>NW_027551568.1:11353442-11405730 GCF_008692635.1 Crocuta crocuta | reverse complement strand
GCACAGAGCCCGACGCGGGGCTCGAACCCACGAACCGCGAGATCATGATCTGAGCCGAAGTCGGACGCGTAACAGGCTGAGCCACCCAGGCGCCTCTAAAGGTCTTATTTTTTAAGTAATCTCTACACTCAAGGTGGGGCTTGGACTCACAGCCCTGAGATCAAGAGTAGCATGCATGGGGCGCCTGGGGGGCTCAGTCGGTTGAGTGTCCCACTTCGGCTCAGGGCATGATCTCAAGGTTCGTGGGTTCGAGCCCCGCGTCAGGCTCTGTGCTGACAGCCAGCTCAGAGCCTGGAGCCTGCTTCGGATTCTGTGTCTCCCTCTCTCTCTGACCCTCCCCTGCTCATGCTGTCTCTCTCTCTCTTTTAGGAAAAAAAAAAGAAAAAAGAAAAAAAAACTTAAAAAAAAAACAAAAGAGTAGCATGCTCCAGAGACTGAGCCGGCCAGGCGCCCCGTTTTGTTTTTCTGTTTTGTTGTTTTGTTTTTTAATTGAAGTATAATTAACACTCAGTTTCAGGTGTAGGACATAGTGATTGGACAATTCTATACCTTCCTTGTGCACCCCACACGTGATAGTCAACTTCTGTCATCCTAGGTTATTACAATGCTATTGACTGTATTGCTTATGCTATACTTTCCATCTCCCTGACTTATTTATTTTACACACCTCTTAATCTGCTTCTCCTATTTCGTCCATCCCACCCCCCATCTCTGCCCTGGCAACCACCAGTTTGACAAACAAACAGAAAAACAGGCTCTTGGGAATGCTAGCCAGAATCCAGGAGGAAGGAGCTTCCAAAGAAACAAGGTTGGGGAATAGGCGAGGAAAGTTGAGTCATCGAGATAAAGAATTTCTGGCCCGAAACTCTGACATCTTTGACAGAGAAGCTCTCTTTTCCACCGGTCAGTGATGAGTGGGTTTTGTTTTCAGGAAGTAATAACCATAAAAACTAATATTTGTTGAGTTGCTATTATGTGCCAATCCCCCTATAAGCATAGTTTTAAATTACTTTTCACAACTTCCCTCCCAACTGGGTTTATTATCCCCATTTTAAAAAATTTTTGTTTGTTTATTTTTAAATGTTAATTTTCATCTCCATTTTAGAGATGAGAAAACTCCGGGAAATTAAGTAGCTGGGAAGTTAAGTAACTTGTCGGAGGTCATAATCTCCCTTCCAGATAGATGCAAAATCCTAGAGGGAGGCAATTCAGAGAGCCAGAACTGCCCTTGGAAGTTTGGAAGCCCTAAGCCTCTATTCTCACGGTGAGGATAGGTGTGAACTCTGAGTGCCCCGGACAGGCGTCTGGTAAACATGGGAAGCTGGCGAGAGGTGGGGTTGGAGTGTTCTATAACACTTTATTTGAATCTCTCTTTGTTATTTATTTTTTAAATGCGTATTTATTTTGGAGAGAGTGCAAGTGGGGGAGGGGCAGAGAGACAGGGAGACAGGATCCAAGCCGGCCCCCTGCTGACAGCAGAGAGCGAGATGTGGGCTCGAACTCACAAACCAAACTCGCAAACCTCGAGTTTATGACCTGAGCCGAAGTTGGATGCTCAACTGGCTGAGCCGCCAAAGTGTCCCATCTACTTTTTAAAATTTTTTAAGGTTTTTGTTTTGTTTGAGAGAGAGGGCACAAATGAGCCAGGGACAGAGAGAGAGAGAGAGAGAATAGGAAGTAGGGCTCACCCAAAGCCCCGTGAGATTATGAACTGAGCTGAAGTCAGATGCTTAACCGACTGAGTCACCCTGACTTTC
Source organism: Crocuta crocuta (assembly GCF_008692635.1). NCBI lineage: Eukaryota > Metazoa > Chordata > Mammalia > Carnivora > Hyaenidae > Crocuta > Crocuta crocuta. The sequence goes on along the minus strand of NW_027551568.1, from coordinate 11,403,973 downwards.
TTTTTCATTTGTAAAGTTTATAACCAACCCCACATTCTTCTCTCCAGCCCTCCCTGACTCAGTCCACTTTCAAAACCTTTTTGTATTTACTTCCACATTTCCAGATAACGTGCCTGTGTGCTGCTTCTTGATGTTTCCATCTTGGATATTATTCTTTGACCTCCTAGGATGGAAAAGGAAATTTTATCTTTAACCTGGCACGTCCTCAAAAGGCATCTTTCTGTGCCTTTCCTCATCCCAGGTGTTTTATCTCAAGCTTTAAATCAGCATTTACGTTGTTGTGACCTGTGTTATTCATGGCTGAGCTTGTGGTATTCTATGATTATGTTTCCTTTCTTGTGAACTTTTTGCTTACCCTAGAGGAAATAATTAATCTCCTTTATCGTCCTCTCTACCCCATTCTTCACCCACCACCCACGCCTATTTGTGTGCTTGGTACCCTATGTACACTTATGATTATGGTCAAATTCTCTGCAAGACGTGTGACTCTCTAAGTGCATTCAAAAGTATCAGTCTGGGGGCACCTGAGTGGCTCAATGGATTAAGCCTCAGACTTCAGCTCAAGTCATAATCTTGGCTTGTGAATTCAAGCCTGCTTGGGATTCTGTGTCTCCCTCTCACTCTGCTTCTCTCCTGCTTGTACTCTCTCTCTCTCTCTCTCAAAAATAAACAGTCAAAAAAAATTTTTTTAAGTATCAGTCTGTATTTTAGGTGATGGGTTTGATATCTTTCTTTCCCTTCCTTTCTTTCCTTCCTTCTCTCTCTCTCCCACTCCTTAGTTGCTTTCTTCTTTCCTTCCTCCCTCTCTCCTTCTTTCTTTCTTTCCTGCTTTCTCGCTTTCCTTCTTTCCCTAGAAACATTCTTCCTAGAGCACAATGAATGGAAACTAAATAGAATATCAAGCACATAAACAAATAAGTTTGGGTGGGGGTTGAGGGGGAGACAGTTATTACCTCTGGGGTTAGCAAGAAGTTTACAAGAAAGGAAGCAATCATAGAATACTGTAAGCTCAGCCATGAATAATATTCACAGGTCATAATAATATGAATGCTGATTACTGATTTAATGCTTGTATCTAGAAAACAGAAAGAACTCAACAACTCAAAAACAAGAAGAAACGCAACACAAATTTTTGAATCAGCAAAATAATTGAACAGATACCTCACCACAAAGAAGATATTTACCAAGTAAAAGATGAAAATGGGTCTGTCCCAAGATTTACACATGAAATGTTCATTGAGCTTAATCCATAAAACCCCCAAACTAAACAATGTAAATGTGCAACAAGAAAAGAACAGATAAACAAATTGTGGTCTAGTCATACAATGGAACACCACTCACCAACACAAAGGTACATACTCCTGACACACTGGGGCATCTAAAAGTATACACACTGAGTGAAAGAAGCTACAGGGAAAAAAAATACATACTTTATTATTCCCCTTATAGGAAGTTCTAGAAGAAGGAATAGGATAATGACATGCAGAATTGGAGGAAAGAGATTTCAGATGGTACCAATTGCTCACTCAAAGGCAGAATAATGGGAAAGTAAGGGACTTTTTCTGGAAAAGATCAAAAATTAGTTTTATTGGTAAATAGAATGTAGTCTGAGACTTGACCGGAAAGCTAGGGTCACACCTCAAAGACCTTGAACTCAGTACTAATCTGGACTTTGTATTCTTGAACTTTAAGAGCTTTCAAGAATTCTGCGACTTCCTTATTAAAAATGTCTCTTTTGTTGGCTGCCATTCTTGGTTGTTAAGGATGAAGTGAGAGAGATGAGGCATTAAAGGTCTTAAAACTGTGTGTTTCATAAAGTTCTCTCAATGAATGTTTTGAATACTTACCATCTTATTTGCTTTTTGTGTTTATTTTCCGTTATGGAAGGCAAGAGTAATGGCTCCACAAAGGTGTCCTTATCCTAGGGGCACCTGGGTGGCTCAGTTGGTTAAACATCCGACTTCAGCTCAGGTCATGATCTCACGGTTCGTGGGTTCAAGCCCCGCGTTGGGCTCTGTGCTGATGGGTAGCTCAGAGCCTGGAACCTGTCTTTGGATTCTGTGTCTCCCTCTCTCTCTAACCCTCCCCTGCTAATGCTGTCTGTATCTCTCTCTCTAAAAAAAAAAAAAAAGTTCGTATCCTAATTCCCAGGAAACTGTGAACACATTACCTGACACAGTTGGAGGGAGTTTGCAAATGTGATTAAGCTAAGGATCTTGAGATGAAATGAATAAAATGGATGGATCCAATGTCATTTTAAGTGTCCTTATATTACCAACTCCAGTCCTTGGGTTCCCCAAGAAATAGAAATATATTGGGACCAAACAGGAATTCCACATAAGACATGACTTTTATGTGGGCTTAAGCTCAAGCACAGGAGAGACGGTACGAAGGAAAGGACCCCTCATGCTGGCTCACTGAACAAAGGCCAGGGAATTTTTTTAAAGAGACCGAGGGAAAGGAGTAACATCTAAGTGTGTATGGGTGGGAAGAGATATAGGAAGTGGGGCACGTAAGCACAGTGGTCCATCATGCATGGCGTGTCTCATTAGCATGTTCCATCTCCACCCCCTGGGTATGACTTTCAGTATTATAATGAAGGAGGAAGTTGGTGAAAGGTCAGCACTGGGGTCCACCTTGGTGCAGATTGGTTTGGTTAGGTCTCTGCCAGGCTACATAGTGAAGTCCCTCCTTTAGATAAGCATGCTGCATTTGCATTCCTGCAAGATAGGCTACTCAGGAGGCATAAAGTTTCGGCTATCAAGGAATGCTGGGTTTTGTGGTTAGGGTTGAGGGGACCTGAGTCCAGTCCCTGCTCTGTCTCCCTAGACAGGTGGATCAGAAACACAGAGAAGGCAATGTAATGATTGGAAGCAGAGAGATATGTGAGGGTGCTATGCTGCAGGATGGGGCCATGAGACAAGGAATGTAGGCAGACTCTTGAAAGGTAGGAAAGATAAAGAAAGATTCTTCCTGGGGCTCCTGGGTGGCTCAGTCAGTTAAGCTTCCAACTTTGGCTCAGGTCATGATCTTGCGGTTCATGAATTCAAGCCCCACATCTGGCTGGCTGCTGTCAGCACAGAGTCTGCTTTGGATCCTCTGTCCCCATCACCCACCCACCCCCACCCCCCACACCCTCTTCCTCTTGCACTCTCTCTCTCAAAAGTAAATATTAAAAAAGTGGGGGGCACCTGAGTGGCTCAATCAGTTGAGCATCCAACTTCAGCTCAGGTCATGATCTCATGGTTTGTGGTTTAGAGCCCAGCATTGGGCTCTGTGTTGACAGCTCGGAGCCTGGAGCCTGCTTCAGATTCTGTCTCTCTCTCTCTCTCTCTGCCCTCCCCTGCTCACACTGCCTGTGTCTCTGTCTCTCAAAAATAAATAAACATTTAAAAAATTTAAAAAAAGAAAGAAAGAAAGAAAAGTTCTTTCCTAGAACCTGCAGAAGGAAGGAGACTTGCTGACATCTTGACTTTAGTCCAGGGAGACTGTCACTGGACTTCTGATCTCATTTCTGAACAGATGCATATTGTTTTAAGCCCCAGGTTTATGGTAGCTTGTTAGAGAAGAATCTTGGAAGTTTCCCTTTTCTGTTTCCGTTTTCTTCAGTTCCAAGACTGATCTTGGGATGTCACCAGGGACAGGACAGTTACTCTTGGCTAATCGTGGCCAGATCCTGCCTGCAAGGGGATGCCCCAAAGCAGAGGTGATATTGGAGAACAGGTGAGGCAGCTTCAGTCATCAAAACAAGGAGATTTTTCTGGCAAGTCTGCCTGGAACAAATACTCAAAATAGGGAAGTGGTATGCAACTGTGTGGAGGCTGAAACAATTTTGAGGGACATAGTAGAAGAAACCTAAATTGCCTTAAAACAAATTGTTAGTAGAAATATGGGTGTTAAAGACTTAGCTCTCTGAGGTCTCAGATGTGAAGAGCATGGCAAAGAAAACCTATATGGTCTTCTTTTTTTTTTAATTTTATTTATTTATTTTGAGAGAGAGAGAGAGTGTGTGTGTGTGTGAGTGGGAGAGAGGCAGAAAGAAAAGATCCCCATGTATAGAGCCCATGTGAGATCATGGCCTGAGCTGAAATCAAGAATGGGATGTTTAACTGACAGAGCCATCCAGGCACCCCAAACCTAGATGGTCTTAAAGAATACTTATATCGGGGGTGCCTGGGCGGCTCAGTTGGTTAAGTGTCCAACTTTGGCTTAGGCCATGATCTCATAGTTCATGAGTTTGAGCCCCACATTGGGCTCTGTACTGGCAGCTCAGAGCCTGGAGCCTGCTTCGTGCTCTGTTTCCCTCTTTCTGCCCCTCCCCCTCTCATGCTCTATCTCTCTCTGTCTCTCTCAAAAATAAATAAACATTAAAAAATTTTTTAAAAAAAGAATACCAGGACGCCTGGGTGGCTCAGTCAGTTGAGAGTCCAACTTCAGCTCAGGTCATGACCTCATGGTTCATGGGTTCGAGTCTGCATCAGGCTCTGTGCTGACAGCTAGAGGGAGCACAGAAGCACCTCACCAGCAGTTTTTGGGTGTTTTGGGGTTCTGCTGGTAGAATGGTAGAAAGGGAAAGTGTAGGTTGGATTATGTCCTATAGTTATATAGAAAACAGGATTTGAGAGCAACCAACCTGGATTTTAGTTGAGATTTCCAAGTGAAATATTGGAGGTATGTCCTGGTTTCTTTTTGTTGCTGTTAGTAAGATGAAAGAGATAAAAAGGATGGAACTGTTACAAAAAGGAGGCAGAATCTTATGTTTTGGGAAACTCACAGCCTATCCAGATTGATCTTCTGTCAGAGAGAAAGCCAATGCAGTGGTTGGACAACATGAAGTAGAAAGTAATTTAAAATTTTCATAAAATATACATCAAATTTACCATCTTAACCAGTGTTAAGTGTGACAGCCTTTGCTGACACAGGGAAAGTATCTGTGGTTAGAGTATTCAAGTACACAGGGCTCTTTGAAGGGGTAGGTGATTCAGGGGTCCTCTCAACCATCCAACAGAAACCAAAAACAGAGATGAGATTATTCCAGAAACATCTGAGTAGCTTCGTTTCTACTGGAGTGAATCCCTGTGACCCACAAAGTTTTTGAGACTATCATACCAATAGTAACATTGTCTAGCTGGACTTACAATGGTACAGAGAGAGGAAAGAACACAGTCAGGTTCCCCAAATTCTGCAGGTGGAAAACAAGCTGAATATTACTCAATGACAGACATGTGTTACTCTTCCTGAAAAAGTATGGTCCCAGGGGCACCTGATTGGCTCAGTTGGTAGGTCATGTGACTTTTTTTTTTTTTTTTTTTTTTAGAAGGAGAGAGAGCAGGGGAGGGGTAAAGGGAGAGGAAGAGAGAGTATCTCAAGCAGGCTTCATGCCTAGCATGGAGCCCCAAGGAGCCCAACTCAGGCTTGATCCCACCACAGTGAGATCATGATCTGAGCCAAAAGCAAGACTCAGGTGCTTAACTGACAGCCACCCAGGTGCCCCACACATGTGACTCTTGATCTTGGGGTTGCAAGTTCAAGACCCACCTTGAGGGTAGAGTTTACTTTTTTTAAGAGAGCGAGAGAAAGAGAGAGAGAGAGAGAGAGAGCTGGGAAGAAGGACTGAGAGACAGAGTCTTAAGCAAGTCCCATGCTCAGTGTGGACCCAGATGTGGGCCTCAATCCCATAACCCTGAGATCATGACCTGAGCCGAAATCAAGGGTTGGAAACAATGGACTGAGGCACCCAGGTGCCCCAGGGGTAGAATTTACTTTAAAAAAAAAAAAATCTGACTCCAAGAGCGGAGCCATAGCTCCAGAGAGTGGTCTCAGGTCCAGGGAGTGGGCAGAGGTATGCATAATACGTTATTATCCCCAGGCTTTGGAACTTAATGGCATTTTCCTCGGTGGACTCTGAAGGTGATTGGATGGTGACTCCTTCCTGCCTCTCATTTTCTCCCTTTTTGAATGGGAGTGGGTTGTTACCCTACGTCTGTCCTACCACTATATTTTTGAAGCACAGAACTGGTTTCTAATTTCACAGGTCACAAATGAAGGATTTTGCCTCAGGATAGATTATTCCCAGATACTGTGCCCACACCTAATCTAGGTTATTTAGATGTAAGGCTTGAGCCTTTGAGTTGGTGAGACGTAGATGAGGCTTTGGACTTGAGTTGATGTTAACGGGCTGAGACTTTGGCCACATTCAAGATGGGCGAGTATATTTCTCATGCAAGATAGGTATGAGTCATTGGGAAGAGTAGACTGTGATGGGCTGAGTCCTCCTTTCACCACCCAAAAGATGTCCAGATCCTAATTCCCAAAACCTTGAATGTGTTACCTTGAAAGGGATTCTGCAGAATGTCATATACTGACGAAAAGAGATTCGATCTCTGAGTCAGAAACGATTTATTACTCACAGCCAAAAAACAAAACAAAACAAAACAAAACAACACCAGACACATCAGTATTGTGTGTTACTTCCCCGTACCCTAACTCCCACAGCGTGACATGGTAACGATCAGATATCACCTCTCCATCATGCAGTGGGTTGCATGACATTAGACTCTAGGGTTTTATGGGGTTGCTAATATATCTTCCCATCCTCGCCTCGAGGGAGATTATCCATTACTCTGGAATGCAAGCAAACATCTGGGGGGGCGGGGGGAGAAGGCTTTATCTTTACTTCCTTAGTCTGTCTCTAGCTTCATGATCCTCAACTGTCTCCCTTTACAAACATTCTTAACTTGATGCAAATACCCTCATTCAGAGAATCCACACTGAGCATACATGTGAGATAGTCAACACTTTTCTTCCAACACTTTATTTCAAGCACCAAAAAGGCAAGGAAAAAATTACCTTCAATAGAATACAGGAGCTGAAAAATCAAATATTATAAGAATGCTAAGCTTGGTAGCTGATGGGAAGGAATTGCTCAACTTTACGGTTTTAGAGAGAGCCCTTGCCAAGAGAAACACCACCCACTGGAATCACGAAATATATAAGGGCAGAAGTTCAAATTAATTTGAGGAACACCTATGGAGCAATTTAAGTTGCTTATTATCAGCAACAATGTGAGGCAGTCATATCAATCAAGGCCATTTTTGAACGCTGATAGATTATCTGATGAAATCAGATTTTAAAATGTAAAAAAAAGGAGAGGTTGCCTAGGTGGTTCAGTCGGTTAAGCATCTGACTTCAGCTCAGGTGATGATCTCAAGGTTAGCGAGTTCAAGCCCCACACTGGGTTTGCTGCTGTCAGCGCAGAGCCTGCTTCGGATCCTCTGTTCCTCTCTCTGCCCCTCCCTTGCCTGCACACGGTCTCTTTCTCTCAAAAAATAAACATACATTTAAAAAAATGTAAAAGAGGCTTTGCCACACATTTAATAATTATTCCTTAGAAGATGACCTCAAGTTACAGATGTTAGAGATCATTATTTGTCAACCAGATATATAGTGCATACCCACTCACTATGTATCATACAAAACGGACATGAACTCTCCTCCTATGAAGCACTCATTCCAGGGTAGCAGAATGACAGAACTAGTAATCAAATAAACAAAAATATTACAAATAAGGGGCACCTGGGTGGCTCAGTCGATTGGGCGTCCAACTTTGGCTCCGGTCATGATCTCCTGGTTTGTGGGTTTGAGCCCTGTGTCAGGTTCTGTGCCGACAGCTAGCGCAGAGCTTGGAGCCTGTTTCAGACTCTGTGTCTCCCTCTGTTTTTGGCCCTCCCTGCTCATGCCATCTCTCTCTCTCTCAGAAATAAAAAAAAAAAATTAAAAAATATTACAAATGATACGCTACCAAGAAAAGAAATAAAGGGAATAATGGAACAAAAACTAAGGTGGTTAGGAAAATCTTCTTTAGGGAAGTCACATTAAATTCAATTTATTCTCAAAATGCCAGTCAGAGTCTTCTGTTTATTTCATCTTATTTTATTTTTTTAAGTAATCTCTACACCCAACATGGGGCTCAAACTTACCACCCCAAGATCAAGAGTCACATGCTCTACTGACTGAGCCGGCCAGGCACCCATGAAGTGAATCTTTTAAAGCCTAATTCACATCATGTCTTTCCTCTGCATAACCCTTCAATTGCTCTCCATTTCATGGACAAAAACCCAGAGGCCCTTTGCTGGTCTACAGAGCCCTTCATGATTTGGTCCCCATAAAATAGTTTCCTACCCTTCCTTCTTACTACTCTTTCTATAGCACTTATTACCTTTAAAATATTATAAGGCTTATTTATGGTCTCTCTCTCCACGCCAGGACCTAAGTTCCACTACAGAATGATCTTTGCTTTCTTCATTTTGTATCACAAATGTCTCTAAAACAGTTCCTGGTCTCTAACAGAAGTTCATGATAGTGTTGGTCAAAGAATGAAAAGTTACATTATAATTTTATTAATACTTAAATATGACAAAAGTGAAAACAAAGTTACCACATACACTGCTATGTTAACATCTAAATACAACATAGAAAAATATCACAAAAGAAGAAACACAAAAACATAAATCGGGTAAGATTTATTTAATGTGACAGGTGTGCTTGCCTGTTGATAAGCTCGCTCCAGTCGGGAACACAGGACGACGGTGCTACCCGCATATCTGCAGCACCATTCAATCCATTTCTTTCCTTTGTTTTTACCTGGGTTAGGACTGAAAACCCAAGCTCGCACAAATTAGTTGTTGTGAATGGTAACAGAAGCGGGATGCTCTTTCTACTTAGCAGAGGGAAGTCTTCCTTTACCTTAATCCAAAATGCTGATAATGTTAATGCTTCGTAATCAGTCTTCAATGTGTAAGAAGAACTGAGCTGCAGTAATTCACTCTCTTCGACAGGCACCAAATTTAACTCGATTATTGATTCTGGGTTTCAAAAAGCAAAGGGATCTTTTACCCAGCTGTTTTCTCTTAATGTTTCAAATTTCTCTTCTGGGAAGAAATGGTTAAAAGTTTGAGACAGAGAAGTCAGATGCACCAATATCTCTAATTTTATTTCTTTCAAAAGGTTTTCACTAATAGCATTCTCTTCAATATGTTGCAAAAATCTTGGAAACATGTAGTAGCTGGGACGGTTGCTTTTAAGCCTCATTTGCCACAACAACAATGTCTTTCGGAACCCCTGGATGCGTTCCACGTGTTGGAATATATTGCTATTTTTCCCTTGTAGTTTTAAACTCAGTTCATGAAGAATGCCAAAAATATCAGTTAAATATGCCAATTTCATCACCCAAATGTCATCTTCTAAAATACTTGCCAAGTGAGATTTTTTTTTTCAGTAAGGAAAGTGTGGATCTCATTCCTGAGTTCGTAAACCCTGCTTAGTATTTTGCCGCGAGACAACCAACGAACTTTGGTATGATACAGTAAGTGGGTATGATTCGTTCCAATCTCTGAACAAAATGTTTCGAGAAGCTGGTTATTAAGTGGGCTTCCTTTAATAAAGTTGGCAACTTTCACTGCGTTTTTCAGTACTTCCATGAGATTCTGTGGAATCTCTCTGGAGGCGAAAGCTTCACGATGGATAAAACGGTGATTCCACACAGCACCGTTATCAGTAACTTCTAGCAATTTTCTAAGCGCTCTGCTGTGTCTTCCAGTTATGCTTGCCACTCCGTCACTCGCAATTCCTTTGCAGTTCTTCCAGTTCAGCTTATATTGGCCAACGATGCTCTTCTCTAATTCTGTAAAAATCTCTAATCCACTTAGGTGTAAGGTTATATTTAAACAACACAAAAAGTCCTCCATGAAGTCATTTTGACACGCGTATCTAACATAAACCAAGAGTGTTGTGCCGCTCCCCAGATCAGTGCTCTCATCGAGCTGGATCGCAAAGTCTATACCAGTCTGTAACCGGGTAAGAAGCATCCTTTCTAAGTGTTCCGCAATAGCACACATTCGAAGAGATATTATGTTATCACTAGATATCATTTTTAATTTGTCAGCTGATTTGTCATCAAAAATTGCACGTACCATATCCAAACATGCTGGAAGAATGATGTTTTCAGCCGCCGTGTGAGCCATTTTTCTCTTTTGCCACTCGATAAGCAACCAGATATGATGATAGTAAGGCCTTCTCACTAACAGCCGTAGGACAACCAAGAAATTGTGTGGACAACTTTACATCCTTTTTCTTTCTTTGGAAATACTCAAGAGGCTTATCAGTGAGTTCAGCATGCTGAGTTTCTAAGTGCCTTTTTAATTTAGAAGGTTTTAAGCTTTCATTTGCAAGAATATTATTACAAATAACACACGGAGGTCTGTCATCTTCAAAGGGGTTTTCACATTTGATAAAACCGTATTTTAAATAATCATCATTATAACGTCTTGCACTTAGTTTTTTCTTTTTGAAATGTGGCTCACACGAAGTTGAAGTTTGCAGATTAGAGTCAGTGTTTCCCTCAATATGCTCACTACTCACATTTCCAGATCCACCAGCTGAACTTGGACAAGCTTCTGCACATATCACTTCACTTTTCCTCTCTCTTTTAAAAAAGATAGGATCCATTTTAAAAGCAACGCTGATTAAAATGTTTTAAATGGCACTAACTAAAAGAATTACATATATATTTATACACATATATGGCCTAGATAACATCTTTCCAAAAAACATAGTTTGCAAATGCATCTCAGTTGAACATTTCAGACTTCACATCTAGTTGTAAGTCATGGTAACATAAAACTAGACTGCTCACCAACTTTATTATTATGAAAAGTCAATAAGACATGAGTGGACAAATGCTTAAAAAACCATTTCTTGATCAGTATACACTCTATTCATTATATACCCTCCATTAATTAATTATCTTTTCAGATATTGAAATTGACCTTAGTATTCCTGGTAGCACAATTCTGGCAGCAAAGGATTCACACAAAGCACTTGATATATTTTACTTTGTTTTAAAAAAACTTTTCATTGTGACTCACAGAACTGATTTCATGACTTTCTAATAGGTCACACACAGAATGTGAAAAATATTGATACAGAGAGATTCTCCTCTGCTGTGCTGAGCTTGAGTATGTCTGCTTGATGATCAAAGCAGCTAGCTAATCTGTTAGGCTGTTGGCTGGTACAGGAACTTTCTTGAAGTGGTAGGTATATATCCTACATTTTCATTCTTGGTACTTTATGGTGGTAAGAGTTTTAAGAATTCCAGTTATGGTCTGACCCCGTGAGGATCCAATGAGGCTCTCCATGGCTAGGTCAACTACCAAGTCAGACCTGATGATATATTTTTAGAACTTTCTTGAACTTCATCCTTGACCTGGGAATAAGAGCAGAGAGATGACATTAAAGCTTCATAATACAGATGGTATTATTGCCAGTTATGGCAACCTTCAGGATATCCAAGGTCATGGGTGCTGAAACAAAAGGCCTAAAGCTCTTCTCATCACTATGTTATATCAGCTTAGGTCTATTTCTATAAGGCAAATCATCTAAACCAGTATTGGTAAATAGAAAAAATGATGTCAGGAGCACCTGGGTGGCTCAGTCAGCTGAGCATCCAACTTCAGCTCAGGTCATGATCTCACAGTTTGTGAGTTCAAGCCCCGCAGCAGGCTCTGTGCTAACAGCTCAGAGCCTGGAGCCTGCTTCAGATTCTGTGTCTCCCCCTCTCTCTGCCCCTCCCATGCTCATGCACTGTCTTTCTCTGTCTCTCAATAATAAAAACGTTTAAAAAATTAGAAAAAAAGAAAGTAAATAAATTTTTTAACTAAAAAAAAACAAGAAAAGAAAAATTGATGTCAATAAAACCTGGAAGTTGGCATCAGGAATTGCAAAATACACTTAATAAAGCTGAATACAGCAAGAGGTCCCTGGGTGGCTGTTTGTTAAGTGTCTGACTTCAGCTCAGGTCATGATCTCGTGGTCTGAGAGTTCAAGCCCTCTGGCGGGCTCGGTACTGACAGCTTGGAGTCTGGAGCCTGCTTTGGATTCTGTATCTCCCGCTCTCTGCCCCTCCCCCACTCACACTCCGTCTCTCAAAAATAAATAAATGTTAAAAAATTTGGGGTGGGAGGGCGCCTGGGTGGCTCAGTCGGTTAAGCGTCCGACTTCAGCTCAGGTCATGACCTCACGGTTCATGGGTTTGAGCCCCCCATTGGGCTCTGTGCTAACAGCTAACTCAGAGCCTGGAGCCTGTTTTCAGATTCTGTATCTCCCTCTCTCTCTCTGAGCCTCCCCTGCTCACGCTGTCTCTCTCTCTCTCAGAAATAAGTAAAACATTTAAAAAAATTTTTTTTTAATTTTTGAAAAGCTGAATACAGCAAGCCATGGAGGAGCATGGTTCATTTGCCATTTTAGACTTCCTCTTAGCCCAGTTTGGGTATGTCCATCTTAGAAGTACAGGTATCCCCCACTTTCTAACAGTTGGTGTGATGCCATTTCACTTTTAAGACAGACCTACACTAATACCTGTTTTTGCTAACTGAAAGAAATCTAAAGAGGATTTTCTATGAAAAAAGCCATTACCATCTTAACGTAGGTCTTTGGTAAAAGCAAAGTGGCCTAACATCAACTTTCTGAAAGCAGGGGATTTCATAGGAATGCTCTGAGGGGACACTGGGACTTCCTGCACTGTTGTTTGATCTTAGTTATTTGGGTCTTAGTATCATAACCCAGGACTTACTTATGTACCCTTCCATCAAGTTGTTTCACCGTTTTGGGGGAAAGAGGGAAAGTCTTATACTTACTGTGTTGTTTACTAGAAATTCAACAACTTAAGGGTGCCTGAGTGGCTCAGTCAGTTAAGTGTCTGACTCTTTTGATTTCAGATCAGGTCATGATCTCATGGTTTGTGAGTTTGAACCCCACATCTGGCTCAGTGCTGACAGTGTGGAGCCTGCTTTGGATTCTCTCTCCCCCACTCTCTGGCCCTCCTCTGCTCATGCTCTTTCCCTCCCAAAATAAGTAAATAAATTTTAAAAAAAGAAATTCAACACTTTACAGTGTGAATAGCTTTTATCAGAATTTTTTGCATTAATATTTCCTTATTACTTGTATTCTTGATGCTCTCTGGCATCTGGATTCTCACTAATCAGGGAGGGACTGGCCATCCCCCAAAACTACCCTAGAGATGGCAAACAATAAAACTGATAGCAAACAACTAAACCAGTTAACAACTTTCATATGCAAACTAACCATTCCAGAGTCCATTGACCACGCGCGCGCGCGCACACACACACACACACACAAACACACACCACCCCATCCCCATCAAACTCTTAAACTCTGGCAATATTCCCGTCTGCCCAATCATCTCAGGGCCAGCTATCTGACAACTAGGGACAGCCCCTATGCCCTAGAGCCTATTGAAATGAATCAAAAACCCAATTTTAAACCTGCTTAACCAGCTTACCCTGCCTCACTGATTCTCTTCCTAGAAAATACCCAGGCTTTTCCACAATACAGGCTTTTCTGAAATTTTCCTTCCACTCCCGCTGCCTCCTGACCAATCCCGTGTTTCCCCACATGGCCCCCTTGCATGGCTTGGCATTCTCTACCTCCTGTCTCTCGGAATCTGGGAGTATAAAAACTTCCTATTTCGTGACATTTCTGTGTCTATATGTCTTATCATGCCTGATTAAAACAAATCCTGAATATGTTTTGAATAGTTTCTTGTTGTTGTTATTGTTCTAGTTACAAAGTCATATAGTTTGGTCCTAATCCTATTTTCCCCATGAGGTCTGTTATTTTTCAGTATAAAAATTCTGCATTCCAGGAAGTCATAGTGTGAAAACTGAAACACACATTATCTTAAGATTACTTATTAATTGCCTGGTGAATGGATTTGCCCCATTCACTTGAGAGGAATATTAGAATCCCCCAATTAGGGGACACACTAAATATTTTCATTCTAGCTGCCACCAATTCTCCACCTGAGTGAAGCAGAGTAGAGAATACTTGTATACTAGGATGCAAGCAAGGTATGGGTATAAGGAATAGCTGGCGGCTCTGACAAATGTGCTATACGTTAGTTCAGTGTCATCAATGTTCATCAGCCTGTTGCCATTGTATTTATGTGGGGACCTAATCTTTTAATTATACAGCCAGCTTTGGGGCGCCTGGGTGGCTTAGTCGGTTAAGCGTCCGACTTGGGCTCAGATCATGATCTCACAGCTTGTGGGTTCGAGCCCCACATCGGACTCTGTGCTGATGGAGCCTGCTTCAGATTCTTTTGCTCTGCCCCTCCCTTGCTCATGTTCTCTCTCTCTCTCTCAAGAATAAACATTAAAAAAATATTTTTTTATTTATAAAGCCAACTTTGAAAGAGGCATCAGAGAATGGTAACCTTGAATAAAAAAGATGTCAGAAAAGACGATAAAAGAAAAGACTATAGTCTTGGTGATATTCTATTGTGAGACTTCACTAATTATATCTATATGGACTTTACTATTAACAATAATTTGACAATTGACAAATGTATGACACGTATCCATCACTACAATACCATACAGAGTATGTTCATTGCCCTAAAACTCCTATGTTCTGCCTACTCATCTCTATCTCCCTCCAATCCCTGGTAATCACTGATTTAAAAAAAAAAAAATGTCTCCCGTTTTACCTTTTCTGGAATGTCATATAACTGGAATTTACAGTATGAAGAATTTTTACATTGGCTTCTTTTACTTAGTAATACGTATTTAAGGTTCCTCCATGCCTTTTCATGGGTTGACAGTTCATTTCTTTTTAGCACAGAATACTAGTCCATTGTCTGGATATAAAAATTTATTTATCCATGCACATACTGAAAGACTTCTTGGTTGCTTCCAAAGTTTGGCAATTTTTTTTAAGTTTATTTATTTATTTTGAGAGAGAAAGTATAAGTGGTGGAGGGGCAGAGAAAGAGGAGAGAGCCAGAATCCCAGGCAGGCTGCACTGCCTGCGTGGAGCCTGACACAGGGTTTGAACTCATGAATGGTGAGATCATGACCCAAGCCAAAGTTGGACACTTAACTGCCTGAGCCACCTAGGTACCCCCCAATTTTTTTTTAATGAAAAAAGCAGCTATAACTATCAGTTGTAGATTTTTGTGTGAATATAACTTTTCAACTCTTTTGGGTAAATACAAGGGAATCTGATTGCTGGACTGTACATACGGGTGAATTTTAAATGAGGATCCCAGCAAAGGCTGTGTATCTTTTTGTTGCTGGAGCATACCATAATTGCGGATACAGATTAGGCATTATAGACAAAGTGTAGTTGTTGATTGATTTTTTTTTGAAAATGGTGTCAATGTTAATTCATTCATACTGGCTGACTTCAAATGCCTAAGGGACTACTCTGAGGATCTCATGAATCATAATGGAGTAGCACGGTACTCAGGTACCTTGTTGGAGGGTCTCTCTGATATGAAATGTCAGAAAACAGAAGCAAGTTAGAACTGAAGAGTACAGATCTGAAGGTACAGGCAGAAGTAAAGGTGGCTGTGAGATGGGTCACACGATGTAGCATAATTCAGTGAAAAACAGGGATGTGAAGAGCTGGTCAAGAGAAATCTCTCCTATTTGGTAAGTTTAGCACTGGACAAATGTTAAATCTTGAATTTAAGGGCTGAAACTTTACAAAAAGCTTTAATGGGCATCTTGGAGCAATGCTGGAAAGTAACTTCAGAACTGTGCCAGCAAGGGAGCAGCAGACGCCATGTGAGAAGACAGGTTGCTACCAGAGTAGGATTAAGTTGTAATGTGCAATAGCACAAAATGCATCACCTGGTCTCTAGGCTAGCACTCTCTGGGCATAGTTTTCTGTTTATAGTAATATAAAGGAACGGTGCCATCAGGAAGACCTACAGACAGAGACAGAGGTCAGTGTTTATTTACCAACATGACTAGTTATTATAAATGCTTTAATTATGGCTAAGTAGCCTAAGGAACTAGAAATCTACTGTATATAGTACCAGACTATGCTTAAAAAGATGTGCACCTGGGAGAGAATTCAGGGACTGGTAGATGCCTTTGACTTCATTTCAGTTAGAAGTTTCCCTGAAAGATGACATGTTCCAAATATTTCACTGTGGTCTGAAAAAGGCGAAGCTTTTCTTACGTCCTATCTTCCAACATAGGTTAGTAGGATGAAAGTTCATTTCTCTTGGATGTCAGAGCATGGTGTATTATCATCAGCGTTTAAACCGGAACTAATTGGAAAATCAACTGCATTTAGATTTCTTTTTAATGAATAAGAAGAGTTGGAGGGAAATTCACAGTAGACTTAAATGCAATCTGACTCAGATATACAGCTGCCCTTAAAAGGTGAAAGAGAATAATTACTGATTTCTTCTCAGTTAAAATTTCCAATAGGGAAACTCACTTGTTTTTAATACTTCTTTCCCTACAAGAAATCTCAAACCACTATAGTGGGGTTTTTTTTGTTTTGTTTTTAAAGATTTTTTTAAATTAATCTTTACACCCAACTTGAGGCTTGAACTTTCAATCCCAAGATGAAAAGTAGCATGCTCTCCCAATTGAGACAGCCAGATGCCCCTCAAACATTACAATTTTAAGGATAAAATATGCCATGGCCCCCAGGTATTTTATAGATATTTACCTAATATAGGTAAAGAAAAATGTGTCTCAATAAAAGAAAAATGGAGCTAAATGTGCTCCAAAGTCTTTAGTTTGCCCTCCCTTTTCTTAACTTGTCTCTGAAAGGTGCCTTAATGGGAAGTCAATTTTGGGTGATAGGCTCAAATCTGAAGTTTTTGGTCTAATCATAAGTTGTGGAATTTTAATTTAAAGAGACATATCCGTAATTAGAAGTCAACATACATCGGAGCATACACATACCATAATGTGATCGAGTACATCAGTGTAATTCCACAGCCCAGCTGGGCTCTGCTGGGACAGATCCCTTCTGGCCAAAACTTAAAAAATCATAAATGTGTGCACTGATGCTTAAGATATACGCATTGAGGTTGACTGTTGTCATTTCTGAGCAATAATGCTCTTTAATCAGACGTACATATAGTGTAGCCATCGTTTAGGACAAAATTTCAATTCAGGTGACCAACTAGTTGTAGTGGAAAGTTTTTTATATACTAAGATGCATTAATATAGTCGTGTGATGTGGTTTCAGGTTGCTGATTTTGCACTAATGAATCTTATCTACCTGTTCCTAGAATGTGTTTGTCTATGGTAGGTACTCAGTAAATGTATTTGAAATAAATGAGAGAATGAATGACACTATTTTTACCAGTCAGTGAAAAATAAATTACCTAACTATATTTGAACAATTTGGCAATATGTAAGACAAAGGCTAGTAAAACATATTCCTTAAAATAGGATAATCAAAGATATCCTATTTCACAATAAGCTGCTTATAATGTTAAAGTAGCAGAAAGAATGGTCCTATAAAAACACAAATGTAAACTATGTTTAGATTTAGTTTATAAAGCTTAACACCTAAATCTACCTAAGAATTACTCACCTAAAATACTAGTATCTCATTTATATTATTATAAGTATGAATTACTATTTTTTCAGACAAAATCAACTGTCATTTAATCATTCTGGTTTTTTCTATTTTTACTACTCCTTTTTCAACCCAATCATCTTGGGAGTTTATAATTGGCTATGCTTCAGACTGTTTATTCAAAAAGCATTTTTTTAAAAGTTTATTTCTTTTTGAGAGGGCGTGATCACAGGAGTGAGGGAGGGGCAAACAGAGAGGGAGAGAGAGAATCCCAAGCAGGCTCCACACTGCCATCCAGAGCCCAACACATGGCTGAACCCACAGACAATTGAGGTCATGATCTGAGCTGAAATCAAGTCTGATGCCTGACAGACTAAGCCACCCAGGCACCCTCAGAAAGTATTCTTAAAGAGCTAACTCCCTCTCCTAAATCAGACGATTCACCGACAGTAATAGTAGAGGTAATGTGTTAGTACCAGGATATAGACCTGGTAGAAGCGGTGATGAAAAGCATGGTGAAATCCTTTTTTTTTTTTTAAGTTTATTTATTTATGAAGTAATTTCTATCCCTAATGTGGGGCTCAAACTCCCAATCTCTGAGATCAAGAGTCTCAAGTTCTTCTGACTCAGACTGCCAGGCTCCCGCCAGGTAAGTCCTTTTTTAACTGAAACAGGATGCAAGACATCGGCTAGGTGAACACAGAAGTAGAAAATGTTGCAAGTTTGACAGAAGAAGGTGTGAAATAGTCCTTCAGGAAGGTGGTGCTATGAATGGTCTAGGAAAATGTTTCAGGATTTTCAGCAAGTTATACATGATTGTCTTATATGTTTAATGCAATGATTATTATTGCTGTAAGCTTAACAGGTGGTCTTTAATTCCCTGACCCCAATTCTTGTATCTTAGATAGATCTCCATAGTATTACGAATATTATCTTCTAAAAATACAGTTTTTGGGAGTGCCTGGGTGGCTCAGTTGGTTAAGTGTCCCTCGTTGGCTCACATCATGATCTCACAGTTTGTGAGTTCGAGCCCCGCAGCAAGCTCTGTGCTGGCATCTGGAAGCCTGGAGCCTGCTTTGGATTCTGTGTCCCCCTTTCTTTCTGCCCCACCTCCACTTGCGCTCTGCCTCTCTCTCTCTCTCAAAAATAACATTTAAAAAATAATAAAAATAAAAATACAGATTATTTATTGTTATTGCCAGGTACTCATAAAAAATAGTTTTGATCAGTTTTCTCATAATTCAAAAACCTCTAATGGTTCTCAGCTAGTGCATTCTCCTCATGGCAATATCTTTAAATCTAAGCCTCATCTTATCTTGCATACAACTCTACTAGGTTTTAAGCTCTAGAACTATCAAAGTTCTTGAACTTCATCAAGCAAGTCCATGATTCTGGTTTTGACTAGTATTCTGTTTGTATGGAATATTATTTAAGTCATTTGAGATCCTATTCATTCTTTCAAAGGTTTCAGCATTTGTGTCAGGATTGAAACAGCATTCAAATGCTATAGCATCCATTCACTTAACTAACACTTAGGAACTTACAATGTATCAGGCACTGGGCATACAAAGCCAAAAAAAAAAACAAAACATAAGTACTGAAAAATTAATATAAGGGAATACCTGCTCAGCTGTTATGATGAATGAACCAGAGTTACATCACACTGGTAAATCTTAAACATTAAGTAAACAAGCAAGCTACCAAAGGATATATACGTTGCTGATTGCTAAAATTATGCAAAAACAGTGCTATATATGTAATTAAAATTAAAACACAAAGGTGCTTGGCAGAGTGGTTACCTTGGGCAAGAGGGAACAGAATGAGATACGGTGGAGCAAAGGACTTCAATTTATATTATCAAACAATAAGTGTAATTTATTTCTGCAGCTGGGTGGCAAATACACAATGTATGATTTATACTTTTGTCTGTATAAAATATTCTTCATTTGTAAAGGATATGTAAGGCTTGATTCCCTCCTGAAGATACTGCAGATCTGCCTCATAACCAGTCACCTAAAATTACCTTCCATCTCTTGTTCTCTCGTTTCCCGTATTGCCTTGATGCACTCATTAGGTAGGACACTAGACCCTAAGGGTGGGAACTTGCAGATAGCACCTTTAGGTACATTCACACGTTATCCTCTTCCCAGCGATTCCTGACTTCTCCCCCGCCCTCTGGGGTCCAACTAGACCTTCTAAGAATTTCAGCTTGCCCCCTTCCGACCGACCCTAGAATAGCTCCGCTCAGACCCCGGATTGCTGTCCCCCTCCGCCCGGGAGACCTCAGTTCGTCACCAGAAGGTGCCTCCCCCATGAAACCCGGGACATCTCCCGCTAGCGGACTCTGGTCCATCCCCATCAGAGGCTGCCTTTCTTCTCACCTGTAGCCCAGCGCCACAAGCCTCCCGCTTCGCTCGACGAGCAGCGGTTCAGCTCGCCCCCAAACCCCCACCCATTCCCTACGCAACACCACTTCCGGCCTAACCTCGGCGTTCACAAACGTCTCACTTCCAGCCGGGGGTGGGGTGGGGGGGAAAGAGGGGGTGGGCCTGNACAACGGCGGACTGGGCCGAAATTTTCGCCTCCCGGCGCTCTCGCGGCAGTCTCGCGGTATTTGCTTCTCCAGCGGGAGGTATTTGAACGCTCTGGCGGTAACCTACCCCTGGGTGCTCAGCTTGGGCGGATCCGATCTTGAGTCGACTTTGAAGTCTGGTCTCGCGGTCGTTCGGTCCCACTAGGCCCCAGCGCGGACGAGGCTCGTCCCGGCCAAGTCTCAGCGCCATGGGGGCGGNGGTGGTGGCGCCGAGCCGCACCTGCCGCAAGGTCAGCGCGGCCCCAGCCTCGCCCGGAGTCCCCCCTGCGCCCCCGGGACCCACGAGTGACCCTCTGAGCGCCCGCTAATCCCTACGGTCTTCGTAAAAGGATTGTAGGGAATTTTGAGTTTTAGTACCATCTTTCCTGGTTTACTTAGAGACCCATATTGTATTTAATAATCATGATCTTGTGTCTCTTTAGGTGAACAGTTCACTGATTTTTAACATATATCTTCATTTCATTAAACTAGGTTTAAGATACATCTATAGATACATATTTATGTTTCTGCTCTTGTAATGATTTTAACAAAACACACTTCTTAATTATTGACAACATCAGTGCAAATAAGTGCATCTTTGTTACAAACCAGCGATTTTTCAGATTGATNACCCTGAGATCAATACCTGAGCTGAGATTCAGAATCTGCCACTTAACCAACTGAGCCCTCCAGACACCCCTGTATTTATTGCCTTTTATAGTTAATTAATTAAAATAATTTTTAAAATATAATTAAAAAATAGAAAAAAATGTTAGGTGCAGAAGTTTTGATTTTAACTCAGACTTCACACATATTGATCAGTAAATATCTTTTTTAAATTTTTTATTAGTTTATTTTTGAGACAGAGACAGACAGAGCATGATCAAGGGAGGGGCAGAGAAAGAGGGAGACACAGAATCTGAAGGAGGCTCCAGGCTCTGAGCTGTCAGCACAGAGCCTGATGCGGGGCTTGAACCCACAAACTGCAAGATCATGACCTGAGCTGAATACGGACGCTCAATCGACTAAGCCACCCAGGTGCCCCTGATCAGTAAATATTTTACAAGCACAAACTACCTAGAGAGAAATGCTCTCTCCTTCCTAGTCTCCATCCAGTACTGTCCTTCATAGTCTTCTACAGGTAACTATTTTTAATCAGTTTCATGTTTATCTTTCCAGTCTTCATGCAAATACAAGCAAATGTGACTATGCATTCTTATTTCCCTCCATTCCCTTCTTCAATATTTTCTGCATTATTTTGCAGTTTGCTTTTTTCACTTCATAGTATATTCTGGATACTCCTTATCACTATCTAGTTAAATTTCCTCATTTTCTCCCCTTTTTGAACTGTCACATATTCCATTTTGTGGACATACTCCAATTTATAGCCAATCCACGATGTGTACACACTTGTTTCCAGCATTTACATATTCCAAGCATTTTTTTTAATGTAGTCTTTACACCCAAGGTGGGGCTCAAACTCACAACCCTGAGACCAAGAGGTGTGCTCTGCAGACCAAGCCAGCCAGGTCCCTGAGAAACGATGTTTTAATGAATACATATAATTTCCTACATTTGCACTGGTAACTGTCAGATTGTCTGAACAGAACTGGGTCAAATAGGGAATTTTTTAAATTTCTTTTTAAAATTTATATCCAAGTTAGTTAGCATATAGTGCAACAATGATTTCAGGAGTAGATTCCTTAATGTTCCTCACCCATTTAGCTCCTTCTCCCTCCCACAACCCTTCTAGTAACTCTCTGTTCTCCATATTTAAGAGTCTCTTATGTTTTGTCCTCCTCCCTGTTTTTATATTCTTTTTGCTTCCCTTCCCTTACGTTCATCTGTTTTGTATCTTGAAGTCCTCATGAGTGAAGTCATATGATAAATGTCTTTCTCTGACTAATTTCTCGTAGCATAATACCCTCTAGTTCCATCCACATAGTTGCAAATGGCAAGATTTCATTCTTTTTGATTGCTGAGTAACACTCCATTGTATATATATCACATTTTTTAAAATGTTTGTTTATTTTCAAGAGAGAGAGAGGGGGCAAGCAGGGGAGGGGCAGAGAGAGAGGGGGACACAGAATCCGAAGCAGGCTCCAGGCTCTGAGCTGTCAGCACAGAGCCTTATATGGGGCTTGAACCCACGAACCCCATATGAGATCATGACCCGAACCGAAGTCAGACGCCTAACTGACTGAGCCACCCAGGTGCCCCTATACCACATCTTCTTTATTCATTCATCCATTGATGGACATTTGGGCTCTTTCCATACTTTGGCTATTGTTGATAGCGCTGCTATAAACATTGGGGTGCCTGTGCCCCTTCAAAACAGCACACCTGTATCCCTTGGATAAATACCTAGTAATGCAATTGCTGGGTCATAGGGTAGTTGTATTTTTAATTTTTGAGGAACCTTCATACTGTTTTCCAGAGTGGTTTCCCCAATTTGCATTCCCACCAACAGTACAAAAGAGATGCTCTTTCTCTGCATCCTCGCCAACATCTGTTGTTGTCTGAGCTGTTAATGTTAGCCATTTTGACCAGTGTGAGGTGGTATCTCATTGTGGTTTTGATTTGTATTTCGAAATTTTTTTTTTAAGTTTATTTTGAGAGAGACAGAGACAGCATAAGTGGGGAAGGGGCAGAGAGAGAAGAGAAGGAGAGAATCCTACACTTCTTTGCCAGAGCCCAACTCCTGGCTGGAATTCATAAAACCTTGAGATCACGGCGTGAGCTGAAATCAAGTTGGAGGCTTAACCGACTGAGCCACCTAGGTACCCATTTTAGTACATCTATTTGTAAATGTGATAAATACTGAAGCTGCCCTTCATAGAGTGAAGGGCCAAGGAAGAGAGGGTATTTTTTTTGTTTTTTTTTTTTTTTGAGGAGGAAGAGGTTTGGGAATCACTGGACTATAACCAAGGGGACATTTTATGATAGACAAGAAATTTGAAAGTGAAATAACAGTGTGGGAATATGAGTTACAATGATAAACAACATATCAAAAAGAAATTGCTGTATTATAGGAAGGCATAAATAGAAAAGGCAGTGTTGAATTGACACCAGTGGCTTTTTTCTTCCCCCCATATTTTTTAACTGAACTGTATGTATATTTGGTACATTTTTCTAAATAGATTGAAAGGTATGTGGAAGAATCAAAAGAATCTTTTGTAATCAAAATCTGTGCTGCCTTGCTCCATAACGGTAGTAATTAAAAAACAGGAGAGACAGGAGTAAATGATTATTCAAGTCTATTTTCCTTAATAAGTTCTTCTGGGTAGGCATTTAAGAGTTATTAAGGAATAAAGATTTTAGTTTGCTGAGAAATTATTAATATCTTGAAGAGTCTTAGGTCAGTGCTAGGGATAAAGACTTATCCATGTAGTTTGTGAAGGACTGAATATTTCTGGTTCTTAAAACATTTTTGGGGAGCACTTGTTCATACCTTAAATACACTATGATAGTCTGTAAATATGAACCTGCAGCAGAGTGAGAAATAGAATTTGCAGCAGTTTATTTTACTTCATTTAGCCAAACAGAAGGCCGATGAAGACAGTGACATTTTAAGTTATTTTAATTATTTTACCTTCTCTTTTTTAAAAATATTTACTTATTTTTGAGAGACAGAGACAGATCATGAGCAGGGGAGGGGCAGAGAGAGAGGGAGACACAGAATCTGAAGCAGGCTCCAGGCTCTGAGCTGTCAGCACAGAGCCTGATGCCGGACTCGAACCCACAAACTGTGAGATCATGACCTGAGCTGAAGTCAGACGTTTAACCGACTGAACTACCCAGGCGCCCCATTTTACCTTCTCTTGAAAGTATTCTGGAGTTTTGTCATTTTTTATTAACATATACAGTAAGTGTATATATCATTTAAAAATCTGGGCTTGGGGTGTCTGGGTGGCTTAGTTGGTTAAGTATCCAATTCTTGATTTCAGCTCAGGTCGTGATCTCACAGTTCATGATTTTAAGCCCCATGCTGGGCTCCTCCCTGAGGACGCTGAGCCAATTTGGGATTCTCCCTCCTTCTCTCTCTGCCCCGCCACTGCTTGCTATCTCTCTAAATAAATAAACTTTAAAAAATTACTGAGTTTAAAGCTTTAAGAGCTTGTAAAATTTATTTTATTTTTTTTAATGTTTATTTTCTTTTTGAGAGAGTGGACAAGCAGCGGAGGGGCAGAGAGAGAGAGAGGGACAGAGGATCTAAAGCACGTTCCGCAATGACAGCAGTGAGCCTGATGTGAGGCTCAAACTCAGGAACCATGAGATCATGACCTGAGCCAAACTGGGACACTCAACCAACTGGGCCACCCAAACACCCCAAGAGCTTGCATAATTTATAGAAAATACAGCTAGGGGGGCGCCCGGGTGGCTTAGTCGATTGAGCGTCCGACTTTCGCTTAGGTCATGATCTCGCGGTTCGTGGGTTCGAGCCCCGCGTCGGGCTCTGTGCTGACTGCCAGCTCAGAGCCTGGAGCCTTTTTCAGTCTGTGACTCCCTCTCTCTCTGATCCTCCCCTGCTCACGCTGTCTCTCGCTCTCTTAAAAAAAAAAAAATACAGCTAGGGATCTAAATTTATGTCATGATAAGTAAGTTCATGGTATATGTATATACACACATATTAATGTCCTATGAAGGTCACCTTATAAATATTTTTTTCTGTATGATAAAATATGATCACAATAAAAGCCAATTTATATTATAAGGTTAAGTTTAATTTATTTTAGTTACTTTTATAATGCTAGCTTATTTTTTTTAATTTTTTTTTTATTTTGAGAGAGAAACTGTGAGTGGGGGAGGAGTGTGGGAGCTCTCAATCTCACAGAGTGTAGATCCTGATTCATGAACCATGAGATCATGACCTGTGATGAAAGCAAGAGTCGGATGCTCAATGCTCAACTGACTGAGCCACCCAAGCACCCCTATAATGCTAGTTTTAATTTTAAAAACTTAAGAACCAGTTTGAGGTAAATATATATAAATGAGTACATAGGAAGGTAAAAGACTTTTTTTTTGGTCCAAAAAGTATTGCATTCTTGTTATTTGGCAAATATTATTTCAAGTAAAGGTTATGTTGAGACTATATTAAATATATTTTTAGTATGACTATCTTAAATATATTTAGTATACCTATGCATTAAATTAACATATATATATGCATGAATTGTAGCTTTCTCATAAGTTATTATTAAATTCTGGAATTCTGAATCTCGGGAAAATCAAATGGTTGTCATTATAATGCCACCTGGGAATAATTTGATTTTTTTCTTTTTCATGACTGAGGCAAATAGCAATGAAGTTCAGTTTTTAGTGTGCCAGATTCTAAATAAATTCTTGGGAAGTATGCTGGAAAAGGCCAGAATGAGAATGTGTTGTGCATAAAATGGATGAAACTCTTATTAGACTAAAACATAAAATTTCAAATATGAGGGTACAGGCAATCCCAACTCTTTCAAGACTTAAGACATATGGATAACAGTTGCTCCATGGTTAAAGGTATGTGCTACTTCACAGTTTTTTATTGATTTTAAATGCATGTAGTTGAATTTTTCCTTATTAAATATATAATATATAAGAGAGAAGAGAGTGTGTGATACATGCATACACCTGATTTAAAGATATAGTGTTTCAGGGTCACCTGGGTGGCTCAGTGGTTAAGTGTCCAACATCAGCTGAGGTCATGATCTCATGGTTTGTGGGTTCAAGCCCTGCATCGGGCTCTGTGCTGACAGCTCAGAGCCTGGAGCCTCTTTTGGATTCTGTGTCTCCCTCTTTTTCTCTCTCTGCCCCTTTCTGGCTTGCACTGTCTTTCTCTCAAAAATAAATTAACTTTAAAAAAATAAAGATACATTGTTTCAATAGCAATACTTTCTTTTGTGTTTATTTATTTAATCTCTACATGCAACGTGGGTACTGAAACGACCCCAAGATCAAGGCACCCCCCCTTCTTTATTTTTAAAGTCGATTGCAATCCTTTGATACCAACTTGGTATCCTATAATTTAAGTAAAATTAGAGCAGACCCACAGACAAGCACGGGTTCAGTCTCACAAGACTGCCCTGACTTCAGACACCAGCCACAAGACTCCAGTATCCCCAAACTACTTCCACTTCTACTTAGCTAACTACAAATTTGGGGGATGCCCATGACTCCCCGCCCCCCGTCCCCCGGGATGAAAATTCTCTAGAATGACTGACAGAATTTAGGAAAGCGATATACTTATTATTACAGTTTTATTGTAAAGGATACAAGAGAAACAGCCAAATGGAAGAGATCTATAGGGCAAGGTATGGGAGGCAGAGGGTGCAGAGCTTCTGTGACCCGTGTGGGTATGCCACCTTCCCAGCACATCGATGTATTCACCAACCTGGAAGCTTGAGCCTGGTTGTTTCAGGGTTTTTAAATGAGATTTCATTGAGTAGATATGTTTGATTAAATCATGGGCTATTTGATTGAACTCAAATCTCTCGTCCCTCACCCCTACCTAGGAAAAGGGGGATGGGCCTGAAAGTTCCTGCCCTGTAATCACCTGATTGTTTTTCAGGTGATCAGCTTCCATCTTGAATCTAACTAGTGTCCTCACATCCCCAACCCCTGCTGAGTCTCCTCATTACCATAAACTCACATAAAGTTGAAAGGGACTCCAGAATAACAAGACATTCCTATCTCTCAGGAAATGCCAAGGTCTTTTGAGCTCCCAACCAGGAATCAAAATCAAATACATTTTTTATTACTCCATGAAAGAATAATAAACCGAACACATATACCTAATATCTAAGTTAAGAAATGGAATGCTGAGGTACCTTTGTTAAGTTTCTTATGGCTTTTTCTGAATGAATTCCCCCTTCTTTCCAGAGGAAACCACTATCCTGAATGTTGTGTTACTCATTACCTTTCTTTTCTTAGAGTTTATTATAGTTTTAAGGCTACCTAGATGTATCCCCAAAAGAAGTACTTATCTTTGCCTTTTTTCACCTTAATATAAATGGGGCTGTGTTACATACACACTTTTGTAACTACCTTTTTCCACATAATACTGTTTCTAAGAAGCTACAGTCCAAATTTATGCACGTAGCTAAAGCTCATTCTTTTTCACTACTAGACAGTACAGTATTTTGTTTTAGAAAGAGAGCATATTGGGGTGCCTGGGTGGCTCAGTTGGTTAACCATCTGACTTTGGCTCAGGTCATGATCTGGAGGTTCTTAAGTCTGAGCCCTGCATCGGGCTCTGTGCTGACAGTTCAGAGCCTGGAGCCTGTTTCAGATTCTGTGTCTCCCTCTCTCTCTCTGCTCCTCCCTGCTCACATGGGCATGTGTGGGCACGTGCTCTCTTTCTCTACCTCTCAAAAATAAATAAATGTTAAAAAAATAATTAGAAAGAGAGCACACTTGAATGCGCCAGTCTTTTGTATAGTATAGCCTTTTGTATATTATGAACTAAACTGCCATCAGCATTCTCAAACAAGTACAAAAATTTCTCTGGCAAATAATGCCTGGAGGTAGTGTTAGGGACTGAGCTGTGTGTTTCCCAAATTCACATGCTGAAGCCCTAACTCCCAATATCTCAGAATGGGGCCGTACGTGGAGATAGGGTCTTTAAAGAAATAATTAAGTTAAAATAAGGCCTTTGACAGAGGTCCCTAATCCAGTCTGACTGGTGTTTTTCTAACAGAGGGCAGTTAGAACGCACAGAGAACTCACTGGACACGTGCGTGTAGAGAGGAAAAGCCACTTGACACTGGAGGGAGACACGACCAAGTCAAAGGAAGAGGGCTCAGGAGAACTCAGACCTGCCGACAATTTGATCCTCGGATGTCCAGCCTCCAGAACCAAGAAAATAAACTTCTGTTGTTTATACTACACCTCACCTATAGTATTTTTGTTATGGCAATTCTGGTAAACTAACACAGTTAGAATTGCTAGATGATAGGATTGTGTCAGTGTACAGCTTAATTAGTAGTACTCCTATTTTTCTAAAGTAATTGGACCAATTTGCAATCCTGCTGTCAGGGTATGAGAATTCTTTTTTTTTTTTCTTTTTAAGTTTGTTTATTTTTAGAGAGAGAGAGAGAGCACAAGTTGGGGAGAGGCAGACAGGGAGAGAGAGAGAACCCCAAGAAGGCTCTGCACTGTCAGCGCAGAGCCCAGTGAACTGGGCTGGAACTCAAGAACCGTGAGCTCACGACCTGAGCCAAAATCGAGTTAGACGCTTAACCGACAGAGCCACCCATCCAGATTCCCCTCACCTTATTTCTTGTACTAGTATATGCTTCATTTTCCATTTTAGTTCCTATTTGTCTTATAAATATTAGCTGTAAGTTAATTCTAATTTGAAGCAAATGAGTTATGTAACAAAATACAAGAAAACTTAAGGGAAGTCACATTCTTCTGTAGCTTATATAACTGAACAGATGCTTTGAAATCAGTGATGCGAAAAAAATCTTCTATAAGCCTGGTTCCACTTCACTGAAATATCTTAGAGTTGCTTCATCTGTTTGATATGTAAAAGTGGCCTGGCTCACTGCTTTCTTTTTTAGTAACTCCCAGTGAACTGATGGGAATTTGCAGAGACAATGGTTGTAGGTATATGACAAATTAATTCATCTTTAAACGCCATTACCTTGATCATTTTCTAACACAATAGAAATACGTTTGGAGAAAAAGGGAGAATGGAAAGTTATATCAGTGAAAAGTTTCATGTGATGATCCCTTTACTTTGTAAGAAAAAAAATCCCATACAATTTCACTAATGTATGAATACAACAGAGAAATAATCCCAGATAAACACAATGCAAATGAAAACTGGGGAGATTATTATTTAATGTGATGAGGGTGCTGTCTTTATGAGTTCATTCCAGTCAGATAGACAGGGGCAATTCTCACATGTCTGACACGCTATTAACCCTGTTTCTTTCTTTTGCTTTTAGTTGGATTAAGTATTAAAAGTACTAATAAGTAGTGCTATAGTAATTCTGTTTTTTAATAGGCAGTCTTCATTCAAAAGAATGATAAAGCTAATGTCTCATAGTCATTGTTTAGTGTTTATGAAAAGTAGTAATGTTTTATGTTCTTTAATTCTCGAGTGTAACTCAATTTCTGACTCAAGAGTTTTAGAAAGAAAGTGAATCTATCCAGGTATTTTTCTTGAATTTATCAAATGTTTGTTTTTTCTGGGGCATAATGGTTAAAAGTTTGAGACAGGAGAGTAACAGTAAAAAATAGACAAAATATCCAAAACACCGTTTTTCAAGATATCAGGCAACAAAGGACGTGAGCCTCATGGAGAGGGAACAAGGTGAGTTCTATGCTTGCTCCAGCTTACTGCCTGGAGAGAGTTCTAGGCCACGGCAAAGGGCAGAGGGGAGGACACAGAGACAGAGCTGGTGAGATCTTAGGAGACAGAGCTGAGAGTTTGGTGTAGAGTTTGCAGCTTAGAGTAAAGGGAAGAGAGGGAAGGGAGCGGTACAGAAAGAAAGCTCTAGAAATCTGGAAGGACTCTCCTTGAGTTTTTAGGTGAGTACTAATCAGCATATGCAGCTGAGGAAAAACCCACCCGAAAGCAATAGAGCAGCTCAAAAGGCTGGGAATCGTGTCTCCTCCTACAAGACAGACTGGAAAACCTCATCATTCTCAGGGCATTGGGTAGAATACATGAAAGGGTTTCACCTCTGTTGTGGGAAATAATTAGTCCTAGGCTGAGCACTGTTCTGTCTTGCCTTGCATTTAAAGCAGGACCTGAAAACATCAAATTATTTCCAAGGAACTGTACCAGAACAAAGATTTATAGGAATACAAAAATACCCAGTATCCAGAAAGATAAAATTCCTAATGTCTAGCATCAAGTCAAAAGCTACCAAAGATGTACATAAGTAGGAAAATAGGACCCACAATGAGTCAAATCATTTGAAACTGACAAAGATGTTAGAATTTGCAGACATTATATTGTAACTATTCCATTTGTTCAAAAATCAAGTAGAGACATGGAGGATGGAAAGACACCACCAGACTTCTAGAGATAAAGTATAATGTTTGAAATATAAAACACTGGTTGGGATAAATGGCAGATTCAACATTGCAGCAGAAAAGATTCATGAGTTTGAAGAACTACCAATGGAAACAATCCAAGATAACAAATTTTTAAAAGCATCCAATATGTTGTAATAGACTAAGGAGTGGGGTAGGAATTAGAAGAACCTATTTGAAGAAATGATAACTAAAAATTGTTTAAATATGATGAAAACTATAAACCCACAGATTCAAGAACCACTGATCCCAAGCACAAGAAGTATGTAGAAAAGTTCATCAAGGCACATTATAATTGTTTAGTACCAATGGGAGATTAAAAAAGAGAGAGAGACCAGAGGATAAAGGCACTATTTGCAAGTAACTTGGAAACAAAGTTAAAAGATGAGGATGAAATCAGATTTCTTTTAGAAAACAAATTATAAAAGCCAGTACACATAATGTGCTAAAAAGAACCCCATCAATCTAAATTTCTATGCCCAGAGAAAATATCTTTATTTAAAGATAAGTATTTATTTAAAAATAGAACTACCCAGCAATTGCACTACTGTTTATCCAAGGGATACAGGTATGCTGTTTTGAAGGGGCACATGCACCCCGAAGTTTACAGCAACACTATCAACAATAGCCAAAGTATGGAAAGAGCCCAAATGTCCATCGATGGATGAATGGATAAAGAAGATGTGGTATATATATACAATGGAGTATTACTCAGCAATCAAAAAGAATGAAATCTTGCCATTTGCAACTACGTGGATGGAACTAGAAGGTATTATGCTAAGTGAAATTAATCAGAGAAAGACAAATATTTGACTTCACTCATCTGAGGGCTTTAAGACATAGAACAGATGAACATAAGGGAAGGGAAGCAAAAAGAATATAAAAACAGGGAGGGGGACAAAACATGAGAGACTCAAATATGAAGAACAAACAGAGGGTCACTGGAGAGGTTGTGGGAGGGGAGATGGGCTAAATGGGTAAGGGGAATTAAGGAATCTACTCCTGAAATCATTGTTATACTATATGCTAACTAATTAAAAAGCAAATTAAAAAGAGAAGTATTTATTTAAATATTTAGATAAATAATAAGATCTATGTAAAATATCTTTAAAACAAAGGCAAAAAAACTTTTTCACACTGAAGCTGAAAGAATTCATCATTAGCAGATCTGTTATGCAAGAAATGTTAAAGGAAGTCAAGTCTTTCAGGCAGGTAGAAATATGCAGGAGACTAAAAAAAAGGTCTGCAACTTGTTATTTAATTGCCTATAAGCTAAGAATGGATTGCACATTTTTTAAGCATCCCAGTATGTTGATGATTATTGAAGCCCGGTGTTAGGTACATGAGAGTGTTCATTATACTATTGTCTCTATTCTTATGTTTGGGANCTCCCCTGCTCATGCTGTCTCTCTCTCTCTCTCAGAAATAAATAAAAAACATTAAAAAAATAAAAAATCTAATTAAGTTTTGTGCAGTGTTATAGTTTAACAACATAACAAATCCTGTAATAACTGATCTTGCTACATATATCAAGGTGTTATGCAATTTGTTCTAAGTCAAATTGGATTTTGAAATCTCTACAGACTAAGTAATAAGTATTGACTCTAAATGTTATGAAATAGTAATAAATGAGCTACTTTGCTGTCACTCTGCATAGGTTTTAATTAATTAGCTGAAACTTAAAGGTAAACATACCGTATCCAAACATGATGAAAGAAAGCTTGTAAGTCACTTTCTCTTGTCTCATAATATGTTTTAATGATGATAGTAAGGTTTCATCAGTAACAATGGTGGACTAAGAAATTAGAGTGGGGACTTGAATGTACTTTTCTCCTTTTCTTTCATCAATAATTTTAGCTTGTTTCCAAGTAGCTTTTTAATTTTAAAGATCTTATGCTTTCATTTTAAAAATAGCAATAATTTGAGGAGTGCCTGGGTGGCTCAGTCAGTTAAGCATCCGACTTCGGCTCAGGTCATGATCTCAAGGTTCATGGGTTCGAGCCCCGTGTGGGGCTCTATGCTGACAGCCAGCTCAGAGCCTGAAGCCTGTCCTCAGATTCTGTGTCTCCCTCTTTCTCTCAGACCTTCCCCTGCTCACGCTGTCTCTCTTTCTCAAAAATAAATAAAACACTAAAAAAATTTTTTAAGCAGCAATAATTTGATAAGCCCATAAATTAAATTATCTTTATTATAATCTTCTGTACTTTTTTTCTTTTTAGAATGTAGCTTGAATGACGGCACCTGGCTGGCTCAGTTGGTGGGGCATGTTACTCTTGATCCCATGGTTGTGAGTTTGAGCCCCACACTGAGTATAGAGACTACTTAAAAATAAAAATATTAAAAAAGAAGAATGCAACTTCGATGAAGTAAAGATTTGTTGTTTAAACATTTTTGGGGGTGCCTGGGTGGCTCAGTCAGCTGAGCATCTGGCTCTTGGGTTCAGTTCAGGTCATGATCTCACAGTTCATAGGTTTGAGTCTTTTGTATCAGTACAGAGCCTGCTTGAATTCTCTCTCTCTCTCTCTCTCTCTCTTTCTCTCTCTCTCTGAGTGCTCCTTCCCTGCTTGCACTTGCTCGCACACCCTCTCTCTATCAAAAATAAATAAACTCTTTAAAAGTTTTTTAAAAAACAAATAAACGTTTTTCTCCGTAGTCATTACTTTATATTCCAGGTTCAGCCAATGTTCAGTCAAATGTTCAACTCAACATTCGAGTTGAGCTTGAATACTGTTTTCACTTCATACTTAAAAAAATCTTTTTTTTTTGGAAACTTTTTAAAAAAGTAATCTCAAAAGACAAAACAAAATAATCTCTACGTCCAATCTGGGGCTTGAACTCACAACCCCAAGATCAAGAGTCGCATGCTCTAGGGACACCTGGGTGGCTCAGTCAGTTAAGCATCTGACTTCAGCTCAGGTCATGATCTCGCAGTTCATGAGTTCGAGTCCCACATTGGAGTCTGTGATGACAGCTCGGACCCTGGAGCCTGTTTCAGATTCTGTGTCTCCTTCTCTGCCCCTCCCCTGCTCATGTTCTCTCTCTCAAAGAATAAATAAACATTTAAAAACTTTTTTTAAATAAATTAAAAGAGTCATATATTCTACTGACTGAGCCAGCTAGGGACTTCTTCACTTCATACTTTTAAAAATTATTTTTAAAACATAGTTTATGTGCAATTTGTATTTATGTGAGATTTGTATAAATTTTATTAAAATGTTAAAATTTACAAAATCGAAAACGTCGTACTACATAGTTTCTGACAAATGGACTGAACATCTGTAGCTGAAAATCTTGATATCTCCTGTTGGTAGCAGATGGAATTCCTTTACACATTAAGCCACAAATAATTGGATATTAACCAAACATTTTGTTGTACAATTATGAGCTTTCCCAATAAAGCAAAGTTAAGGTGACCATCTTATACAGGAAAGCAAATGAGAAGGCAGCAATCAAACCATCCTAGCAATTCATGTTTTATTTATTACATCCTTTACATTGATTGTTTCTTACAACAGTTGCTATGGTTGATGATGGTATTTGTGGCAATAGGCAATAGTCCTTGCTCAGACTTTAAGCAAGTTGCTCTGGCATTTTCTATTAAAAAGGTTTGCTGGTTTCAATTCACAATGAGCTTGTGACCTGTTGTTTAAAAAAGCATTGTATTATGCCATTTAGTTTGCATTTAGGGCAATATAAGACTTTGCTTAGTCTCATTTTAATGCAATGATAAGTCTTTCCAGATGTACATGTCACATAGGAGGATACTACTACTTAGTATGTAACTCCTAAAGAATACAAGTTGTTTAATATGTGTTAAAACTTCCATTTTTACAAATATTAAATTCCTGGGCTCCTGAGTGGGCTCTGTCGGTTAAGCGTCCAATATCAGCTCAGGTCATGATATCACAGTTCGTGGGTTGGAGTCCCGCATCAGGCTCTATTCTGACAGCTAGGAGCCTGCTTCAGATTCTATGTCACCCTCTCTCTCTGTGTCCCTCCCCTGCTCACACTTTTTCTCTCTCTCTAAAAAAAAAAAAAAAATACATTTTTTAAAAATTTAAAAAACCCAGAAAAACAAATATTGAATTCCTGTAGAATATGTCAAGTGTTACGCTAGGCACTTTTACTATGTTTTTTTCAGGGATTGCCATAAAGGCTAAAGATCTTGCCCATTATCACTTGGTTATTTAGTGCAAGAACCAAAGAATAGAACCTCAAGTACTGTGACATGTATTCAAATGTTCTTTACACCTACCATGATTCAAATCATTAAGCATGGGATGAAATTTCATGATTTTTTTGAAATTTCATGATTAATAGTTGTAATTTGTAATAGTTTATAATTTCTCACATTAAACTGGAAAGTATTCAACAACTGGTAATTTCTTTTTAAATGAATCTTAATACCAGTGAACTGCAAACAAACACTTCCAATGTTTTAAAACCCTGATCCAGTTGGCAGTTTCTTTCATTAACACCTAATGGCTAATAGGCTCCATTTCATAAAAAAACCCAAAGCAAATACCTCATATATTTAGAACCTGAAAAGTCAAGTCAATCTAAAAGGTTTGCATTACATGAACAAGATAACTAAATGGTCTTTTTTTTTTTTTTTCATCCAAAATGTGCTTATTGGGATAGTTTCCTACTTATCTTGAGTCAGGATGCCTTCAGTGCTGCTTCTGTCTGAAGGAGCATCTTTCTGTAAGCCTTGCTTTTCCTCCGGTAGGCTGGCGGAGGACCATGGAATGGCCAGCATACAAAGCTACTCTTATTGCATGGCTAAAGATCATGGTCATGTTGGCACTTCACACCCATGAACTAGGAGTTGGGGCTCTGCACCAAGTGCTTCTTCCTGTGCTCCCTCTTCTCTTCCAGGGAAGAGTGGAGGAGGTCTTTTGCAAGGCTCATGTTCTCTTGGGGGAGGTCATCGCTGCCGGATAAATAGTCTTTCTAAAGAGTGTGTCAATAGGCACTTGCAATCCTGTCCGCAATGGGTCACAAGAAATGAATCAGCTTCCCCTTGCTTCAGCCGAAAGGGTAGGCATGTGGTCTTGCGCACTTCACTTGTGACCCAGATTCCTCTGGAGGCGTGCTTTGGAGAACACCCATCCATTTTATACTGCTGTCACCAGAGTCCTAGCAACTTTCAAACGCACCTCAGCTGAGAGCCCCCGTTTTTTGTTTTTGTTTTCCTGAAATGCCAGAATTTCTGTGTAGTTGTGGACTTAGGGCCAAAGAGTCTCATCCCCAATTTGTGCTCCCTTCCTCAGATAAACTCTAGCTCTTCTCAAGTGGCATAAAAATTATTTTTATTATGTTTTAAAACACTGAGATTTTCTATGCACAGAGCTCCGTGCTAAGCAGTGGGGTTGGTGAGGGGTGTGGGGAGGGGCAGACAGGTGCAGCTCGGAGGGTTTGCCCCCTGTGGGCACTCTCTGACTCAGATATCGTATGCATCTAGCACACTGCCAGGGCGGCCTCATAGAAGTTTTACCAGATTTGCTTAGGTCACTTAAATAAGGCAGACCATCTGAAAGGGAAAAGAAATGAGTTGGACCAATATGAAACCATTGTTGCAGGGAACGAGGGATTCAAAAATGATGGTATGGCTGTACCTCAAACTTGTCCTGCCTCAGACCCCTGACAGTAGATGTCATTCATGCCCAGGGAGCTAGAGGGCTGTACGTGAAAGTTATTGCACTAAACTCATGAGGCTGAAGCCAACCCTCCTTTAACATTATTTCACAGGGAAGAAAGCCATTCTTTACTACTGTGGCACCTAAGCTCGTGATGACAAGCAGCACACGGGGCTCCGAGGATGAATGGGAGAACCACAGTGGGTCACTTGTCACGCGGGGCAGTTGCGTAGTTACAGTGGGAGAGAATATGCTACTGAGCATGTCAGAAACATCCTTGGGGTGGGGGGCGCCTGGGTGGCTCAGTCGGTTAAGCATCCGACTTCGGCTCAGGTCATGATCTAACGATTTGTGGGTTCCAGCCCCACGTTGGACTCTGTGCAGACAGCCAGCTCAGAGCCTGGAGCCGGTCAGATTCTGTATCTCCCTCTCTCTCTGACCCTCCCCTGCTCACACTGTCTGTCTGTCTCTCTCAGAAATAAATAAAACATTAAAAAATTAAAAAAAAGAAACATCCCTGGGCAATCCAAAACTCTCTGTAGTAATGGCGGATTTTGCTGAAGCTACAGTTCTTGCACCTGCTGGAAGAGCAATGAATCGTTAAGGTTCGTATATTAATGATATTGTGACCTCCCTTGCACCTGTGGGCTCCTGGGGCCTGGGGAAATATGGTTATATAAAGATGAACAAAAGTGTCCCTACTTTCTATCCTTTTAAACTTAATTTATTTTCTTTTTAAAAATATTTTGAGATAGAGATAGAGTGAGAGCAAGGGAGGAGCAGAGAAAGACAGAGAGAGAGAGAGAGAGAGAGAATGAATCCCAAGCAGGCTCCTCACTGTCAGTGCAGAGCCTGATGCAGGGCTTGAACTCGCGAACTGGAAGATCATGACCTGAGCTGAAAGTGGACACTTAACTGACTGAACCACCCAGGTGTCCCCAATGTCCCTACTTTCAAAGAGGGTTCACTGTAGTGGGGAAGCAAGAGATATTCATATCAATGAAAATAAAATGCATTGTACTCACTGGGTATTGTAAATGAGGTATTGCACTGGGTTCCTCACTGAACAACACATAGGAGTATTTGAGTCCTATTCTGTAGAAACTGGAGTGCTATTAAATGTTTTGAACTAACGGAGAGTCATTTATCAGATCTATGTTTTGGAAATACTTCTTTTTTTCCCCATATTTTATTTTATTTATTTATTTTTTTTCTACTTAATTCCNGCGTGAGGTGGTATCTCAGTGTGGTTTTGATTTGTATTTCCCTGATGAGGAGGGATGCTGAGCATCGTTTCATGTGTCTGTTGGCCATCTGGATGTCCTCTTTGGAGAAGTGTCTGTTCATATCTTCTGCCCATTTCTTCCCTGGGTTGTTTGTTTTTTGGGCGTGTAGTTTGGTGAGTTCCTTATAGATTCTGGATATTAACCCTTTATCTGATATGTCGAAATACTTCTAACTAGTTGGGTTGGAGGAAAGATTGAATTAGAAGAAGCTAAAATCAAGGAAACCCATAGTTTAATCAAAAGGCCAATGGGGCCAAAACTCGTCTGTATTAGTATGACGAGAGCAGAGGGGATGGATTAGAGACATTTACGAGGACTATGTAGAGGCGCCTGGCTGACCCAGTAGGTGGAGTATGTGCCTCTCAAACCTGGGGTGGAGGTTCAAGCCCCATGTTGGGCATAGAGATTACTTTAAAAAATAAAATTAAAGGATGTCTGGCTGGCTCATTTGATTAAGCTACTGACTTTGGCTCAGGTCATGATCTCATGGCTTGTAAATTCGAGCCCCACATCCAGCTCTGTGCTGACAGCTCAGAGCCTGGATCCTGCTTCAGATTCCGTGTCTCCATCTCTCTCTGCCCCTACCCCACTCAAGCTTTGTCTCTCTTAAAAATAAATGAACATTAAAAAAATTAAAATAAATTGAAGAGGACTATGTATCTTATTAAATATTGAAATAATGGGGTCTAGGTGGCTCATTCAGTTAAGCAAGCAACTCTCAGTTTTGGCTCAGGTCATGATCTTATGGTTCATGAGTTCGAGCCCTGCATCAGGCTCTGCATTATCAGTGCAGAGCCTGCTTAGTTCTCTTTCTCTTTCTCTCTCTCTGCCCCTCCTGTGCTCTCTCTCTCTCTCTCAAAATAAATAAATTTTTAAAAAACTAGGTCTCCTTAAAAACAAATACTGAAATGAAGAGAGTGAGAGCTATTATTCATTTTATTTTATTTTATTTTTTATGGCAATCTCTATACCTGATGTGGGGTTCAAACACATGACCCTAAGATCAAGAGTTGCCCGCTCTACCGACTGAGCCAGCCATGCCCTGAGAGTGTGAGCTTTTAAAATAACCCAAATATCTTTAGAGGCAGTATTTCTTTTAAAGATGTTTTTTAAAAGTAATCTCTGGAGGGGGTGCCTGCGTGGTTAAGTAGATTGAGCATCCAACTACAACTCAGGTCATTATTTTGTCATTGGTGAGTTCTAGCCCCTCATTGGCTCACTGCTGCCACTTCAGATCCTCTGTCCCCACCTCTCTCTGCCCTTCCTCCATTCATACTCACTCTCAAAAATAAATAAAACATTAAAATAATAAAAAGTAACCTCTGGGGTGCCTGGGTGGCTCAATCGGTTATGTGTCCAACTTTTTTTTTTTAATGTTTATTTTTGAGGGAGAGAGAGAGAGAGAAAGAGAGAGAGCGAGCGAGCAAGCACAGGAGCAGGGGAAGAGCAGAGACAGGGAGAGAGACACAGAATCCAAAGCAGGCTCCAGGCTCTGAACTGTCAGCACAGAGTCTGACATGGGGCTTAAATTCATGAACCACAACATCGTGACTTGAGCCAAAGTCAGGTGCTTAACTGACTGAGCCACCAAGGCGCCCCAGCATCCAGCTCTTGATTTTGGCTCCGGTCATGATCCCATGGTTTGGGGGATGGAGCCCCCATATCCGTCTCTGCACTGGCAGTGCAGAGCCTGCTTGGGGTTCTCTCTTCCTCTCTCTCTGACCTTCCCCTGCTCACAAGCACATGCCCACATGCTCTCCCTCTTTCAAAATAAACAAACTTTAAAAAAAACAACAACTTCTTACATCTTTAAAAAAAATAACAGTAATCTGTACATTGAACATGGGGCTCAAACTCATGACCCCAAGATCAAGAGTCACAGGTCTCACAGACTGAGCCAGCCAGGTGCCTCTAGAGGCAGTATTATCCACACTAACAGATATGGGTTCTGGGACTAGACTGCCTGGATTTGAATCTTGACTCTACTGAAGGGATTGCCTTGGGCAAATCATGTGTCGTGTCCATCTCAGTTCTTTCATCTGTGAAATGGGGATGATAATAGTACCTACACTTCATACAGTCATTCTGTGTGAATAGATCTAATTTAATACCAAAACAGTCCATAGAAGAGTCCCTTCTACTCATTTGTTTGCTATCATTATTCTAGGTTAGGGTAACTAAGTGAACAGCAATAAAAGTCACTGAAATGAAAATACAGAGGACTGGCAAACTCAGGGGATAGAGAAAATGCTGAGTTCACTCTTAGAGATACCGAATCTGGAGTTCCTGACTCAGACACTCACATAGTGTTAGAAATGGGCAGGTTTTTCCTTTAGGGCTCATTTACTGTGCTGGTGGTAAGTGAGAAAGTAGACCAGCTGGGATTTGAACCAAAGCTGGTGTGCTGAACCACTACAAAGGCTTAAACCATTTTGAAATCTCTGGTCCTTAACATCTCTTAATACTAGAGTGTATTAAGATATGACATCCTATTTTATATACTGTTCGATGTCTAATAATAAGATTACCTATCAGGGCTCCTAGACAGCTCAGTTGGTTGAGTGTCTGACTCTCGATTTAGGCTCAGGTCATGATTCCTAGGGTTTTGGGATTGAGCCCTGAGTTGGGCTCCACGCTGAGCATAGCTTGCTTAAGATTCTCTCTCTCTCTCTCTCTCTCTCTTTCTCCATCTGCCCCTCTACCCTGCTTGCACTCTCTCTCTGTCTAAAAAATTAAAATAAGAATACCTATCATTTATTGGATGGCTATTATGTTTCAGGCATTACACATATATTGTCTTCAGTCTTCAAATATCCAATCAAAGTGTCATAATCAATATTTTAAAGCAGTGGAAACTAAAGCTCAGTGTTCAGAAACTTGCCTATAGTTGCATAACTGCTAAGCAGCAGAGGAAAGATTTGAGCTCAGTTCCGTTTATTCCCAAAGTCTGTACTAATTCTATAGTAATTTATCTTCCAAATTTAGCTCTATTACATTTAATGTATCATGTCATGTTTTGTAAATGATACCATGAGTTCCATGAATTCTACAACACCTTATCTGGTTTGAAAAATAGTTTTATGGAAGCATAGTACCTGGACAAGTATTTCTCAAACTTTAGTTAGATAGATAAGAGTCATATACAGAGCCTGAGACCTTGCCCCAGATGTACTGAATCAAATGTCCAAGGGTCAGTCATAGAAATCAGGACTTTTTTATTTTTTTAATTTTTTAATGTTTATTTATTTTTGAGAGAGAGAGAGAGGAAGAACGCAAGAAGGGAAGGGGCAGAGAGAGACAGAGACACAAAATCTGAAGCAGGTTCCAGATTCTGAGCTGTCAGCACAGAGCCCCATAAGGGGCTCAAACCCACAAACTGTGAGTTCATGACCTGAGCTGAAGTCTGACACTCAACTGACTGAGCCACCCAGGCGCCCTTAAAAATCAGGTCTTTAAGAGAACCTGATGTGATTCTAATGTAGGTTCTCCTACATATTTTGAGGAACACCGTAAGCGTGGGGCTGGTTCAGGTGCTTGTGGGATCTGAGGTCTCTGGGTGAAGTCTTACGGCACATATATTGCCAGTACCGTACAGAGCATTACCTCCTAGTTACTATTTCAGATCTTCTATTGTTAATTTAGCTGAGAGCAAGAACTTAGCTAAGAATCTTGAAGCAGTGTGGACTCTGCCTCCTGTTCTGCCATATATTATTTCCCACGCTCTGCACCCCTTTTCTCTGTTGAAACTCCTAGCAAAACTGCATGGAAGGACTTGTATTTCACACACAAAAAAAGTGTGATAGCTGTAAAAGAGGAAAAGCATTGTGGTGTGGTAAAAGCATCAGACCTGGCTGCAAACCCTACTTCTGCCTCTCCAAACTTTAGTTTCAGTAAAATTGGGTTGGCATAACCTACTTTACAGTGTTGTGAGATGATGTGGTTCCTGGTCTAGTGTTAGTCTTTCAATAATTGCTGGCTTTCATCAATGTGAAACACATTCTGGTGTTTAGAGAGGAAGATCATAGAGGTACTATGTTGTATGCAAAGGGAGGGATATCATTTCTCATGCATCAGTTCACTTAGAGGCTGCCAAGATTTAATGCGTGTAAATCTGTAATTTTTCATGAATAATAGCATTCCTCTTATTTTGATCGATCCTAAAGCTAACCCAAATTGGACATTTACTTTTGGTAAATATTTAACAACTGAGAGAGAGAGAGAGAGAGAGAGAGAGCAAGAGCACATGCATGCATGAGTTGGGGAGGGGCAGAGAGAGAGGGAGAGAATCCCAAGCAGGCTCTGCCCTGTCAGCACAGAGCCAGAGGAGGAGCCTGCTTTCATGAATCCTGACATCGTGACTCGAGCTGAAATCAAGAGCTGGACACTTGACCGACTGAGCCACCCAGGCGCCCCTGGAATATTCTTATTATATTAATGTATATATGTAATAATATTAAAAGGTAGCATTGAATTCTTACTGTGCAAACCATGTTACACTTATTAACTCAGGTGATTGCCACAACAACACTCAAGGTTTCTCCTAGTTTATGAGTGAAGACCCAGAAATTCAAGTGTTGGGTAATTTGCTCTGAGTCCTATAATCATGGAAGGATGGGAACCTAAATCTATTTGATCCTGAGCTCAGACTTTGAACATAAGTTCCAGTGAATCAGCATGACCCAGCTAAGCCACACCAGAATTCTCGATCCTCAGAAACTGTGAAATCATAAATGTTGTTTTAAACCACTAAGGTTTGGAACAATTTG
This sequence comes from Crocuta crocuta, assembly GCF_008692635.1. Classification (NCBI taxonomy): domain Eukaryota; kingdom Metazoa; phylum Chordata; class Mammalia; order Carnivora; family Hyaenidae; genus Crocuta; species Crocuta crocuta. The sequence goes on along the minus strand of NW_027551568.1, from coordinate 11,362,269 downwards.
TTACACAGCAGTAGATAACTAATATCCTGAGAAAAAGAAGAAAACCTCTATCTTGTTTCAGCCACTGTCAATTCGTGCCTTCAGACACTTATAGCCAAATCAAACTGAATCCCTCCCTTCTCCAGTTAAATTAATTTATAGGATTTACCCAAAGAACCAGCTTTCATGGTGCTGTTCCCTGAGTCCCATATTCAGAAATGGAAGAGACCAAAGAGAATATCTTGTCTAGTTTCCTCTTTTTACAGGCAAAAGCAATAGTTAACATTTAGTGCTACCTATGCTAGACTCTACGAAGTTCCTTCCATACAGCATGTAATTCTTAGGCCACGATAAGGAAGAACTCACTATCCCATTTTACAGATGAGGAAACTGGGTTCACACTTCTACCCAGTCTGCTGTACTATCTCTGTACTGTTAAAGAATACTTTTGAAGTAGTTCAATTACAAGCACATGCCAATGTGCTATTACAGTCTCGCACTTAAGGTACTGTAGTAATCTAAAATCACCTTGGTAGAGACATTTTAGGAAAAGTGAATGGAACTAATCACAGTAAAATGAATCACATTAAACTAATTACGGTTAAACTAGTTACACAAAGAAGATAACGATTGGGTAAAGGTCAACTAACTCTTGATAGACTTATCTGGGTGGTTGGTGATTGATTTCCCATAACAGGTAAGCAGTTGTCTGGGAGAGTCCTTTTTACATGTGTTGTAGATTATATGTATTAATTACTTACCACTCCTTATCACTCTCACAAGCTTCCCAGAAAGGGCAAGTGATTTGCCTTAGATCTGATGGGTAGGTAGGTAGTGGCAGAGGGTATTTAAAAAAAAAAAAAGTATCAGTCAGTTCATGCGAATCAGAGGTATAGATGACATTCCTGTTTCTGCCTATATAGCTGTCAGCATTTAAAATTTTTCTGGGAGTTGCCTGATGTAACTACAGGTATTTTTTTGTACTGTGTTTTGGGTTTGTGAGGGTTTGCTGTGTTTTGTTGTTATTATTGTTGTTAACATATAGTGTGTTATTAGTTTCACGTGTACAATATAACAATTTAGCAATTCCATCCAACACCCAGCGCTCACTACGGCAAGTACACTCCTTTATTTCCATCACTTACTTCGCCCTAACTATAGTTAACATATAGTGTAATAATAGTTTCAGGAGTAGAGTTTAGTGATTCATCACTTCCATACAACACCCAGTGCTCATTCCAACAAGTGCTCTCCTTAATGCTCGTTACCCATTTAGCCCATTCCCCCACCCAACACCCCTCCAGCAACCCTCAGTTTGTTCTCTATATTTAAAACTCTCTTAAGGTTTGCCTCCCTATCTGTTTTTATACTATTTTTCCTTCCTTTCCCCTATGTTTATCTGTTTTGTTTCTCAAATTTAAATGTCACTGGTAAGGAGGAAGGAAACAGAACCGATAGTTCCCTAAATATTCTGTGTCCTGTAGGCAGAGATTAAGTAATTGCCTGCCACATTTCATCTTTACAGTAAATGTAAGCCTGACAATTTACAGGAAGTTTATCGGTCCTTTCCATTCCGAAACTTGTGATACTTTTCCTCGCTACATGGTGCAAACAGCTGAGTCAAGTTGTCTCATTTGACAGTAGCCACCTTTCCCTCAGGCCATATACACTGCAACATCCTGTTAGCCCATAATAGGCCCTTTGATTGGAAGTCAAGAAGTTGTAGCCCATGTTCTTTGCAGTAACCTTTGGCTCCAGTTCAGAGATTAAGAGTACATAGTAGTCATTTAGTTTGTTGACATAAACTAATGACAAAATTGTCTTTTCAGTGTAAGGTTAAGTGCATGTTCTAGGAAGAATAAGACGCAGATTTATAGCGCTGATTTTCCATTAACTGGCTATGACCTTGGACAAATCAAGACCTCTACCTAAACATCATTTCCCTTTTCTGTCACTTGAGGAAAAAAATAGAACCTTCCACATATAGTAGTTGCAAGGACTACACAGGATAATTCATGTAAAGAATTTATAGTACCTGGTACATAGTAAGACTTTAGTACATTTTAACTATTGCGTTCTCCTTTCTATTTTCACCTATTTTTCTTTCCTGTTCTCCCTCCCTCACTCTGTTGTTCCTCATCTTTTTATTTCTGTCTTACCTATCCCTTTTTTTATGCCTCTTCTTCTTCTAAGCTCTTCTGTTCTCCTATGCCTTTGTGTATGTCTAAGCAATTCTATTTCTCCTATGTGAGGCACCAGTGAGCCACCTCTAGGAGAAAGGGGGCCACACCTGTAAAAAGGGCACAGGAAGAAGCACCTGTATTCCAATCTGATGCCCTATCTGCTTAGTCAAGAGTGGGAAGCATGTGCTCCCGAATGCAAACTTAAAGTTCTGGAAAGGGATACTGAGACTTATTGTGGACACAAAGGGCCACCAAACAGAAAAATGACACAGTGGTAGATAACCCTCCTCCCAACCCCCTTGTATTTCTAAGGTTTTTAAAAATTTCTTTTAATTTTTTTAATGTTTTTTATTTATTTCTGAGGGAGAGAGAGAGAAAGAGAGAGAGACAGCATGAGCAGGGAAGGGTCAGAGAGAGAGGGAGGCACAGAATCTGAAACAGGCTCCAGGCTCTGAGCCAGCTGTCAGCACAGAGCCCGATGCGGGGCTTGAACCCACGAACCATGTGATCATGACCTGAGCCAAAGTTGGATGCTTAACTGACTGAGCCACCCAGGTGCCACATATTTCTAAGGTTTTAAAAGAGCTAGCAGCAAACTTGGCTGGCCAGGGAGCCCTTGCCAAGGCGAAGGTGGTCCTGTGTGTGTGTCATGCAGGAAGTGCTACAGGGGCTTGGTGGTCTAAAGAATAGAATCTGGCTAGAACTCACTGGCATGGCTTCCTAGTGACTAGCTAGGAAGCCACATGTCAGAACAAAAGGACCATGAGACACGAGATGTAGGCAAAGGTCTCCAGGCACAGTAACAGGAAGCACCCTCAGACTCCCTCTGTGAGGTGGGTTGGGCCTCTTAGAGATTGGATGTGGCTCTGGCTACATTAGTATGGATCTAATGGTGAATAATGTTAATTACACTGAAATCTTTAAACCAAAGCCTAATTTTTAGGGGAAAGTTTTTGTTCAAATTTCAAGAAAAAAGTAGCTCTCTTCTCCCCCAAATCAACTATAGTTCTACTGCTAAAATACAGCCAGTATCAACATTTTGATATATTTCCTTTTAGCCCCTTTTAAATGTATTCATAAAATGTAATTGTCATCAGACTGTAATATCCTCATTTCTGTATTTTTCACATTAAAAGTAAAACATGTTCATTTAAAATATTGGAAAGAACAGAAAAAATGTAAAAGAGGGACAGAATCACCTATAATTCTTATTACTCAAAGGAGACTTTTGATTTTGCCTCATTTTTTTCTAATCCTTCTTATGCATTTTGTAAACATGGTGTGGATTATACTGTAAGTACAATTTTGATTCTGCTCTTCTTCAATTAACATTCTACCTGACCCATTTCCCCAGTGTCATTAAAACATTGTCCCTACCCTCAAAGATGCTTCCAGTCCTATGGGAAAGATGAGTGTGGACTGAAGGGCAGTGTACACAGAGAAGCCAGAGGCAAAGCAGGTGTATAACACAGGTTAGAATAAAATTTGGAATAAGCATAAAATGGCCCTATGTGCAATTAGTACTGTTGCTACTGATTATATATATAGTCAAATATTTTTCCTTTTATAGTATTAAAGATTTAAAAGTTATTGCCTAAATTCTGTTAAAATGCACTCTTAGCAAAGTTTTATAACTGAAGAGCAAAAGTGAATGTAGTAAAATGTTAAAACTATGCCAAAGGGTACATATATAAAAGGTATTTAACTGCTTCCCATCTCAGAGCCCCTGCTTACAAATTTTGTTTTTATTCTAAAAACATACTTTTAAAAAAATGTTTAATTATTTTTGAGAGAGAGGGAGTGGGTAAGGGTAGAGAGAGGGAGACAGAGAATCCCAAGCATGCTCAGCAGTATCACTGATAGTGATAGTGATAGGCACTGATAGTGCCTGATGTGGGATTTGATCTCACAAACCTGAGATAATGACCTGAGCTGATATCAAGAATTTAACCAACTGAGGCATCCAGGCATCCCTGTGCCTTTTTTTTTTTTTTTAAACACAAGGAAGATCATATTTAACAAAGTATTCTCTACATTTTTTAAACTTAGAAAATCTTGATTTCATTCCATCCAGCAACATAGATCTATCCTATGATTTTATTTTTACTTTTTTTTTTTTTAAAAAGCTCCATGCCCAACATGGGGCTTGAATTCATAACCCTGAGATCAAGAGTCACATGCTTTACAAAATGAGCTAGCCAGGCGCCCCGTATCTTATGCTTTTTTTTTTTTTTAACAGATGCCTATTTGTCCATTGAATGAATGTGCTATAATTTATCTGATATCCAGTATCCTACTGAGGGACAGCTACTTGTTTCCAGTATTTTTGGTTATTATAACAAGTTTTTTATAACTTTATGACAAACTTTCCTTTCATAATGTTACAGGCTGAAATGTGTTCCCTCCAAATTTATTTGTTGAAGCCCTAACCCTCAGTATCTCAGAATGTGGCAATATTTGGAGATCAGGCCTTTAAAGAGGTAAGTTAAAATAAGGTGGTTAGGGTGGGCCTTAATCAAATCTGATTGGAGTCCGTATATGAAAAGAAGATTAGGACACAGACATAGGACAGAGGAAAGGCCCCTTGAGGATGCTGTGAGAAGGTGGCCATACGCAAGCCAATGATGGAGGCCTCAGAGGAAATCAGACGTGCTGACACCTTGATATCGAACTTTCAGAACAGTGAGAAAATAAATTTCTGTTTATAAACTGCCCAGTCTGTAGTATTTTGTTATGAAGTCCCTAGCAAACTACACACAGCGACTCACCTATTATTATACAGTGAACACCAACTGGGAAATAACATTTACTATTTAAATCAAAAAAGAAAGGAAGGGGCAAACTGCAGACCTATATATATTTCATTTTCTGAGGACCATTTGCATATAAACTATCCTAAAGGAAAATGAAAAAAAGAAAATGGCATTGCATTTCAAACCTGGCTATCTTTTCTTTTAATCATGCCATCAACCCTACTAAAATCTTTACTCCCGAATCAACCTAGCCTGTTGCGGCAAATTGTTGATTGGCTATTTTGACCGACAGGGAGGATCAACTCTGGGACCAAGTTAGGACCGGGATTCCAACTGTTTTTGCAACAGCAACATTCTTCCATTGCTTGTTTTCACAACTCACCCCCTGTTGGGGAAAGTGCTGTGTCACTCAGATAAACAGAGTTAAATGCCTTAGAATTGACTTTCCTTGACCACTAAGCCTTTTCAGGGCCCTCAAAACTAGGGTTGGAAAATACTAGCGGAGAGGTTTAGTATCATATTTTTAGGTCACCACAGAATGATTTGGCATCTTTTTTTTACCCCCTAGGGAATGCACTTTTTCAGAGATAATGAAAGTAGGAACGAAGGAACCCTCGATACAACAGGCAGTATATGATGTGGATTTTTAGTGCTCTGTTCACATGCCTATTTAGTCTCCTTCAGGTAGCTGCTAGCTAGCTGGTCTGTTAGGATTCCTTCTTTGTTATATATAAGAAGAAATCAGAGAGAGGTGGTTAAACAGACAAGCTTGGCCTCAATAACAGCTCCTGATCTGCTGTAGCTGCAGCAACCCATAAGGAGACTATGCTGATCAATGTCTTCTTTCTGGGGCTAAAGTTTAATGTAAATCAATCATTTATTCTGGATATAGCAGGTGATTAATTGCCACATTAATCAGCATATAGAGCTAATGTTAACAGCTTCTTTCAAAGGGAAGAATGATCCACAGGACTTAATATTTTTTTTATCACTTTATTTCTTTCATTTTGTCATCTTGAACAAATTCCCTGAAATGGCCAGAGTCCAAAGTGGCTGCTGTTATTGTTGAGCTGACTACACAGCTTCAAATTCTAGGTTACAGCAAAACTGTGTGTGCATGGATTTGTTTTTGTTGTTGTTAAACACTTATTTAATGTGCTTGTTTCTGGGGATACACAGGTGAATAACAGAGACACAAACAAGTATTGGGAAATAGAACATGGTATATTAAAAGTCAGTTAAAATGAGGAAATTACAGAACTTCCCTCATTCCTTCTATTTTTTTTAAGATTTTTATTTTTAGGTAATGTCCACACCCAACATGGCGCTTGAGCCTACAACTCGAAGATCAAGAGTTGCGGACTCTACCCACTGAGCCAGCCAGGTGTTCCTATTCCTTCTTTCTTTTTTCAACAAATATTGACTAGTAACTGTATGATAGGCACCGTTCTAAGTGCTTAGCATAAAACAAAATGCATGCTTTCTTAGAGCTCATTTCTTCATATAACTGGTTCACCTGATTCTACATTTCAAGACAGCTGGGGGGAAAGATCAAGATGAAGTAAAGAAATAGAGGGGAAATAAGAACATGTCTTCTGGGGGATATTAAAAAACATAGGAACAAAGCCTTGGTGAAAGAGCTGAGTTTAACAAAGAAAGAAGGGGAGGGGCGCCTGGGTGGCTCAGTTGGTTGAGTGCCAACTTCGACTCAGGTCATGATCTCGAGGTTCGTGGGTTCGAGCCCCACATGGGGCTCTGTGCTGACTGCCAGCTCAGAGGCTGGAGCCTGCTTCGGATTCTGTGTCTCCCTCTCTCTCTGACCCTCCTCTGCTCATTCTGTCTCTCTCTCTCTCTCTCAGAAATAAATAAAACATTAAAAAAAGAAAAGGAGAAAGAAGGGGATGGGGAAAAGGTGACAGAAATATTAAGGACCATATTCTATTGCTTAAGTGTTATTCCTGTTTCTTTAGGACAAGATGTGCATACCACATCTCTGTATCCCATGCAACTAATGCAGTGCCTTGGGAGGGTGCGACTAGGCCCTACAGTGCCTTGACTCACATGGCCAGATTATTCGGTTACTAATTTGTGGGACATTAGGCAATTGCCAGAATGTCTTCAGGACTTAATTTCCTACAGGACTACCTCACAAAGTTGTTTTAATAATAATAGCTTACAGGCAGTATTTACTATGTGCCAGGTGCGAATATAAGCGATTCAAATACATGAACTCTCTTAATTCTCCTAACAGCGATGTGAGGAAGTATTTGTCTTAGCTCACACTGCCCTAAAGAGGATACCACAGATTGGATGGTTTGTATACAACTGGAATTTATTTCTCATGGTTCTAGAGGTTCCAAGAGCAGGATGCCAGCAGAGTGAGAAGCTTTTTCCCGGTTGCAGACTGCCAATTTCCCCTCATATTCCAAGGCACAGGGAAGCAAGCTATCTAGTGACTCTTACAAGGGCAACAATCAGTCATGAGGGCTTTATCTTCATGACTTCATCTAATCCTATTTACGTCCCAAAGACCCACTTCCTACTACCATCACAGGGTGAGGCAAGGGATTCAACATATGAACTCCAGGATACAAGCATTTAGTCCATAGTTTTGTCCCTATTTTCTAGAAGAGGAAACTGAGGCACAAAGACCTCATGTAGCTTACTCAGAGTCATACAAGCAGTATCTGGCAGAACCAGGAATCTTACTTTATCTCCAGTCTGTGCTTTTAACCACTGCTCATACTTCCTGTCCATAAAGGGCTCAGAGTAAGATTAGAAATAAACAGATGCGTCCTATTGGCAAGGTTCTTTCTCACCGTCTACCCATCATTTATTGAATGTTCACCAAACCCTGTGTTTTCATGGAACTGGGATAGATAATGGGGAGATCAAGGGTGAACGGAACATAATCTGTTTCTTGCCCTCCTGCAGTTTGTAGTCATTAAGCAAATAACAAAACACTTCCAGGTTCCCGGTCTTCCCTGTTTTCTCCCATTTCTCTGTGTGTCCATTAGTCCTCCAGCCAACCGGTCGAGGTTTGATCTTGATCAGCAAAGCCCGTAACCGGGGGTCTCCCTAGGTCTCCTCGAGGTCTGGAGGGGGCGGGGGCAGGTGGCCAGTGGGGAAGAGACTGACCCTTTGCTTGGCAGCGTCCTTGCTTGTCTCCTTTCTCCCGGAATCTCGACTTAAAACGGAGGGATGTGTACCAAGGTTCTTTCCCCGCACTAACCTTCTGGGATTATCCCCCCCCCCCACCCCCGGGCCTTTCTGACATCCCTGACCCTGCGTTCCGTGCTTGAGGTACATTCCTGCCTCTCTGATCCCCAAGGGGCATTTTTCTTTGGTTGGAGGCTCCAGAATTGCACGCTGCGCTGCCCTCCGGCCTGCTCGGGAGGAGAGGCCGCCCTGCCCCCAGACCCAGGCTGGGCGCCCGCCGCGAGCAGAGGGGCGCCCAGGGGCCAGTCCGCCCACGCGGCACCGTTTCCCTGTGGGTCCCAAGGTCTTGGAACTCCGTTCCGGGTCCACCCATTCGCTGGGGCCTTTGAGCAGCGGGCAGGGAGGTCGTGCCCGCCACCTGGGAATGGCAGGGAGGCGAAGGGCGCCCTAGGAAGGCCCAGTGGCGCCCAGAGCAGTCTCCCGGGCGAATGGGCGTCACGGCCCGCGGCGGCCGAGGGGAGCTCCGGGCCCGAGCGCGGCCATTGTGCTCGGCGGCCTCGGCCGCAAGGCCTCGTGGGCGTAGCGGCGGCGCTGAGAACGCCTCCAAAACGACACTCCCTGCCTTCGGATAACGTGTTTTACGTTGCGAAACAAATAAGGTGAAGACTTAGTTTCGCTTCTCAGCAAGCGAAGGGCACAAGGGACGAAAAAGCCGGGCAGGGAAGGGAGAACTGCCGCCGCCGCCGCGCGCCC
>NW_027551568.1:11335597-11353271 GCF_008692635.1 Crocuta crocuta | reverse complement strand
CCGCCCACCTCTGCTGGGTTTCCTGTCCGCCCGGGGCCGGCCGTTTCTGCAGCTGTCCCCCGCCTCCCCCATCACCACCGCCCTTCATCCTGCTCCCGGCCGGTTTTGGGGGCTGACGAGTCTGTTTGCAAACACCACCCACCCATCCTTCCGAACCTCTCGCTTGCTTCCTGGCTCCGGGGGCAGTTTCTGCCAACTACCCCCTGCTCATTTTACGCCCCGGCTTTTCAGTGGCTTGATTCGGGAGAAAACCCGGGTTTCTTGGTCTAGGATCTAGAGAGGCTTCGCTCTTCAGTTACAGTTCTCGTTCCCCTTGCAACTTTTATTGTCCTGGCGCATTTACTCGGTGCAGATTTTGTTCCACGACCGCCCTTCTCTGTTGGAATTCTTTACGTGGGCTCGAATAAAAGGGGCCTCGGAAAAAAGTTGGTTTAACTGTGAGAACCTTTGTGGACTCTTAATTGGTGCAGCGTTCGCTGAAAAAGCACTTCTCTGGAGAGATGGCTCAGGGCCTCTTGCTAAGTAAGGATTTTAAAACAGTATGAAGCGTCCACATTTTCGTGAGTTTAACGTTGGGGAAAGAAAGTCCATCTATGTCTACCTGTGTCCTGAAGACTTTGGGGAGTCCTGTTTCGTGCAGAAATGAACCAAAATAAAAAGCATTTAAACAGCTGTTGTTTAAGCCCAGAAGTCAACTCCTGTGAATTTCCAGAACTTCCATAGCATTAAGCAAAACCGCTGTTGAGAGAGAAGAGGGGTTCTTAGAGCCAGGGAGGTTGTTGGAGGATGCCCAGAGGGTTCAGTGCTCAGCCGCATTCAAACCCAACAATTTAAAATGCACTCACAACCGTCCTTCTCTTCCTTCCATTTTGGAAATTAAAAAATACTTGATACAGATACAGGTTTAAACAGGACAGGCCAGGACAGTGATTCTCAGCCTTGGTAGCTGATTAGAATCGTCCCAAAGGCTGTTAAAAATCCAAATTCAGCACCCAAACCGCTGGAAATTAGGTGTTCTCAGAGTTCGAGTAGAAACAAGTTTAAAGCTCCCCCAGTGAGTCCAGCTTGCAGCCAAGGGTGAGACCCGTTTATCCAGGAGAAGCTTAAGGAGTGGCTGAGCCATACCTTTCGCTGTGACCCTGAATATTTTCAGTTAGATTGCTGTGGTGTTTTCACCTCCTTTGGGTTTTGGGCTTAGTTATTCCAACAGTATTCACTAATTGCAGGGAATTAAAAATTGGGAGGTTTTTTACTTTCTCAAAACTGAAAAGGGAAAGTTAGTGAGGACTTGCAGAATAGGAGGTCTTCTCTGCAGTTTAGCCTGGGTGTCGCTTGAAATTGTTACCAAAATTTTTGTGCGTGTGTACACTTTCCTAGGGAGTTTGTGGTTTTCATGAAGTGATTGCGACTTTCCCATAGCAGTGAAGAGTCACAGTTTTATTTAGTTACATGATAAAGTAACCAGCCTTGTATTATACAGTGTCATTAAATTTTTTTTAATGTTTATTATTTTGAGAGAGACAGAGCGTGAGCAGGGGAGGGACAGAGAGAGAGAGAGAGGGAGTCATAGAATCTGAAGCAGGCCCCAGGCTGTGAGCTGTCAGCACAGACTGCAAGATCATGACCTGAGCCGAAGTCGGACGCTTAACTGACTGAGCCACCCAGGCGTCCCATATACGGTGGATTTTAAGAAGCAATACTTGAGTATGGGGTGCCTGGGTGGCTCAGTTGGTTGAGCGCCTGACCCTTGGTTTCAGCTAAGGTCAGATCTCACAGTATGCGAGTTTGAGCCCTGTGTCAGGCTTGGGGCTGATGGTACAGAGCCTGCTTGGGAGTCTCTCTCCCCCCTCTCTCTCTGCCCCTCCTCTGCTCGATCTCTCTCTTTCTGTCTCTCGAAATAAATCAATAAACTTAAAAATACCGAAGTCAAATGAGATTCTTTACAGTACTTAAATGTTTCTTCTTGCAGTAATTAAGAAAGCATTTTCAGTTTGACATAGCATAAGTCAAAATTATCACTAATTCTTAATTAGATGTAGTTAATGAGATTGTTGTAGGTATTCATCAAGGAGATTAAAAGTCCAATTTTCAAAACTGTGACAGATCAGAGATCAAGATGATTTAGGGGGAATAAAAAACTATAGGAATTCAATATGCAGATTTCTTCTGGATACTAATAGCTAGTGGAAATCTCCTAGGATGTCCTTTGGGAGCTAGGGCAGAGAAATAAGTGTTTTATGATGGCTGAATAATCTCAAAGGACTGTTTTTTTTTCCTTTGTCATGTCAAGTTTTGCTTTCATCATCATTTGGTGATAAAGAGCAGGGATATTCAACCCAAATAGCCAACAGTAAAACTTTACAAAATGAGAACTAGTTTTTGTACTCAAACTAGAATCATACAAGGTATATGATTTCACTGTATTCTAAATGTTAATTCTTGAATGCGTAGTAATAATAAAAGAAGTCAGTTTTATTTCCAGTATCAAACCTTTCAAGTATGATATATTTTAGAAGCATCCATGTATTTACTAGCATCAACTCAATTATTTATGTACTTAGACTATAGTTTACTTAGAATAATTTATTCTGAAGTTGTAGGCCATTTTAAGTATTGCTGTGTAATACCTAATTTAATTCTTTGTTCTTAGATTTAAGGTTTTATGGAAAGTTTTTTTCACTGTTAATTGGACAACAGCTTTTTGAAGTAGGTAAAGGAAGGGGTATTCCTGTTTTATAGCTGGAGACTTGTAGGCCTAGATTAGCTAGACTGAGTTCATGTAAGCAGTTGGTTATAGATCTAGATGGAAATCCAAGTCAGGATCATGATTTCTTTTCTTTTCCATTTTTTATTTAAACATTTTTAAGTTTATTTTATTTTGAGAGAGAGAGAGAGAGAGAGAGGGAGGGAGAGAGCACGCCAGCGAACATGAGTTGGGTATAGGGGCAGAGAGAGAGGGAGAGAGCATTCTAAGCAGGCTCCCTGCTGTCAGCGCAGAGCCCTGACGTGGGGCTCGAACCCATGAGCAATGAGATCATGACCTGAGCTGAGATCATGAGTCGGATGCTTAACCAGCTGAGCCACCTAAGGTGCCCCAGGGTCATGATTTCTAGTTTAATTTAATTTGAATGAAACCACAGTAGTTTCTGAAAAAAATTTTTTTGGTTAACAGTCTGTTATGAAATCTTTTTGCTAATTCACTCATCTTCCAAATTGGGAGGTAAAATTTTAGTGAACATTTCATTGGATGACATCCTTTTTCCAGTTTACTCCAATTCCTCAGTCTTTCCTCTGGTCCTCAAAATTTAACAACATTAATTCTGCCAGTAAGTGTGGAGTCTTTACTGTCTCTTGGCCCTGTGTTGTGTCAGTAGCGTGAATTGGCGATATGAGATATGATCCCTCTTAAGGAGTTTACAGTCTATTTGTGCTGAGCTGGAAATCCAAATTTGGGAGACCAGGGAAGTATGTGGTCAGTTGTGCATTTAAGTGTCAGGAGTGGTCTAAGTCTCTTTGAACTGAGTGCTGAGAACAAAGTAGGTGGCATTTCTAAGGATGTGCATAAGACAGAGATTCCCAGACTCACACATAAGCCCGGTATAAAAGATTCAAGTGCTGGAGGCTGTATGGAGTGCCCAAGTTTTTCAGGTAAAGATATAAAAGGTGCTATTTACTTTTATCAATTTATAAACAAAGGGCATTTTATAACCTAAGCCCTATAGGAGGGAAATAAGCTAGTAATAACTTTGAATAGGTTATTTTTAAAAAATTGGATGAATGTAGGTTTATGAAGAATTTAGTTTCCTTGTTTTTATTTGCATACCTGTAAAAGCTATTACTGACTGGTATCAGGGAGATTGGTTTATTAGAGGGAATATTGAATTGAGAACTAGAAGATGAAGGAAAAGGGAATTTAATGAGTTCTTACTACATGCTTACACTATTTCTTTGAATCCTTACAAGAGCCTCTTGATACAGGTATTATCTGTCATTTAAAGATGACATACTTAGTTAAGTAATTTACCCAACCCACTCAACTGGTAATTAGGAGAGCCAGAATTTTAATCATAGGATTTTCCCCCCTTCTGAAGCCTGTGCTTTTTGTATTACCTTAATGATTTTGCTACTTATGACTTGTTACATAATTTTATGCAAACATTTCACCTGTGGGCTGTAGTTTTTTTCTGTCCATACAGTTAGTTTGATCAGATAGTTATTAAAGTGTTTTTTTTTTAATTGAGTGTAAATCTCCATTGATTGAATCAGAGCATTGGCCGAGCACATAAAAAGTAAAAATTTATTTGAGGTAATAGTCTTTGGGTTTTTATTGTACTATTTTTCATTTTTCATATATATATATGTATATATATATATTTGAACTTAGTCTAGTCCTTAAGTGATACAGCTTTTTGAGTCAGTTTGAAGCCAGGTTTTAAGATTTTAGGTTGTAGAGTGTCTGAGACAGAAAACCAGTTATGAATCCTTTTAAATATGAAAGATACCATATTACTGGGTTGTTACTATTTGTTGATTATGTGTATCCTGTTCTATATAGATTTATTGTTGAGTTTGCCAGGCATCAAGGTATACAAATTAATAAGTCATTTAGTAAATTTTATATCGTATTGTAGCATACAGTGTTTTTCGTAGTGTGTCCTATAGTCCATTAGTGGGTCATGAAATCAGTTTCATGGGATAGAAATAGCCTTTAAAAAATGAAATGGAAAGGTATGTATTAGAGTACATCACAGGGTAGAGAGGGAAATGATTATTTCCTGAAATTTGTTTCAAGTGTTGTGATGTGTGTGTGTCTAGGTTGCATTGTATTTCAGACTAAAGGTCATGGTTTAATGTGTTTGAAAAATACTTCTTTAGAGTAGCATTTCTCAACCACAGCACTGTTGACATTTTGGGCTGGATGATTCGTTCTTGTGACTGCTGTCCTATGTTTCGTAGGATGTTTAGCTGGATCCCTAGCTTTTTACCCACTAGATGTCAGTAGCACTTCTGCAGTGGTTAACAACCAAAAATGTCCTTGCATATTAGTTCCTGGGGGGCAGAATTGACCTTTGGTGAGAACTATTGCTTTATAGCAAGCATTCTTTCTGACAGTTCACTATGTTGGATGTGGAAAGATAGCTTTATGATTGGAACCAGTATTGTATCTTGCAGAAAGAACGTAAGTTTTAGAGTCATAGAGATTTGATCTCTGTTTTGTTGTCTATACTAGTTGTATGGTTTTGGGCAAGTTATTTTTTCTGAGCCTCAGGTTTTTCATCTATAAAGTGAGAATTATAATACCTACTTTATCTAAAAATACCTACTTTAGGGGCACCTGAGTGGCTCAGTCAGTCAGTTAAGCATCCCAGCTCTTGGTTTTGCTTAGGTCATGATCTCATGGTTTGTGGGTTTGAGCCCTGCATTGGGCTCTGTGCTGGCAGCTTTCTCAAAATAAATAAATAAACATTAAAAAAAAAAAAGAAAGAAAAGCAACACTTAGTATCTAGTGCCTCATAGGCCTCAATATGGCCCAGATATTATTAGTGTCTAGGTTTTTTGCTTCAAGTTTCTGTGTTTGCAGAGGCAAGCTAAATTTTAAAAATTCATATAAACCGATTTTTTAAAAGTTAAATTGTATGCATTCTGGTTATCTTTTTAGCTTCTAAATTTGACTTTAGGTACCAGGCTGAAGCAGTTGCTCCTTTCAAGTGGAAATGAAGTGATTTGGGTAGCATAAGGACTTCTAATGATAGTTTTATTTGGGCTAAGTATAAAAATAACAGAAAAACCCAAGTAGGGCTTATATCATATTCTGTGTTTTTTAGATATATTGTTAAATTATTACAAGAACTCTGTGAGGTAGTTAATACTATTAGCCTTATTTTACAGATGAAGAAACTGAGGTAGAGAGCCATTTAGTGACTTGCTGGCAGAGATGGAGTCATTTCTAAGCAATCTGGCTCCAGAGTCAGGGCAGCACTTTGAGCCACTAAGCTGGATTGACTCCATAAATAACGTAGAGCCCTTTCATATATCTCACTGGGCTCGCAATGTGTAGTATGAACCTGGTTTTTTTTATCTTAGCTTGTTATTAAATCTGAAAGATTTTCTAATAGTCCAATGAGAATGAATGCAGAATTTCTTGAATGTCTTTTAAGATATTACTTTCCTTAAGTTATGTGAGGGAAATTTTTTTTTTTTTTGCCATGCTTTGGTTTTTGTTTTTTAAAAATTGTATAGCTAGTATGTGTTTTAAGATTTATCTGTCATTTCTAAGACTTATTTTTAATTTTTTAAAATAAAATGACCCATGATAGTATTTGCTAAGATTAGCCACTAGTGAATTTTGTTGTGATCTTGTGTAGCATTTCTTAGGATAAAATCTATATTGGTGTAATCAGGTCTGTTCTACCTCTTGTTTTTGTATGACTCAGGAGCTAAGAATGGTTTTTACATTTTTAAACAGTTGGAGAAAATCAAAAGAATAATATTTTGATATGTGAAAATTATATGAAATTCATATTTCTCTATCCATAAATAAAGTTTTATTGGAACATAGCCACATTCATTTGTATGACTGCTTTTATGCTACCACAGCTACATTAGTTGTTACAGAGTATGCCCTGTAGAACTTAAAATATTTACTATCTGGCCCTTAACAGAAAAAGTTTCCAACCCCCTGTTCTGGATAATTTACTTACTTATTGTGGCCCCTAGTCCTTGTGTTGCTTCTCTTAGCTAGACTATAAGTTCCATAAAGGCAGAGATGTCTGTTTTGTTCATGATCTATCTGTCCCAAGTACAGGAACAATGCCCAGCTCTTAATAGCTGCCCATTAACTATTTGAATTGAGTAAAAAAAAAAGCATGAATTATAAAAACAAATGGTTAATTTTCAGAATGGCTAGAGCTAACATTAAGCACCAATTCATTTTAATTTCAGATGCGAACTACAGATATTGTTCTCATTTAACACCAAGAGGAAACTAAAGTGTTGAAGGAGTAAAGTAACTTACTCAGGGTTACACAGCTAAATAAACGGTAGAACTGGGATCTGTTCCCTGTTCACTTCCCACAGCAGTGCGTGTCACTTCCTACACATGACTCCATACCTAACACACATACGTTTTACTAAGATACTTAGTTAACCCTAGCATGTATAGTGGAATAGTTCTGCTTTAGGTGTTTACCATCTTTTCTGATGCTTTGTCACAAGCCCACTACTGCTGAGAACAGGCAATGAGGCAGCTTAGAGACTGCTCAGACTTGGCAAACCAAGTCTCAGAAGCGTAGTGTTTGTAACTGCTTCTCCTCCATTTTACTGTCTGTGTTTTTAACCTAATCAGGTTTTCCCTCTGAAAACGAACTTTGAAGCTGGAGTTGGTATAATAGAAAGTAGATTTAATATGGCAGTGGAGGGTTTCTATGTTCTTTTGAACTTTAATTTGAATCCGGTTTCTTCATAAGATTATGCATTTAAACGTGAGAATTTAATTTGCCATCAATGTAAAAAATTACATCTGAATAGTCATTTTCTTTGGTTGAATAATAGAATTAAAGGAAATAGTGTTTCTTTGTTTTGTCATTGATTGCGCCTTTTTTGAAAGTGCATTTACTTTCTCATGCTGTGACGTACTAGGTTTCCGTGTTGTACTATTGCAGTGCCTCCACCTCAGAAAAGTATATGATTTCTTTCCTGTTTATTCTGTTTTTTTCTTAAAAAACAAAAACTAGTTCCCCTTAAAGCATCTAATTTTTTTAAAGTTTATTTATTTATTTTGAGGGAGAGAGAGAGCAAGCACGAGCAGGGGAGGGGCAGAGAGAGAGAATCCCAGGCAGGTTCCACCCTGTCAGCGCAGAGCTGGACGCAGGGTTCGATCCCATGAACCAAGCCATGAGATCATGAGCCAAGAACAAGAGTCAGACACTTCACTAGCTGAGCCACCCAGGTGTCCCTAGTAATAGTCTAATAGCTCAATGTTTTATAATTGTTTCTGAAACAGACTCATATTAAAGTTTAAACAAACTATAATATTTTTAAATTTTTACACTGTAAAAGTAATATAATAGCATAAAGAACATTTTGGAAAAAAAGCACTTATCACATTATCCTAATACAACTATTTTAAAATTCCATATAACTTTATGCAGTATCTGTATCTAGTATATGTATAACAGAAATTTAGGTTTGGAGGGAGTCTGGTCTAATCCCTTTTATTTAAAGAAGCTACGTGATTTTTTGGTGCATGCATCAGTTTCCTGTATCATCAAGCTCTTCAGAATGCAAACCATTACCTTTCTGACCCTAGTTTATTTTTTGTTATACCATTGTAATTTGTTAATTTATGAATTTCCTTTATGTGTACTTGAACAAATAAGTGTAAGGGAGGTATTTTGCTATGTACAAAATGAAATAGATATGCATTTGAATATTTTTTATTGGTATATGTTTACATATATTTATTATGCCTTTCTTTTTAAAATTTTTATTCAGCTTTCTAAAACGAACTTTTCCAACAACAATGATTTCCGTGCTCTTCTGCAGTCTCTGTATGCTACTTTTAAGGAGTTCAAAATGCATGAGCAGATCGAAAATGAATACATTATCGGTTTGCTTCAACAACGCAGCCAGACCATTTATAATGTGCATTCTGACAATAAACTCTCTGAGATGCTTAGCCTCTTTGAAAAGGGACTGAAGAATGTAAAGGTGAGTTGCAAAAATGGATATTTAACTGTCACAGCTTGTGTCCTTACTAGGATGTCTTAACAAAACCTATTAGTATTTTATAGTAAATGATGTTATGTTATAGAAAAAAATATTCCCACACTTATTAAAGACAAAGTCTTCTAAGGAAGACTTTATGTAAGGGATTACTTTATTGGGGTTTTGAAGTAGGGGAGAGAGATTGAGCTCAACTTGGAATAGGATATCTAAGGATTTATAGCCAAGGAACAGAGTGGGGGGTCAGGAAAATTACTAAGAGGAAACATCAAGGCTAGGGAGAATCTTCTAGACTGACTCAAAGGGATTTTTGATGAAGGCAGATCAGGGTGGCGATATATTGAGCTTGGATAGATACTGAGTATGATCAGATGTCAAGGGTAGAAGGATTTCTGCTAAACTGACTCAGAATGACTTATGCTAAAACTAGACTAAGTGGGCCACTGACAGAGCTCAAGGCTGAGGCCTGGTTGAGAAGAGGGCTCAGAGGAGCCTGAGCCTGTCAGGTTGACGAGAATCTTTGTCAGCTACCTTTTTATTACTGTATATAAAGTTTATAGTGAATGCTACTCCTTAAAGTTGTTTTTGTAAGTTGAAATTTTAATTACCACAAAACTTTTGCTTTCTGGTAACATTTGCTCAACTCTTAGAAGAAAGCTATAATAAATGCAGTTACTAGTGACTAAAGGTGAGGTTGTGACTAGAATGAATGAATGCTTTTTAAAAAAAGTTTATTTACTTAAAAATTGAATGTTAGCTATAACATTTACTGTATTTCCTTTTTCCATATTTTAGGGTACAGGGATAAATGGGACAATTTTTTAATTGTATAACATAAAATTAGACATATTTGAGTGTCGTTTAGGATAATGATTTAGAAAGATTTTCCTTTTGCTTATATTTATGTACTGTGGGAATTTGAAATTTTATCTCCCTTCTGGCTTGGTGAAGCATAGACGTAAGTTGGAACTCTTAAGTGACACGCCTTTCACTTATAGACTTGTGTTCTAGCAGGACTGTTGAGCAGCATGGAGGAGGGTGGGTTGAAGGGAAATAAGACAGAAGTAGGAAGACCAAGAGCATTCTAAAGAGTCTTGTAGTCGTGTCTCGAAGAAGGCACAGTAACTCCTTGTATGGGAAGGCGGGTGATGGGGTGAGGGTAGGGCGCTGGGTAGTGATGGGAGGGAGATTTACTTTTTATTGAATACCCTTTGTATTCTTTCAGTTTCGTACTCTTTCAGTTTTATGTCATGTTCATGTATTGTTCAATAAAGTGATTAAGATCTGAACTAAAGTAGTGGCTAGAGGAGATAGAGGGAAGGAGACAGACTTGAGAATTATGTAGGACATAAAATTGATAGAATGTAATGCTTGCATATAAAGGAAAAGGGAAAGGAAAAAGAGAACGGAACAAGAATGAGAATTGAGTCTGACTCCATAGGGAATATAGAAGAGACTTGGGGAATAAAAAGACCCATTTTGGGCACGTTGGATTTGAACTGCTAGTGCAGTCCAGGTGGGCACTTATTAATGGGAGGAGGTATAGATGGGTTTCGGGGTCAGAAGAGTGATTTGATTTAGATAAGTGAATTTGATCATTTATTAGCATGGGAAATGGAAATGGAAGCCATTTGGGCATGCTTCGGGAAAATGTGAAATCTTCAGAGATAGGACATTGGATGGAATATTGGGAAGCATTTGAATAAATTAGTACAAAAAGGAGGAGACTACGGAGGAGACGACAGAAGACTCATCAGGATAAAATATTCCCACATTTTACTTATTTATTTAGATTTTAAAATTTAATTTTTTAAAATTTTAGTGTGCGTGCATGTGAGCAGGGGCGAGGGGGAGAGGGAGAAAGAGAGGGAGGGAGGGAGAAGATCTTTTAAGCAGGCTCCAAGCTCAGTGTGGAGCCCCCAACACAGGGCTGAAACCCATAACCCTGGGGTCGTGACCTGAGTTGAAATCAGGAGTTGGCCACTCAATCTGAGACATCCGGGAGCCCCTATTCCCACATTTAAAAAGTTTCATTATTTTGTAAAATTCTGCATAAGTTAAGAGGCCTCATGTAGAAGTGTTAGATGTTACAGGGAGATGAGATCTTAGTTCCTGTGAGAAAGAACTTTTTAGCTATTGTTGGGAGCTCCTTAGCTTTAGAAGTATGTTGATACCTGATTTTTGGAAGTAGTTGTGGTCTTTTGTCAGCATAACATAACAGATGCTGTGGATCACGAAGCAGAGGGTGCTCCAGATGAGTGTGAAGGGACTCTGGTGATGTAGTCCAGTAGGCTCTTCTGGTCTGCTCAGACATAGATTAAGAAAACTGAAACATAGAGATTATGTAAATGTATACCTTAGAAATCAGTAGAAGTTTTGAGGAAATACTTGCTACTTTTAGAGTTTTTATGACATTTTAAAGAAGCATGAGATCACATTACTAAAAATCCTAGGTTCCTTTGCAAGACATTTTAAGAACATCTTTATTTTTAATGTTTATTTTTTGAGAGAGAGAGAGACAGAGCATGAGCTGGGAAGGGTCAGAGAGAGAAGGAGACACAGAATCCAAAGCAGGCTTCAGGTTCTGAGCTGTCAGCACAGAGCCTGACGCGGGGCTCAAACTTAAGGACCACGAGAACATGAGCTGAGGTCAGATGCTTAACTGAGTGAGCCACCCAGGTGCTCCTATTAAGGACATACTTTATGCTTTGAAAAGTACAGAGATCACTTTGCTATTTGTCAGTCTGTTTTTTTTCCCTGAAGTTTTATGTTGTAAATTATTTAAACTGACTTCCTAAGATCAGTACAGTGTAAACAATGAAGCAAAACTTTCATAGGATGTAATTTTTTTTATGTTTCTAGAATGAATATGAGCAGTTAAATTATGCAAAACAGCTGAAAGAGAGATTGGAGGCTTTTACAAGAGATTTTCTTCCTCACATGAAAGAGGAAGAGGAGGTAAGCATAATTTTTTCTCCCTTGTGAATTTGATTTATAACATTTTTAAGATGTTATTTTGCCTTTCATTCTTCAAAATAATGTATAGGAAGATAAGCCCCCATTTCGTTTTAGGAAAGGTAGAAAATCCCAAGAAAAACATTAATTTTGTTCCCTCAGAGAAGTTGTTGTTTTCCATTGAATTATTTATTTATTTATTTATTTATTTATTTATTGTTTATTTTTGAGAGAGAGTGCGAGGGGGAGAGGGGCAGAGAGAGAGGGAGACACAGAATCTGAAGCAGGCTCCAAGCCCTGAGCTGTCAGCAAGCACAGAGCCTGATTCAGGGCTTGAACTCACAAACTGAGATCATGACCTGATCTGATGTCAGACACTTAACTGACTGAGCCACCTATGGGGCTCTACTCTACATCTTTTAATNATTGCTGGGTCATAGGGGAGTTCAATTGTTAGTTTCCTGAGGAACCTCCACACTGTTTTCCAGAGGGGCTGTACCAGTTTACATTCCCACCAACAGTGTAGGAGGGTGCCCATTTCTCCGCATCCTCACCAGCATCTAGAGTTCTCTGATTTGCTCATTTTAGCCTTTTAATTTTTTTTTTAATGTTTATTTTTGAAAGATAGAAACAGAGCGTGAATGGGGGTGAGGCAGAGAGAGAGAGAGGGAGACACAAAATGTGAAGTAAGCTTCAGGCTCTGAGCTGTCAGCACAAGCCCCAGGTGGAGCCTCAACTAGTGAACTAACTGAGCCACCCTGGCACCCCTCTTATTTAATTAAGTAGTCAAGTAATACTTAATTTCTTACTATGTAGATGACATTGTATTGAGTGTTAATAGCTTTTTGTTACCTTAATGTCTTCATAGAATCTTTAGCGGATTCTTTAAACTTTTTAATGTTTTGTGTATTTTCATGGTAACTTTAAAGAATTTTTTATGATCTTTTTTTTGTAGTGGATTTTGGTAATCAAATGGTAGTGTTAAATTTATCAGTTTTATTCCTGCTATACACGTATTGGGTTATCACTGAGCGGTTGACCAGAACATTTTCCCATTCTCTTCTTTTGCTAAAGTGGGGTGAGTACCAGGGTTAGGTTGTAAGGAATAGAAAAATAATTTTATGAGGAACTGGATTCTTGTTTAGTTGTAAATTAGTTACTCTGGTGATTCTCACCTATGGTTTCATCTTAAAC
The DNA here is from genome assembly GCF_008692635.1 of Crocuta crocuta. Lineage (NCBI taxonomy): Eukaryota > Metazoa > Chordata > Mammalia > Carnivora > Hyaenidae > Crocuta > Crocuta crocuta. Next base: position 11,340,398 of record NW_027551568.1, on the reverse strand, counting down.
TCAGATCTGTATTTAAAAACAAACAAACTACTTTTCAGCTCTTTCTAGACTAATTAAATTAGGTCAGAGATACTGGCCTGGATATATTTTAAAGGTCCCCAAGTCATTGTGTCAGTGAAGCTACTAGTGAGTTACTAGAGTAGTATTTTTTTGTTTTTTTTCTTCTAACTATACTAGTGTTTCTTAATCTGTGATGTGCATCAAAGTTATCTTTGTACCTCCCCTCCCCCTTCCTGCCCCAAAAACAAAAGCCTTGGCTTCACTTCTTCAAGATTCTAATTCTGTAGATTGGAGGTTGGGACTAAGCATCTGTTTCGAAGAAGAAATATAGATAGTTCAAGGTCTCAGTAGACTTCTGAGTTTTATGGTTCTTAGTACACTGAGTACTTTTCTCATGATTTAGAAGCCCTGTTGAGGTAGAGTTCAGTTACTGAAGTAGCAGAAGGCAGTTAACTGACCTCAATGTCTAACCATAGGAGACTGATAAGAGTGTTTCTCTGTACAGAAAACCTTCTGCTTTTAATGCTTTTAAATTCCATGGGATTTATTAGCCAGAGAGACCATAGAAAGAAGGGTCTTTTGGTGATATTCTTTACACTTTTTTTGGATAAACTAACTTGGTGGCAACAACTAAAATTTTTATTTCTTGGAAATAAGGGGTCATAACACTACCCTTGAGCTATTAATAATTTAAAAGGTGTAGGGGCGCCTGGGTGGCTCAGTTGGTTAAACATCTGACTTTGGCTCAGGTCACGGTCTCATGGCTTGTGAGTTTGAGCCGTGTGTCGGGCTGTCTGCTGGCAGTTCAGAGCCTGAAGCCTGCTTTCCATTCTGTGTCCTCCTCTCTCTCAGCCCCTACCCCACTTGCACTGGGTCTCTCTCTCTCTCTCTCAAAACTAAATAAACATTTAAAAAAAGGTGTAAACAAAACTTGTCAGGCATCTTTCCTTATGAATATTTTGTTTCATTTAGGTTTTTCAGCCAATGTTAATGGAATATTTTACCTATGAAGAGCTTAAGGATATTAAGAAGAAAGTGATTGCACAGCACTGCTCCCAGAAGGACACTGCGGAACTCCTTAGAGGTCTTAGCCTGTGGAATCAAGCTGAGGAGCGACAGAAGTTTTTTAAATATTCTGTGGATGAAAAGTCAGATAAAGGTGAGATTCATATGTTTATTTTTTAACTTTTATTTTAAGTAGGCTCCACACCCAGTATGGGACTTGAACTCACAACCCTGAGATTAAGAGTTGCATGCTCAACTGACTGAGCCAGCCAGGTGCCCCTGAGATTCAGACTGACTAAACCATCAGTCTCATATGGTTTTGATAGTGAATGATTTAGTTTGGAGGCCATCTGTGTTTTGTTGATAGTGAACTTCAGATTTTCTTTGAGGAATAAATTTAAAACATATATTTACAAGTGCACACTTAATTGAAGACCGTAGTTTCTAAGAATTTGGTATTGTTTATGATAATTTTAACATCCNATTCTTCAGCCACAGGCAATATGTTTCTTAAAGGAACTTAGGTAGGAATAATAATAATTATTTTGGCCAATCAAAATTATTGAAAGCTGCCATATACAGAGCACTTTTGCAGTATCATCCAACTTTCTGAGCTCCATTGACCATCGTGGCTGATTTTATCCTTCCTTGTTATTTTCAGCAGTTTTTAAAAAAAATTTTTTTTAGGTTTATTTTTGAGAGAGAGTGCATGCATGCGGGAGGGGTGGAGGGAGAGGGAGAGAGAGAGAATCCCAGGCTGACAGCACGCAGCCAGATGTGGGCCATTTGTGGGGCTCGATCTCAGGAGATCATGACCTGAGCCAAAATCAAGAGTTGGACACTTAACTGACTGAACCGCTCAGGTGCCCCTCCCCCTGTTTTTAAAATCAGTTGTACTTACAGTTTTATTTCCATCATTTTCCATGTGTCACTGTCTTATATCCAGTAATACGCACGGGACTGAGAATGAGAGGGATCATTTTTCTGTGTACAGTTACTTTGAGAAAACAAATGACAAATACAAATAAAATATTCTTGCTTTTTTTATTCATAGATGATGTCTTCATTTTTATGATTGATCTTTGATAACTTTGCCTTTTAAAATTTCATTAAAGAAAATTGGCATCCTGAGGCTAGTAAAAATTTCTCTTCTGTTTCTGGATAGGCAATAGCAATGATATTCCCGTTAAAATTGCTTGATTTTTTCAGTTCTTTGAAATTGGTCCTTTTCTCTTTATTTAACAAAGTAGGTGAGATGCATGTTGAAACAAAAATGTTTTTATAGGTGAACCTATAATTAAACCCATAAAACTTGTGTGCTTCACTTTGAAATGCTGCTTTTTCCTTAGACACCAAGCCAAGACCTGTTGTGTCTGGTTTAATTGTAATTATAACATGGGATCTAATAGCATCACACTTAGTACGTTTAAGTTTCCCAGTCCTTCAAAGCAAATTATAGTTGTAGTATGATTAAATATTTGTCATTCGGAAAGGGTTAGGTTAAAATTATTTGAGCATAGCATTTCTGTATGTAAGGTGCTTTTTGAGGGCAAATCAGATGTACCAAGTACCTCAAATTCTTTGTAATCCTTTAATGAAGAATATTTTGTATTGCAGTGCCTCATTTGCATTTTTTTTGAAAGTTACTGAAGTGATTCATTTTAGGAAATTGGACACTGAGTGACTGTTTTTTATAATAGTTGCTGACAAAAGATTCCTGGTAAATGTATACCAGCATTAGAAATGTTTACGTTGTCTCAACTGGCTCATAAATAGGAGGTTAGCCATGGGTTACAGAACTTAGATTTCACAGACCTCTAATATCAGATGTGAAAATCAGAGAGGGAACACAAGGAGAACACTGACATGGTCCTGATACGTGAATGGGACGTGTTGCGAGATTCTTGTGTGTCACTAAAAACGCCTCGGAGATCTCATCATCTGGCCGACTCTACGCTGGAAGCTGTAAAACCTGCTGGGTTCCTTTTTCAAATGATGCTTCTTATGCTACAAAGTGAGTATTGTTTTTTCTGTGACGCATTTGTGAGAGGAAGTCAATTCTGTGTTCATGGTTGTAGCTCCCACGGATGAAGTATGATTTGGGCCATGATAGTTTAACCCTACGGGTTCTTAACAAGTTGAACATCCCCATGTTACCACTAATCCATGTTATTTCCTTTTCACATCTTGCAAGCAGGAAGAAGTGGACTTTAGGCACTGGACTTTATTTCTAGAAGTGTGATTGTCATTTCTTACTGCGTTTGCTCTTACAGCCTTTAATGTTAAAGTTTTTCTTTTTTATTTCAGAAGCGGAAGTGTCAGAGCAATCCACAGGTATAACCCATCTTCCTCCTGAGGTAATGCTGTCAATTTTCAGTTATCTTAATCCTCAAGAATTGTGTCGATGCAGTCAAGTAAGCACTAAATGGTCTCAGCTCGCAAAAACTGGATCTCTTTGGAAACATCTTTACCCTGTTCACTGGGCTAGAGGTAGGTAAATGTGACTTTTAGCTTATTTAACAAATATTTCAATCTCTTCTTTCAAATGATTACTCATAGGTGTTAATAAGCAAGGTCAGGGAGGGATATTCTGAGAGGTTGACCAAAAAGTAGATTTTGTAGTTAGATGATGTGTTCTCTGTATACACTTTTGAAAAACTAGCAGTGCTAAAGTATCTTTGAGTGATTATGTGATGTGTCCAATTTCTTTTAAAGTAATTAGGAAAAAACCAACTTGACAATAAACTATTTAAGAAAAAATAAAAAAAAATAATTAGGAAAAAATAGGGGAGAGGATGCTAAATAACTGGTAAAATGTTGATAATTGTTGAAGATAGGTGTTGAGTTCATGAATATTCATTATGCTACTTTTTAAGTGCTGCTTCCTCCTACTTTTGACTGTTTGGAGTTAAAAATGAAATTAATAGGTTGTCAGAACAGCTTTAAATAGATTCAGTATTTTAAAAATATAGAATAAATTCCATAAAATTTAAAGATGAGGCACCATTATGGCTGCCGTGGTAGTGGCTCAAAGTAACTGAATCTGTTTTTGTCTTTAGCATGTTTTTTTGTGATTGGTAATGCCTTATTCTACAAATCACAATTTCATATTTAATTCACTGTGGTAAGTTACTTTGACATGTGAATAATTAAAGAAAATTTCCTTTTCATGAGCATATAATGCAGTTGTGGAGTAAATGCAAGTAGTATGGCATACATTTTTCTGTCATTGAATTAAAACAGTTTCAGCTAAGTGACTCTTAACCTCAAATTCATGTAAAAGTTTATTGTTTTCTGTGATTTATCACTTGGACATGAAAATATGTGTTTCTCTTATAATTAAGTTTTAAATTGAATTTAAAAGTTTTTTATATTAATATATAGCATGTTTAGAATAGCTGTTGTTAGATATTTATTTTTTGAGCAAAGTTAATTTGAAGTGTTGTGTAGACAGATTCAAATGATTAGAATTAATATTTTGATGTCAAGTATTTTTTCTGTTAGTTGTAGGGAAGTGAAATATTAAGTGAAAAGTCAAGGCAAATATGGATATATTTAGTACTCTTGTTTAACTATATTTTTAACTGTTAAGAACTAACTCATTGGAATTAAAACATAATTAGGTACTATTTGATATGAAGATCAAATGTGAAAATGCTGTGTGAGACTTCTGTGGAGTTAACCAGATCTTGAATATGATTCTTTTGTTTTTTATATATTTGAACAAAAAGTTTCAATAAAAAGATTTTTTTATTTTTGTTCTTCCTTTTTTTTTTTTTTTTTTTAAATTTTTTGT
>NW_027551568.1:11326913-11334598 GCF_008692635.1 Crocuta crocuta | reverse complement strand
ATAAAAAAATTTTTTTTTTTTTTTTTTTTCTTTTTTTTTTTTTTTTTTTTTAAATTTATGGTATTTGTTTCCAGTGGTTTTCAGTCAGAATTTATTTTACCACCTTCCAGAAGACATTTGAAATGTCTGTGGAATCATTTTTGTTTGTGCCATTTTGGGAGATTATAGTGGCCTCTAGAGAGTAGAGGCCAGGGTTGCTGCTAAATACCCTCCAGTGCACAGCAGAGATGGCCGAGCGCAAAATGTCAGTAGTGTTGAGATGAAGAAACTAATTTACATGTAATGTTAGAAGTTCAGTAAGTTAATTCTACATTGTCTCTCGCTTCACAGTCATGTAATTAATTGCAGTGTATTCTTCAGGATCTTTACATTTATGGTTTTGGTTTAGCTTTACCTTAATCTTTCCCCTTAAACTTTATGTTCCTACCTGTTGCTGAATTGCCTGCCGACTATCCACTACTGAGCAGAAAGTCTCTGCTTATCATTAGCTATCATCATTTGGAGGGTATTGCTGGTGCCAGTGTGAAGCCACAGTAGGGGAAAAAGGTTAAGTTCTTTTCAATGATTTCTAAAATTGCATGTAAGATTGTTGATAATTATTTTTCATAGTTTTTTTAGTATGTCTGAAATTGAATCCTTTGTGTATTATTGAAGTGTAATTTTTTAACCATAATTGAATATTTCTAACAATAGTTGGCCCATTGCCTAGAGCTCAAGTATTTTCTGTGTGCAGAGATTTTTATTGTAAATTGATTATTATTATTATTTTTTTGGTAATGGTAGCCAGTCTGATCTTATTTTGTTTTCTTATTTATTTGTGGAGTAGGTGACTGGTATAGTGGTCCAGCAGCTGAACTTGATACTGAACCTGACGAGGAATGGGTGAAAAACAGAAAAGATGAAAGCCGTGCTTTTCAGGAGTGGGATGAAGATGCTGATGTAGATGAGTCTGGTAAGCCATGTTTGGGGTTAAAATTAGTACATGCTGCTCTGGTTATTAGTATTATATTTAACAGTTATGTACTTACAAATTACTAGGTGTTAAGATTTACATATTTTGTGTTTTCTAAAGAAATTTGTGTTTTTAAGCCTACTACTTTGTAAAATTTAAAGTAATAAGCAAATTTAAAATTTATTGTTTGAAGTAATTTTTAAGTGTGTACAGAATTATTTTTATATTTAAGTACTTAAAAAATTACAATACTGTTCTCATCACTGAAGTAATGTACATTCATTATTGTACTTTGCAGTTTACAATTTGAGTTTTAGGGCCATTTTATTTGACCAGTTCAGCAGTATTTATTGAGTCCTCTGTGGCCTAGAGGAAGGAACATGAAGCTGTTGAATCTGTTTCTTCATTTGTAAATAGTCCTACCACTTGACTTGCGTCACAAGTCAAGTGGAATTAGGAAGTATTATGTATATATATATGAAAACTCTCTGTAAATGACAAAGGAATGTAAAAACTAGTGTAGCTATTCTTTAAGTACTGTAGGAGAACTCAAGTGTGACTAAGACTTTATCCCTACCCTTAAAGAACTCATATGGGAGAGAATTTAGAATACGTAATCCTTAATTTAAGGTATTTATAAAAAATGCTGTAATAGAGGTGCAGAAAGATGCTATTTGGGAGTATGGGGGAGGAAAATAATAAATTCTGTGTTAGATGCTGTTCTAGGAAATAACCACTAAAAGATGAAATAGTAAAAAAAAATAATGGACAAGATACTCTAATACTTGGTAAAACTGAAAACTTTAGGGAATTTTTATTCTAAATGCTCACTTAAAAAATATTAAGCTGGTCTGGCAAAAGAACTAAACATGTGGAAAGTGAGGACTATAAACATATAAAGATTATTATTTCAGTAGCAAGTTTACTTCTCTGAAATGAAGTCACCACATTTTACATAGTTTTGAATGTTTACGTGTTCCAGTTTTGAACATTTAGAGGGTGCTACATAAGGAAGAGGTCTTTGCCAATTAAGAGTTGGGGATGTGCTTAGCTTGTGACGAGAACTCTCTTGAGCATGAGAGTAATAGTGAACAAAATCGCAAAAAAAAAAAAAATCCTCAGGCTTAAAATTTGAACAGGGGAGATAAACAATAAATGCAGGCAAAATATATATGCTATATTGGGTAGTGTCCAGTGCTGTGGAGTAAAAAAAAAAAAGGAAAGGGTGCCAGAAGAAGAAAGAAGTTACAGTTTTAAATAGTGTGATTAGTTAAGGTCCTCTGAGAAACTTGAGGAAAACCCATGAGTTATAAAGTAATTATCAAATTTAGCATATTTGTGTCAACACTTGAGAATAGCCAAAGACAATGCTTATCAATGAGCATTCATGTTGCAAGGGAAAGGTTAAGGCCGTAATGATTGAGCCTTAAGGGAAGTAATATATTTGTTCAGCTGTTTGGTGTATCTAAGATTAAACTTTGGATCTACAAACTGTGTTTAGCTTTTTTAAAAATTTTTTAAAAATGTTTTATTAATTTCTGAGAGAAAGAGAGAGAGACACAGTGTGAGCAGGGGAGGGTCAGAGAGAAAGGGAGATACAGAATCTGAAGCAGACTCCAGGTTCCAAGCTAGCTGTCAGCATAGAGCCCAATGCAGGGCTCAAACCCATGAACTGTGAGATCATGACCTGAGCCGAAGTCAGATGCTTAACCGACTGAGCCACCCAGGCCCCTCTACAAACTGTGTTTTATATTAGTGCTTTTTCAGTTTAGTTGTCTTTACTAGTTCTGCAGAAAGATACTGTTCTTTATAGGGTGTTTAATTTTTTTTAGGATTTCACAGTAAACAATACAGATTTAGATAGGACTACAGGAACAAAAGACTCACTTAGGAATCAAATTGTACTACAACAAATAGTTTGCTGAAAGTCATTTTTTAAAAACAGTTTATTGTCAAGTTGGTTTCCATATAACACCCAGTGCTCATCCCCACAAGTGCCTTACCCCATGCCCATCACCCCCTCTCCCATCCCCCCCACCCCCATCTGCTCTCAGTTTATTCTTGGCATTCAGGAGTCTCTCATGGTTTGCCTCCAAAAGTTTTCATTTATTTACTTTGAGAGAGAGCTGGGGAGGGGCAAAGAGAGTGGGAGAGAGTGTGGAGCCAGATGCGGGGCTTGAACTCACAAACCTTGAGATCATAACCCAAGCTGAAAATTGAGGGTTGGACACTTGACTGAGCCACCCACGCACCTCTCTAAAAGTCATTTTTATCTCTGTACTTTACATATATGTCTGGCTAAACAAGGAATTTAGGGTAAATCTTTAAACTTGGAACCAGTAGTCACAAATTCAGAATGTTCTTTTTACCTATACTTCTTTTATTAACTACATTCAGTTTTGTCTTAAACGAGACTTGCTTTAAAAATAGGAGATTTTGGGGCACCTGGGTGGCTCAGTCGGTTGGGTGTCTGACTTTGGCTCAGATCATGATCTCCCAGTTTGTGGGTTCGAGCCCTGCACTGGGCTCTGTGCTGACAGCTCAGAGCCTGGTGCCTGCTTCAGATTCTGTGTCTGCCATCTCTCTGGCCTTCTCTTGCTTGTACTCTGTCTGTCTCCCCAAAATAAATAAACATTAAAAAAATTAAAAAATATGACATTTTGGGGCACCTGGGGGGTTCAGTTGGTTGTGTCTGACTCTTAATTTTGGCTCACATCATGATCCCAGGGTCAGGGGATTGATCCTCATGGTGGACTCTCTCTAACTGGGCAAGAAGCCTGCTTAAGATTCTCTCTCTCCCTCTCCTGCTTGTGCACTCACACCCTTGCTTTTTCTCAAAAAAGAAATGAGACTGTCTTAACTTATTCTGTTAAACTTTTTATGTTTAGAGACATTCAAGTTAGGTCTTCAGGTAAGCATACTTCTAATACAGTCCTGAGAAAGGTGATACAGTTATTCATTCTTTCCATTGTAGGAGACCTACATTCCATTGTACACATCCAGGCTCTATAGAAGTTATTAAGCAAACACCAGAGCCCTGGGTTAGTCCACTGAACTCCCACTCTTGATTTTGGTTAAGGTCATGATTCCATGGTTGTGGGATTGAACCCTGCGTCGGGCTCTGAGCTGTCAATCCTTGTCTCATTCCCTCTCCTCCTTTTGCTCAAAATAAATAAATAAACTTAAAAAAATTATTAAGCAAAAACCAAATGCCGTGCTTAATTTTAACTTCTTAAAAATTCTAAGGCACTTTACTTTTGCTTGCTTCATTATGACCAGGCTCACTTAATTGTTTTTTATTTATTTTTTAAAATTTGTTTTTGAGAGGGAGAGAGAGAGAGCGGACGCGCACGAGAGAGCACAAGCGCTGGGGAGGGGCAGAGGGAGGAGAGAGAGAATCCCAAGGAATCCCAAGCATGCTCCATGCCTGGTGTGGGAGCCCCATGTAAGGCTGGGTCTCACAACAATGAGAGACAATGAGATCATGACCTGAGCCAAAATTAAAAGTCAGACATTTAACCAACTGAGCCACCCCGGCGTCCCATGCTCACTTGATTGTTTTAAGTCTCTTCTAGCTCCTTTGTCCCTTTTATTTTACTAAAGTGACAAATGATACTTTTTATTATGGGTCATTTTTCTTTCGATATCCTATATTTTCTTGAAGAGCTTCTATTGTTCTTTTAAATATTTAAAGTGCCTAAAACTGGAGTTACTTTTTTCTTTCTCTCTGCTGTACCAGCTTTGATATGGAAATCGTCAGCTCTGAAGCAAATGAGAAAAAAGTCTTCCTTTCATTCTCATTGTAAACCTTTTTTTTCCCCTTTTGTTTCTTCTCAGTTAATGTCAGACCTGTTAAATATTAAGTTCTGGCGAATGAGACCTTGTCCATTTAATTTGCTTTGCATACGTAAGGGAGTTTAAGAAGAGCAAAAAGAATTTCATATTTAAAAACTTGGTAATTCCTTGAGCAGCCTAATTATAATTAGTGTATCAAATTCTTAGATTTTTGAATTCGTTTTACAGAAGAGTCTGCAGAAGAATCGATTGCTATCAGCATTGCACAAATGGAAAAACGTTTACTTCATGGCTTAATTCACAATGTTCTACCGTATGTTGGTACTTCAGTAAAAACTATAGTATTAGCATACAGCTCTGCAGTTTCCAGCAAAATGGTATGTATAAATTGGCAGTAGTTTGGGTATTAAGAAAAACTAGCAGTGATCTACATTTGGTTTACTTATTTCTGAATTTAATTAAGGGGGAAAAAAACAACCCAGCTGTTTACCCAGGGAGTGCCCTCCCATGGCTAGGCATACACTGCTGACTTTCATGTTATTTCATTTCAGTTTTCATAGTAATCTTTGTATATAGATAGTGTTTGCACATTGTAGGAGAGGAAACAGAGACCAGGAGAGGTTAAATAATTTAATTCAGTTTCACAGATACTAAGTGATGAAGCCCAGTTTCATATGATTCTTTATATGTAAGGCATGGTAAAACGAGCAAGTGAGATTAAATCACTGTTTTAGAAGTCTGTCTTGTAATGTCCTACCTCAGAATATCCTTGGGTATTTCTTAAAAATATAAATTTTCTGGGTCTAGTCTCATGGTTACTAAAACAGATTCTTGAGAGTTTGAGCCCAGAATATATATTTGTAATGCAGCAATTTTTACATGCACTGAAGCTTGAGAACTACTGGCTTTATATTATTTATTAAATATTATGTCTTTCTTAGTCTAAAAGTCTGCTTATCTTCACAGTGATTTTTTTTTTCTCCCCCCATTAGGTTAGGCAGATTTTAGAACTTTGTCCTAACTTGGAGCATCTGGATCTTACCCAGACTGACATTTCAGATTCTGCATTTGACAGGTTAGTTATTTTTTTAAATATTTCAGCATAAGGATTTCTACTTATCAGTTAGTAGAATTGTGCTGTAGTTTCTTATTTCCATACTGGCAGCTTAACTGTACTGTTACTTGTTACTACCCAGATACATCTCAGTCATGTATGGTTATAACTTGACAGCACCTTCCAGTTCTTTGCACTTACCCATAGGTTACAGCTGATCCAAAACTTGAATCTGCATCATTCTGTTTTTTTTATAATCTTGTACTGTGTCTAGACCTTTGAGCCTTGCTGAGTAGTCATGTAGGATTGGCACTATATGTTTTTAAGAAGTTTCCAGTTTCATTTGGGCTCCAAGTGCCATTTGGCAAAGCTCCCTCTTACATTCTGAAATTGTAACACTTTTGTCAAGCCATGGTCTTCACAGGTTTTATTTCTTTAGGTGCCACCACGTTCCTTCTTCTTCTTCCTCACCCTTGTCTTTCCCACCCTTTGTATCAGCACCTCTCTGCCTGTTTCAGAGGGAGAGGTGTATTCTTCTCTGGCTCTGGCTAATTCTTTCCCAGATCCTAGAGTTTGTTTCTTCTGGATCTTCCTCCTCTAATTACTAGTTATTCTCTTTCTTTGATGTATGTACCTCCTTGCCTCCACTGGTTACTTTTCAGAAAAGTAAGTGAAGTGTCTCCCTTCCGTACCTTTGTACTCTCCTACCTTTCTATTAGGTTAGCAGTACTCTTAGCCTCTAATTACTCTTACTGTCTTTTCCTCTCCTACCATCTAAAATGGTGCCTGACAGTAGATATTCAGTAAGTATTTGAGAGATTATATTAGATTTGAATTCTTCTAACTTTCATCTACTTGCATATAGTCAAATGCTTTTGAAGATTTTAATAATAACCACTAATGGTCTTGTTACTTCTTAATTATAGCTGGTCTTGGCTTGGTTGCTGCCAGAGTCTTCGGCATCTTGATCTGTCTGGATGTGAAAAAATCACAGATGTGGCTCTAGAGAAGATTTCTAGAGCCCTTGGAATTCTGACATCTCATCAGAGTGGCCTTTTGAAAACTTCTGCAGGCAAAATTACTTCGACTACATGGAAGAATAAAGACATTACCATGCAGTCCACCAAGCAGTATGCTTGTTTGCATGATTTAACTAACAAAGGCATTGGAGAAGAAATGGATAACGAACACTCCTGGACTAAGCCTGTTTCGGAAAATTTCACTTCTCCGTATGTGTGGATGTTAGATGCTGAAGATTTGGCTGATATTGAAGATGCTGTAGAATGGAGACATAGAAATGTTGAAAGTCTTTGTGTAATGGAAACAGCATCCAACTTTAGTTGTTCCTCCTCTGGTTGTTACAATAAGGATATTGTTGGACTAAGGACTAGTGTCTGTTGGCAGCAGCATTGTGCTTCCCCGGCCTTTGCGTATTGTGGTCATTCATTTTGTTGTACAGGGACAGCTCTAAGAACTATGTCAGCACTCCCAGAGTCTTCTGCGTTGTGTAAAAAAGCATCAAGGACTAGACTGCTTACAGGAAAAGACTTAATTTACTCTGGGAGTGAAAAATCTGATCAAGAGACTGGGCGTGTACTTCTCTTTCTCAGTCTGTCTGGATGTTATCAGATCACAGATCATGGTCTCAGGTAAGTGATCTGTTGCAGAATATTAGGAAATGGACATGTTCACATTCTCAGATGTGAGATAAAAATTGGAATCTAGGGGCTCCTGGGTGGCTCAGTTGGTTAAATGTTTGACTTTGGCTCAGGTCTTGATCTCACAGCTTGTGAGTTTGAGCCCTGTGTCAGGCTCTGTTGACAGCTCAGAGCCTGGAGCCTGCTAAGGACTTTGGTTTCCCTCTCTCTCTGCACCTCCCCCCCA
>NW_027551568.1:11295526-11326868 GCF_008692635.1 Crocuta crocuta | reverse complement strand
TCTCCAAAATAAACATTAAAAAAAATTGAAATGTAAATCATTCCCTTCAGCTGATTTATTTAACCAGAAGAGTTCACCATAGTCTGTCCTACTTCAGAGCACTGAAGCAATATAACCTGAGCTTGAAGTTTCATTTCAGTCAATTTAAATTCTTTGTGACTCATGGAAGACCGCTGAGAGTTTAATCAGTGCTTAGCAAACGTCTACACATTTTCTAAGGTGCTTTAGTAGATGTAAAGATAAATAAAATGGTTTTTTCTTCAAGGCCTTATAGCAGAGAAGAAAATAATGTATACCATATTCTGTTGCTGTGTGTTATTTGTGTTCACTCTTTAAAAAAATTTTTTTTATGTTCATTTATTTGAGAGAGAGACAGAGTGAGTGGGGGAAGGGCGGAGAGATAGAGAGAGAGAGAGAGAGAGAGAGAGAGAGANGTGTGTATATAATTTTATATATATATATTTTAAGTTTGTTTACTTTGAGAGAGGATGGGCAGGGGAGGGGCAGAGAAAGCCAGGGACAGAGGATCTGAAGCAGGCTCCAACCTGTCAGCATAGAGCCTGACAGGGGCTTGAACTCCTGAACTGTGAGATCATGACCTGAGCCAAAGTCAGACGCTTAACCAACTGAGCCACCCAGGTGCCCANGGGCGGAGAGATAGAGAGAGAGAGAGAGAGAGAGAGAGAGAGAGAGAGAACCCTGAGTAGCCTCCATGCTTCCGGCCCAGAGCCCAGTATGGAGCTCAAACACAAAAAACCGTGAGATCAAGACCTGATCTGAAATCAAGAGTCAGATGCTTAATTGACTGAGTCACTCAGGCGCCCCATTTGTGTCCACTCTTCAAGGGATGTCAAATAAAGCTTCTGTGGGGATCAAAGGAGAAAAAGATTGACCTCTCATTCAATTGTAGTAAATGATCACAAAATTTAATGGCACCTGGTTGGCCCAGTAGAGCATCTGACTCTTGATCACAGTGTTGTGAGTTCAAGCCCCATGTTGGGCATGGAAGCTATTTAAAAAAAACAAACACCATTTTTTTTTTTTAATGAAGAGATGACACTGTGTTGAATCTTGAAGAAAAATGAAGAATTTTGGTAGGTGGTAGTGGGAGAAGGTACCATTGCAAGCAGTGGGGATGACTTGCACATACAGTAGTAAAACGCTGTTGTAGCTGCTGTTAGGTTCTTTTGTTATGGCTGTTCTCAGCATTAATAATGTGCAATAATAAAAAAAATAACTGCAATAATTATTTTGTTGTCTTTCATACGAACTTTCGGGAATTGATTACGTGTTTTCTCTTTTACTCTATAATAGACTTGAATTTTATTGAGGCTCTTTAATAATGGGGTGCTAGACAAGCTAAACAATGAAAGTTCATCCAACATAAAGCCTAATATTCCCCCTTTTCTCCTAAGTATGCTCTTAGCAGATTAAGTTGGACTCAATAAGGAATGTTTAGAGGAGGCTTGATACTCAGTTTGGTTGTAGTAAGGATATGAATTGAGCAATAGTAGAATATAAGTCTATAGAAGTGGGTTGGTGGCATATAAATGGAAGGTAGAAAAGCAGAAAACTAGTATTTTTTGAGTAGCCTTCTATATTCTCTTTGTTCTTTAAGAAGTTAGGTCATTATAAAAAAGGCATATACAGTGTGTGTGTGTGTATAATGTATATAGTGTGTGTGTGTATATAATTTTATATATATATATTTTAAGTTTGTTTACTTTGAGAGAGGATGGGCAGGGGAGGGGCAGAGAAAGCCAGGGACAGAGGATCTGAAGCAGGCTCCAACCTGTCAGCATAGAGCCTGACAGGGGCTTGAACTCCTGAACTGTGAGATCATGACCTGAGCCAAAGTCAGACGCTTAACCAACTGAGCCACCCAGGTGCCCATGTTATATATATTTTAAAAAAATGTTTACTGATTTATTTTGAGAGAGCATGAGCAGGGCAGGAGGAGAGAGAGAGACAGAGAATCCCAGGCAGGCTCTGGCTTTATCAGCCCAGCCTGGGGCTTGTTGCCCAAGCCAAGGGTTGAACCTACATACTGTGAGAGCATGACCTGAGCCAAAATCAAGAATCGGGTACTTAACCGATTGATTTTATATATCTATTCCTGATGTGGTTTTAGTTGTGTTTGAATGTAACTAATGTAACTTGATTTTAAAGTAAAAAGGGATTCTTGGTTCAATTTAAAACTAATACCATTATTTTTTTTATTACTACTATGTCTTATTAAAACTTACTTGTGGCTCCATTTAGTTACTCTTTCTTCCTCCCTCCCTCCTTTCCTTTTTTTCTTTCTTTCTAATTTTTATTTAAGTAATTTTTACATCCAACGTGAGGCTTGAATTCACAACCCTGAGGAAAAAGCCTGGTGTCCCTCAGTTGAGTTTTCAACATGACCAGTTTTATTGTTCAAAGAATGAAATAAGATGTATGACCATTTGTAATATTTCAGAACTGCAGTGATGTCTGATGAAGTGGCAGTTTTCCTGTGTTTCCTTAGTTTTGTTGGGATATTTTTAAATAAGCCAGAATTTATTAACAATTCTATATAATTAAAAATCAATTCCAAAGGGAGTCAAAATTTTGATGAGTTTAATTAAGACGTGTCTTCTATTTGCTTTCAGTGAAAAAGGATTTAGAAACTTTCTGGTAACGTCTGGAAAATGCTAGAAAGGGGCATATTTCATCTAAGAGCAGAATTATAGGGCTTTATTTGAATATTAAGGAGTTTCCACCCCCTACTTCCCTCCAAGGCAATAAGTGAATTCCTAAGTGAAATTTGAAGAAAAGCATGAAAGTGATTTTTAGTTGTTACTTCATAGTGTGATTTTGGCACTTAGTAAGTTTTGATACTATTAACCTTAGAAATAATAAAGAGAAACCTTACTGCTATTGGGAATGGAAATAAGTTGCATTTCTG
Organism: Crocuta crocuta; assembly: GCF_008692635.1. Taxonomy (NCBI): domain Eukaryota; kingdom Metazoa; phylum Chordata; class Mammalia; order Carnivora; family Hyaenidae; genus Crocuta; species Crocuta crocuta. The sequence continues at coordinate 11,323,939 of NW_027551568.1, read as the reverse complement.
CCTTATAGTTTTTACGAGGAGTCGTGAGGAGTTTGCATATGAGATATCCTTGAAATAAACACTTTGAGTTTGAATTTAAGGAAGAATTAATTTCAATGACAGGGAACCACATAGGAATATCTCATCTAGTATCATTTAGATTGGTAGGTAACTGAATAAGTCTGCAATCTGGGTGCAAATGACTTCTTTAGTTTCCTGAAGGAATCTTTCTATATCATTTAGATATTTATTGAGCACCTCTGTTCTAATTGCTACAGATCCTGAGTAAATAAGACAAATTCCCCACTTTCATAGAGTTTATAATTTAGTGATAGAAATAGACAGTAAACATGTAATATCACACTAAATGTTATGAAGAAAAGTAAAGTTTATGGAGTAGAGAATACAGAGAATGCTCTTTCATATTTGATAGACAGGAAAGGCTTTGAAAAGTATTTTTTGAGTAGAGATTGGAATAAAGTTAGTACATTTTATGTGCATTTCTTGGGGAAAAGGCTAAGGAAACAAATGCAAATTTAATTTTTAAAAACAATTATTTTTGTATTGTTTAGTTGGTTTAAAAATTATTTCAGTTTAATTACATTAATAAGTACAACTGGTGTCAGTAGGTTTGAGAACAGATACCACTCATGCACTCATACAACTTAAATGTATGAGAACAGAGATGCCGATAGGGACCTGTCAGCATATCCTTCTGTATTAGTCATTATGTTCAATTCAGGGATGGATAACATTAGTTTTGGCAAATTGGTTATATGGGGCTTGTGACAAGAGCATTAACTATAAAAATGAAGATTGAAAAATCAAGATTTTTTTAAAAAATTATTTTATTTTGAAAGAGACTGTGCATGCATATGCAGGAGAGGAGAAGAGAGAGGGAGAGAAAGAGTCCTAAGCAGGTTCCACGCTATTAGCCTGGAGCTCAGTGCAGGCCAATTGATGAACTGTAAGATCATGACCTGAGCTGGAATCAAAATTGGACACTTAACTGACTGAATTACTCAGTGCCCCTGGTCTTACTTTTTTTGGTTCAATCAGATATTCTCTGTTATTGATTGATCTATTTAGACCATTTACATTTAACGTAATTATTAATATGGTTAGATTTATGCCTACCATCTTGCTGTTTGTTATCCTCTTGTTTCATCTTTTCTTCTTCTGCCTTTTCCTGACTTCTTTTGGATTTATTAAGTACTTTTTAGCATCTTGTTTTATTTCTCCTATTGACTAGTACCTCATTTACATAATGTTTGCTCTAGGGTTTGTATGCGTTTAAGAAAAAATTATGGTAAAGTATATGTTCTACAGAGGTTACCATTTTATCCATTTTTTTTTTTAATGCTTTTTTATTTTGAGAGAGAGAGAGAAGGCAAGCACACCCACAGGAGAGGGACAGAGAGCGAGAGGGAGAGAGAGAATCCCAGGCAGGCTCTATGCTGTCAGTGCTATGTAGGGCTCAATCTTGAGAACCATGAGATCATGACCTGAGCTGAAATCGAGACCTGGCTTAACCAACTGAGCCACCTAGGTGCTCCACCATTTTAGCCATTCNCGCGAGATCATGACCTAAGCGAAAGTCGGACGCTTAACCGACTAAGCCACCCAGGCGCCCCAAATTTTAGGCATTCTTAAGTGAAGATTTCAGTGGTATTAAGCACATTTACAGTATTGTGTAGCCTTCACCACTATCTAGTTCTAAAAGTTTTTCAAGACTCAGAAACTGTGTGACTATTAAGCAGTAACTCCTTGTTCTTCCATCCCTCCCAGTCTCTGGTAACTTCTCTTTTACATTCTGTCTCTGAGTATTTGCATCATTTCTATATCCTAGATACACCGTATAAATGGAATCATATAACACTTGTCCTTTTGTGTTTGGTCTATTCACTTAGCATAATGTTTTCAAGGTTTCATCCATGTAGCAAGTACCAGAACTTCATCCTTTTTATAGCTGAATAATACCTCCCTGTATTTATACATCATTTTACTTATCCATTGAGGTCATCATTGGACACTTGGATCATTTATACCTTTTAGCTATTGTGAATAATGCTGTTGTGTCCCTTAATTAAGTCCCCTTTAATTTCTTTCAGCAGTGTTTTAGGTTTTCAGTGTTTAAGTCTTTTGCCTTTTTGATGAAAATCATCAGTATTTTAATTTTCTTGATGCTATTGTAAACAGAATTGTTTTCTTAGTCTACTTTTCTGATTGCTCATTGCTAGTATATAAAAATATAATTGATTTTTGCATGTTGACTTTTGTATTCTACTTTGCTGAATATATTAGCTCTAACAATTTTTTGTATGAATTTTTTTAGAGTTTTCTACATATAAGATCATGTGATCTACAAAGATAATTTCACTACTCCCTTTCCATCTGGATGTCTTTTATTTATTTATTTTTTCTAATCTACTCTGACTAGAACATAGAGTGCTATGTTAAATGGCAGTGTCTTTGCTACAAACTGATAACTAAAATGATAGAATTTATTTTCTCACATTTCCAGAGGCTAGCTTTCCAAATCAAGGTGTTGGCCAAACTATACTTCCTCTAAAATCTCTAAGGGAGGATCCTTCCTTAACTCTTCCAGCTTCTGGTAGACCTTTGTTTTGATTGGCATGTGGCAACATAACTCCAGTCACTGCCTGTGTCTTCACATGGCATTTCTGTGTATATCCAAATTTTCTTCTTTTTATAAGGACACCAGTCATATTAGATTAAGGTCCATGCCAGTGACCTGATCTTAACTTGATTAAATTTGCAAAGACCTTATTTCCAACCAAAGTCACATTTATAGATGCCGGGTGTTAGGACTTCAGCATATTTTTAGGGGGAGAGGTGATAATAATTTAATCCATAATACCAAGGTTTGTTATTGTTGTTGTTGTTTTCGTTTTTTGATTTTTGTGGTGGTGGTGCTGCTGGTGATGCTTTATTTTGGCTAATCTGATTGTGTCTTCAAGTCCACTTATATTTTCTATAGTGTCTAATCACTGCTAATCACTGCTAATTTCAGTGTATTTTTATTTCAGAAATTATATTTTTCATCTGTAGAAGTTTCATTTGGTATGTTCCCCACCCATATATATATGTATTATACACACACATAGCCATATAATAACATATGTAAATATACAAGTATACAAAGGTATTAAACGATGTATATTTTTGGTTCATTATGTTTATATTTTCTTATAAGTCCTTGAGCATATTTAAAATATAAAAGCTGTTTTAGTGTCATTGTCTATTAATCCCATCATATTTATTGTTCTGTTTCTATTGATTGATTTCCTTCCTGATTCTTTGAATGTCTAGTAATTTTTGATGGATACCAGATGGTGTGAATTATACATTGTTGAATTCTGGATTTTGTTCTGTTCCTCTAAAGATTACTACTTTGGAATCATTCCTGGTCTGTACTGTTTCTGTAATTTATGTATATTTCTGTAACTTATTTTTCTTATTGCATATATTGTCAATACTTTGTTTAAATATTTCTTTCCCCAGTTGAGGGCAGAACCTGTATTTTATTCATTTTGAATTTTATAGCTGAGGCTTGTGCCTGACATACTTGGGTGTTGGTGATAAAAAGCAGACTGGAGTGATCTTCCTAGAAGGCATTTCTTATTACTTGTTATTACTCTTCTATCTAAACCTTTCAGTGAGTTCAGTTGCACTTTAAGTCCAGATTCTTGGCTTTTGCTTACCTGTGTAGTTTATTTTAATTTGGTCACATCCACACTCCTGCCAAAAAAAAAAAAAAAAGACAACAGATAGACCTCACACACACTCTGTCTCGCACGCACGCACACACACACACACACACTAATATCTCTAGCCATATGCGTCTATTTTCTCTTCCTCCAAGGCACCATATTTCTTATCTTTAGACATTTGTATTTGCTTTCTCTGTAACATACATTTATTGGCTAACATCTGTTTTTTTCTATCACAGTGTAAATGTCCCTTCTTAAGAACCTTTTTTGTTCTCTCCTCCCGCCACCAGTGCCATTTTGTGTGTTTCTGGGAGACCGTGTATCATGATATTATAATTGCATAATTGCATATTTAATTTTGACTTGATTTCCCATTAAGCTCAATGAGGACCTCTCTTGACATCTAAGATGGACTATTCCAGTTTTCAGAACTTTGCTGTTGTAATATTGCTTTATATATTGTACAGAAAACTAATGTTCTCAATTTTGTTCTTGATATTTTTTAGCTCTGCCATTGTTATTTTAGCTCACTTCTCATTTTATCCTATTTATATTAATGTTTTTATTTTAGGCTATGCCATTAGGTTTTCATTTTTACTGACATAGAATTCACTTACCATTAAATTCATTCTTTTAAAGTGTGCAAATCAGTGGTTTTAGTAGATTTACAAGGTTGGCAAGCATCACCACTAATTCAGAAACATTTTCTTCATACCATAAGGAAATCATATACTGTTTAACAGTTACTCCCCTTTGCCCCCAGCCCCTAGCAGCCTCTTAATCTCCTTTGTCTCTATGTCTAATCTGTCTGTTTTGGATATTTCATGTAAATAGATTCATACAGGGGCACCTGGGTGGCTCGGTTGAGTGTCCGACTCTTTATTACTGTTTAGGTCATGATCTCATGATTTCATGGTTTGTGGGTTAGAGCCCCATTGTAGGGCTCTGCACTGACATAGCTGAGCTGCTTGCGATTCCCTCTCACCCTCACTCTCTGCCCCTCCCTGACTCATGCTCTCTCTCTCTCTCTCTCTCTCAAAAGAAATAAACATTTAAAAAAAAATAGGTTCAGGGGCGCCTGGGTGTCTCAGTTGGGCGTCTGACTTCGGCTCATGTCATGATCTCGAGTTTCGTGTGCTCAGGGCCCGCATTGGGCTCTGTGCTGACAGCTCAGAGCCTAGAGCCTGGTTTGGATTCTGTGTGTGTGCCTCTCTCTCTGTTCCTCCTCTGCTTGTTCTCTGTCAAAAATAAATAAACGTTAAAAATTTTTTTTTGAAAATAATAAAAAAATAGATTAACACACTATATGGCCTTTTGGGTCTGGCCTTTTTGACTTATCATTCCTTTGGTGTGTATGGTAGTGTATGTCACTACTTTATGGCTGTATAATGTTTGTTTATCCATTCCGTTTAGTTAATTGAAATTAAATGGGCTATTATGAATGATGCTGCTGTGAACATTTGTTTGCAAGTTGTCATGTGAACATATGTTTTCAGTTGTCTTGGGTACATGGCTAGGAGAAGTGTTGGGTCATATGCTAACTCTCTAACTCTGAGGAACTGTCAAAACTAGTCCATTATTTTCTCGATAATTTTCACTTAGACAATCTTTAGGAGAGTGAAGATCACAGTTCTAATATTTAGTACTTCTTTCTAAGACTTGAGTTACTCTTAAGTTCTTCTAAAGAAAAATTTCATAGACTTGTTTAATTGAATGTCTTGAGGAAAAATGTAGGAAGTTTTTCTCAGGTAAATTACTGCTGCCTAAGTAGGAGGTTAATACTGTATTTTATAGAAATTCTTGAATTTTGTCATTACCAAATTGAAAGATCTGTTAATAGTGGTCCAGTAGGCCATAGGCATACGTAATTTTCATAGATTAATATGTTCTAATTGGTGGATTGTTTCTCTTACAGGGTTTTGACTCTGGGAGGAGGGCTGCCTTATTTGGAGCATCTTAACCTCTCTGGTTGTCTTACTGTAACTGGTGCGGGCTTGCAGGATTTGGTCTCAGCATGTCCTTCTCTAAACGATGAATACTTCTACTACTGTGACAACATTAACGGTAATGCCTTTTAATAATGAGATAATTTTGAAGGAATATGTTTAAAAATTTTTAGCAGTTCTGAGAATTCTTAGGGTTTCTATTTAACTTTCTAGATTTGTAATTACCAAACTGTTTTACTTTCAGAGATAGTCTTTTACATTTGGTAAAATTTAAAAAAATCATATGTTTTCATTAATTAATTCCTATAAAGGTAAGTTTTTCTTGCAGATGGGTATTTCAAATATCCATCATACCAGATTTTTGGGATATGTAGTAGTCTGATAAATTCTTAAATGGCCAGTTGTAGAAATACTAAAATTCTTACAGAATTTTGGGAAATTCTTCTAGTGATGTAACACTCATTAACAGTTTAGATGTATTGACGTTCTAGATATACTGTTTTCTTAGGGACGATCACTCAGCTTTCTTGTGGGACAACTTTAAAAAATGCAGTTGGAAAAGGAGGACTTTGGTAATGGGAACCTCATGGGGATCCTCGCTCTCGTTCCAAATAAATCTCATAGAAGTTTGAGGTGGGAGTTGCTGTGTGATATCGAAGAGGCTGAATTGCTTTAGATGTGACTAAAATTCATAGTATTATGGAGATTGATTCCCGAACCTACTTTTAATAGTTGTTTTGTTTTGTTCTATTTTTGAAACCTATCCCTGCCCTGCACTGAGCTTGTTCAATATGGATTTTTTTTGTTTTGTTTTGTTTTTTGAGGTATTCAGTGCCCTTTTGGGTTTTTAATAGTTACTGGTAGAGACTGGAGTTTCTAGAAGCATATAAAGAGCTTGTCCTTAATTATTAGTAAGCATATCACCCCCTGTATTTATAACTGGGAGAATATTCGCATAGTTCAGATTCTGCTGTGCACCTGTCTTTTTATACCATAAACTGTTTTCTTTGAAAGCCTGTGTCATCTTAACATGACAAGAATATCACTTGAGTTTCTCTCCGGAAGAACAATTGACAGCAGCCAGGAAGACTGGAGGAATGGTCTCTTTAATGACATACTTGAATGCAGAGAAGTTAGCAAATTGCTAATTCTGGGAGATTAGATTTTCCTTAAGTACATGTGAAAAGACAGGGGATTGCAGCTCTTTTATTTGAGGAATCACATTGGTGATGCAGGAGATGACCTTCCTTGTTCTCCAAGTAGCAACACTAAGTAGGAACATTTCTTTGCCTTCTGCATATAATCCAGGAATGGTGACAATGAATGTCATTTTAGTTGCAACCTGCTAAGTGTACAAAAACAAAGTTTGGTTGCTTCCATGAACCACTTGCTGCTTTTATGGATGGCAGTGAATTTGAGATGGGAGATTTTTTTTTTAATGCACAGTTATGTCATTGTACTTGCAGTTGTACTTCCTAAGGCTTGTAGGACGTATTATGAAAAGTAACCAATAAACAGTTATTTTTATAAGAAAATGTGTTATCTGTATGTTGTACTTGAATTGTCCGCCTTGATTCCAGCGTAGGTTATGTTTGTGGGAATAAATACCACAATTGAATTTGTTAGATTTGTTTTGGGGTATATAGATATTACAGGGTGGGGGAGATTGGATTTCAGTTCATTTTTATGATTTGCCTGCTTGTTTTGCATGTATAATTTTTAAAACTTCCTGAAATAATTTAGGTGACTGGATAAAAGTTAAATACTTAATGAGATCTTTTGCATTTTGTTAGGATGTTAAAATTAATTTCATCTTAACTGGTTTTGAATATGTAAATATTAAAGTGCTCCAAAGGAGTGTCTAAATATTAAAGGAGCTTCTACATTCTCTTGTTGAATGTGATTTTTTTTTTTTAAATGAGTGGCAATTTTCAGTAAGTGAATTTTAACGGAGAGATCTGACTGAAAGATTTAAAAGGAAATTGATAGTGCTTGTATAATCCAATATTAAGTCTCCCTTTCCATCTTCTTACAACATGATTTGGGGGAAATGGAAATCCTTTTAAGTTTATAGGGTGACTTGTCATATTAACTTGTGTTCCAGAGTTCCAGCCAATTGCTCTTAAAGCAGTCTTCTGATAGACTTTTTTCCTTAAAAGGACATATGGACACCCTAGAAAGTGTTAGAATAAAAGTTGCATTGTATCCCGTTTTGCAAGATGACAGATTGATCCAGTATCTTTTGCTACAACTTAATTTGTACAGTAAATATTTAGTGACCACTTATGGGGCCCCGTTTTTATTATTATTTTTATTTTTTCTGAAAGTAGTTAATACGTTTTATACATGCTCTTAGAATAATAGGGAGCATATTTAGGTAATAAACTATTTTAAGTATTTGAGTAACATTTAAAAATGTATCTGTGAAAAGAAAGCTTACATAGTTAACTACCAGGTTACTAACTAAAAGAAGTAAATACTGATAAAAGAAGTAAATATTAATTAACTAAGCAATGAGTGATAATTAAAGCAGAATGACCTGTTTCCTAAGCACGAGCAGAGATTTTGGGGAAGATTAAGTTAGTGGTAGATATCCAAATAATATCTACTGTGAGCAAGACACTGTAACTAAGCACTGATTAAAAAATGCCATTTTTATTCCTCTGAATGATTCCTCATGACATTTAAATTTGTTATTTGATTGATAACGTTAAGATTTAAATATAAAAAAGACTTCTTTGCCATAACATTTAAGAAATTCTCTGTCATTTAACAAGTATTAAATGGAATTGCGTAGTTTTGGAGCTCTGAAGAACACTTGAACAATGATAGCAAATAAACTCTTTGTACTTATTTGCATTTCCATGTCTGTATAATTTATGAATTAAGATAGATTAGCTCATAGTTCTGGAGGTGACACAGTCTCAGATGATTTGCTCTCTTATGTTTCTAATTTAAGTTAAAGAGGAATTGAAGGTAAGTGAAGGTAAGTGCAGATATACAGCATAAATGGTATACTTAAAATCCAGGAAAAACAAGTCAATCAGTAATAAAAACTTGGGAAAATAACTATAGTTAATATTATAGCTCTTTTTATCTAATATTTTAAAAATGCTTTCTTATAAACTTTATTTTTTACTATGCATTTAAAAATTTTATTTAATGATAATGCCAATTTTATTTTACTCTTCTTTATTATTCTTTAACGTGAGTTAGCCTTCCTGTATTTTAACCATTTGAGTTTTCTGTTCTATATTGACATAGACATTTGCTGGTGAGGAGTCAAATATTTAAAAGGAAACTGCCTTTTGAGTTGTCAGTGTTTATGGAAGTACTGCTGGCTGCTTGAGGTACTTGGCAAAACAATGTAGGAGATAATCTGAGTCATATTTCTTCCTCATGCTGCCTCACTTTTTTTTGTTGTCCATTTATTCCCACGTCTGAACAGTCCTGTGATCCTTAAGAGTCTCACTGTTAACTTTGCTAACGATTTTCATGCTTTGGAAACTGTAATTTTCTCTTCTGTTTTCTACAGTAAGAGACTAACCTAAGTTAAAAACAGTGGTTGCCTTTACTTTTGCTTTGCCCCAGGCCTTTAAATAGAATAAAATCTCATGGTTGACATCACTTTCATGATTATTAGGATCAGACAACCGGTCTGTAATTGACTTTAAGATGGGATTGTAGTTTTGAGATAGTATTGTAGTTATTGTTTAAGTACCCATTGGCTTCACTAGATAGATTCTTTCTTCCTTCCTTCCTTCCTTCCTTCCTTCCTTCTTTCCTTCCTTCCTTCCTTCCTTCCTTTCTTTCTTTCTTTCTTTCTTTCTTTCTTTCTTTCTTTCTTTCTTTCTTTCTTTCTTTCTTTCTCTTTCTTTCTTTCTTTTTCTTTCTCTTTCTTTCTTTCTTTCTTTCTTTCTTTCTTTCTTTCTTTCTTTCTTTCTCTTTCTTTCTTTCTTTCTTTCTCTTTCTTTCTTTCTCTCTCTCTCTCTCTCTCTCTTTCTTTCTTTCTTCTTAATGTTTATTTTGAGAAAGAGCATAAGCAGGCATGAGTGGGGGAGGGACAGAGAGAGAGGGAGAGGGAGAATCCCAAGCAGGCTCTGAGCCTGTGGGCACAGAGCCTGACTAGCGGCTTGATCTCAAAAACATTGAGATGGTAACCTAAGCTGATACCCAAGACCTGATGCCCCACTGATTTGAGCCAGGCGGATGCCACAGATCCTACTTTCTGATTTGAAAACACTTCTATATTAATTCTCTCTCTTCACTCTGTATACTTAGAGTCCCATTGAAACTCAGGTATTCTTGTGCATATTTGAAGGGGGGGGCACATTTTATATCAATGTAAGTGGAGAATTTGTTTTGTGATGTTAATACAGAGATGCTAACAGATAAGGAGGGTTGGGTTAATTTCAATCTAATATGGGACACACATTTTTCTTCCCCTATTATCTGTATTACCATCCTTCAGACTTGGAGAGCAAAGTGACCCAGGTGGCCAGGGGTGGACTGGAAGCTGCTGAGCCTGTTTTTTGGAGAAGATGATGACCAGCTGTTTAGTATTCGGAAAGATAGGAATCTCTAGAATAGCTTCCTTGAGCCTGTTGGCCCCTTTGAGGCTCCCTTTTATTCCCTGCCTTAGAACTAGTAGCGTACTTCATTTCCATTGCTTTCAGTCATCACTTCTGATTTTCCCCAGGCCATTTTTGAATACAGTATAAAGTTTCTTCCTTACATATCTGTCCTTTTAAAAAAATAGGAATATGGAAATTTTAAAGTATTTTAGGGAGTTTTAGTTGGAAAATTGTCTAAAAGTCTCCAAGTCTCTTTTCCTCTTATTCCTCCCTCTTTAAAATTGTGGACTAGAATTACATACTGAGAAATATATTTTTGCCGAATCCACCAGTTCAAGCATTTCATCCCAGGGACTGCGTGTCAGTCAGGGCCTTGGTAGTGAGGTGGGAGATGGGCTCTTGACCAAAGGTAGTAGGTGATTGGCAGGCAGAGCAGGAATGAGCATTTAGAGGGTGAGGAAAGACGCTACGAAGAGTTGGCACAAAACTGCAGATCTGCTCAGAAGGAAAACTTGGTCAGAGGTTGACTGTGGGAGAAGAGTTTCAAACCAGAATAGTTTTTAATAAAGATCTGATAATGCATACTAAGACATTTTGATTTTGGTTAAGATGACTAACCTTGAGTCATATTTTCAGGGAAAATAACAAAACGCTACTTTGTGAATTTTAAATATTTGACATACTAACTTTTCATTTTTAAAATAGAACAAATTTTAATTTTGATTAAATTAAACATTATAGACTTGTAACCCAATTATATTTGAAATAATTTAAAACTTTTTGCTAGGGAAAATTTTAAACATACAAACATGGAAATAATGAAGTCTCATGTGTTACTGACTTTGGCAGTTATAAACATGTGGCCGATCTTCTTCCATATTACCACTGCCCACTCCCATACCTGTTCCTCATATTGCAGTCATCACCTCTGGTTTACAATTAAACACAAGTATTTGAAAATAAATGAGGTCCTAACCCATTGTAGTCCCACATATGCTTGTAAAGTTTACTAGTTTCTTTTCTTAAAGATATATTATCATTTCCATATTGAAATCCATGAACATTATACTTCATTGACTATATATCCAAAGAAGTTTGCCCTTGGTATTTTGTGTATGCCATTTTGGGAATACAAGGAAAAGTTAAATTCTGGGAAATAGTGTTTTGTGTCTCTAGTTGTAAGTAGTCTTTTTCTTATGTTGGTATTAACATAAATGCCTTCTTTTGCAGTGGATTACTACTTTATTATTTCATTTATTTTTTTAATGTTTATTTAAAGCTTGTTTTGAAAGAGAGAGAGAAAGAGAGTGCATGCGTGCCTGCGCAAGTGAGGGTGGGCAGGGAGAGAGACTCCCAAGCAGGCTCCGTACTGCCACTGCAGAGCCCGACGCGGGGCTCGAACCCATGAACAATGAGATCATGACCTGAGCCTAAGTTGGACGCTTATCCGAGGTGGCATCCCTATTTATTTATTTTTGAGAGAGAGGGTGAGAGAGCGTGTGCACATGTGTGAGCAGGGGAGGGGTTGGAGAGCGAGCGAGCGAAGAGAGAGAAAATCTCAAGCAGATTCTGCACCGTTAGTGTAGAGCCGGACATGGGGCTCAAACTCATGAACTGTGAGCCGAAATGAAGAACCTGAACTGAAACCAACAGTTGGATGCTTAACCAGTTGAGTCACCCAGGTGGCCTGCATTGCTACTTTAAAAGACAAATTGCTATTTTAAAAAACAAAACAAAGCTTATTTAAAATGTTTTTCTGAGTTAAACCATATATCAATCGAGAGTACTCGGATTTTTCAGTTATCCATTTGACAGTGTATAAAATTATATTTCATGTACTTTCTGTATGATCTGTACATATCACAAATGTAAGTAATTTGGTTTTGTTTTTGGTGCAGACGTACCGAAAGGCTTCAGTACAGTTCAAACACCCTTTTGCACATTTGCCTGCCTTTATGAAAACTCTGATTCATTCAAAGAACTTGAACTTTCGCATATGTGCCATGATACCTCTCCTTTGATATTTTCTCATTCCCGGCTGTGTTCCCTAATAGATCTTTTATCTAGTGTCTGGGTAGCATAATGTGACTGGGATAAAATGTCAGTTATTCCACAGTGTTTTATTTTTCTTTGTAATTGAGTCACAGTTTTTATTATGTCGTAGATATGTGTTGATTATATACTTAATTCTGGAAGATAATTTCACTTAAGTCTTGCCATTTGTTTTGGCTACAGATGTTAATATAAATGGGAGAAATGTGTTCAGTCTATATCTATATAGTTTATTTAAGTTTCAAATATAATGTTCATTGTAATTTCTGAATAGTGGATTCTTTAGCCGATGTATGATGGATGGGGCTATTTTTATCTTAATTATATTTTTAGGAAGGATGTTTAGAGTTTAAGAAATCTGTTGTTAAATTACCCTGCAGCATTGCTTCTGTAGGTTATCTTTTTGTCTTAGATTTTTATTTTGTAAGACTGTTGCCAAAAAATTTATTTCTTTCCCTTCTTTCCTGTAGATTTTGGACCAGTTAAAGTAGAACTGCTGTTTGCTTTTTTTGTGTCTAAGTTTTTATACACTCATTTGGCACTTTATTTCTATGTTATACATGGATTGCTAGTAAAACAGTCAAATGTCTTGCTCTTTCATGTGATCTCTAAGAAATTCCTCCTTTCACACTTTTCTGTTTTTATACAGGTCCTCATGCTGATACCGCCAGCGGATGCCAGAATTTGCAGTGTGGTTTTCGAGCCTGCTGCCGCTCTGGCGAATGATCCTTGACTCCTGATCTTTGTCTACTTCATTTAGCTGAGCAGGCTTCCTTTCATGCACTTTACTTACAGCACATTTCTTGTGTTAACCATCCCTTTTTGAGTGTGACTTGTTTTGGCCCCATGTCTTACAGCCTCAGAAATATTAACTTACAGTGAATTGTACAGTGTTGTTTCTCTTGCAATCATATTTTTGTTTTAGAAAGGGATTAGATCTTTTCATCAGGGTGAGAACAGTTTTATCGGTTTTCATTTAAATGGAATGCTTTGAAAAGAATGTCACTAATGCCATGCCATTTGAAGTATTTGTTAGATTAATTTGAGTTTTAAAGTCAATGGGGGTTGTTGGTTCTCTTTATATATAAACACTGTACCAAGCTTTGCAGATCTTTTCAAACATAACATTTCTGAAGTTTTATTTTCAAAGATTGCACATTTTGAAAACCAATCTTTTTTTTCCATGTTTCCTTTATTTGAACAATTCTCAGAGGGCCAATTCAAACATACCCATATGTAAGATTCCTTAAGATAATAGAATAAATTGGCTTCTTGGTGTTAGCTCAGTGAGCTAGCAGAGCACCAATGTATTTGTATTTGCTTTCTTCAAATACGCCTGGTTCCTACCACTGTCCCTAAATTGTCAAATTTGGGAGGGATTTTTGAAAATTCCCTAATCATTTGAAGAAATGTATCAATAAAATCTACTTTGAGGACTTTATCAAGTAATTTTTTGGTGTTTTGATTTTATTAGAAATCTCAATTCACATTTACATTAGTGTAAAATAAGATTAAGTATTTTATTTTGAGCTCCCATGAAGACATTCTGGCAGTAAAAAAAAAAGTTTTTTTTAATGTTTATTCTTGAGAGAGGGACAGAACATGAGTGGGGGAGGGGCAGAGAGAGAGAGACAGATCTGAAGCAGGCCCCGGGCTCTAAGCTGTCAGCACAGAGCCCAATGCGGGGTTCGAATTCACGAACCGTGAGATCATGACTTGAGCCGAAGCTGGATGTTCAACCGACTGAGCCGCCCGGGCGCCCCGATTTTGGCAGTTTTAGACAGATAATCTAATTTTGTTGAGCTGAGTGGTCTTTTATGAAAGACCAGTTTGAAATTCTACAGTATTTGGAATTTGAATGTGTATGCCTATCTCCATTGCTGTGTGAAAAGACAGTGGGAGTGGAGATCTATCATCAGAAAAACACATATTGATTCAGTTTTTTTAAAAAATGTTTATTTTTGAGAGAGAGAGTGCACAAGCAAACATGAGCAGGGGAAGGGCAAGGAGGGTTGGGGAGGGGCGGGGAGGGGGGTGGTGGACAGAGGATCCCAAGCCAACTCTGTGCTGACAGAGCCCGATGCAGGACTCGAACTAATGAGCCGTGAGATCATGATCTGAGCCCACAGGTGCTCCTGAATCAGTTCTCTGTAATGTTCTGTGTAATGTTCTGTCCGGAAAAGAATAGTCGGCAGCATGCCCTTCATCTGTTGGAAATACATGCAAGTGTGTGGAAGAGGAAGGATCTTGAAGTTTTGTTACTTGTCCGAGTGAGGGATAGGAAGAGTAGGAAAGATACAAATTCTAGGCAGACAGATTTCAGTTCAGGAGAAGAGAAGACTATTTTATTTTAGACAGCTGTCTAAAGATGAAGAAGAATCATTTGCTGAGAATATGAACAGGGAGAATCCACCCATAAATCTACCCTTGTTTTCAGTCTCCCTATCATTTGAATTAAACGTGGCAGTGGGGGACCCAACTCTTGGAGGGGGGTTGTCTATGTAGTGACTGAAGTTTCACTTTTTGTCAGGGTTCTCATTGTGTCACAGTTGACACTTGCAAAATGTTTCTTGCATGTAGGACAAGGCAGCTGTGTAAGCAGACCATCTTACTTGTTTGAGCTTGTACCTGTTAGGTGGCTCCATGGCACCTCGTCGCTGCCTTTACAAGTCTGGCCTAAGCACAAAGAAATGATTTCTTGATTCCCTTAGCTTGAAAGGAAATCTGAGCTGAGTGAGCACTTCCAGGATCCAAAGTTTTATTTTATAAGGTTGATTCTCTTGTAGTTACTGTATTTTTATTTCCTTAAGTGTTTAATAAAGCTGATTTGAAAAGTTCCCATCAGGGATTATTTCAATAAAACAAACTACATGGATTCTTCTGGAGTGAGTCCATCCAACCCCAAATTCATCTTAATCTGTATTTACACGAATCATAGGTAAAATTATTCATCTGTACTCCTGGCCCTGAGTCATCAAGTGATGAGTCAAGTTTATCCTCCATGTAATCCCAAAACAGTATAATATTTTGGGAGGAGAAATTTTTATAATTCTTACAGGAAGAAAATAATTCAGTGTTTCAGGATTTAAATGTTATCCTTTTCATTTAATAAATTTGAGCAGCTAATTTCCTTAGAGGTACCAGGTAATTGACGTGTCTCCCTTTTGCTTTGCCCTGAGCTTCTTGATATTAGCAAACCATTAAATAGGCCTTGGCAATCCTGGACTAACTGGACTTTGGTGTGTCAGCACATTGTCATGTGGAGGCTTACTGTTTTTCTACTCTGCCTCTCCCTTAGTTGCATGGGGAGATAGACAACATAATTTACATCTAATTTTTATACATTAATTTCAGGGGATACTTCATATTTGATGAAACACGATATATACTTGTTTCGCATTTATCTTGGGTTTTGTGATTGATTTCACGAATTCTTGGAACTGTTCATTCTTAGAAAAAGATACAAGTTAATGTAAAATGCCTTGGGGTACCTGACATCAGGTGCTCAGTGCTGGGCAGTGTTCTAAGTAACTTTGCTTACATACCCTGACTTGTTTAAACAGTGCAACGAGGTAAGTAATATTAATCCAGCCAATCCAGTTAATCCAGCTAATCACTGGTTCTCAACTAGAGGCAGTTTTATCCCACAGAGGACATTAGACAACATCTGGAAACATTTTTGGTTGTCACATCTTGGCAGGGTTGGCAAGAAGGGATGCAACTGGCATCTAGTGGGTAGGGGTCCGGGGTGCTGCTCAACATCCTCTGGTGAACAGGTCAGCCCTCCACATCCACACATTACTTGGCTCAAAATTTCAGTAGTGCTTTTGCTGAGAAATCCTGCTTTATGCATTTCTATTTTGTGTACATCTTTCCATGTTAGCACATACATTTAGTACCTTAAAAATTATTTTAATGTTTTTATTTTTATATTTTATTAAAATTTTTTAAAAATTTATTTTGAGAGAGAAAGCGTGCATGCAACATGGGGAGGAGTGGAGAGAGAGGGAGAAAGAATCCGAAGCAGGCTCTAGGCTCTGAGCTGTCAGCACAGACCCTGACGCAAGGCTCAAACTCATGAACTGTGAGACCATGACCTAAACCGAAGTCAGATGCTCAACCAACTGAGCCACCCAGGTACCCCTTAATGTTTATTTTTGAGCGGGTACAAGAGGGGGAGGGGCAGAGAGAGTGGGAGACTGAGGATTCAAAGTGGACTCTGTACTGACAGCAGAGAGCCTGATGGGGAGCTCGAACTCACCAACTGGGACATCATGACCTGAACCAAAGTCAGATGCTTAACAGACTGAGCCACTCAGGTGCCCTTACATTTAATCTTTTTAATGGCTTAGTAAATATAGTAGTGTCTGTGTCTATCTTTGTTTGGGTTGTTATAACAGAATACCATGCACTGGGTGGTTTAAACATTTATTTCTCATATATCTGGAGGCTGGGAAGTCAAGGGTTAAGGTGCTGGCAGATCTAGTTTCTGGTGAGGCCTCCCTTTCTGGTCTGCAGAACACCCTATTCTCATTGTGTCCACACATGGCCTAAAGAAAGGAAGCAAGCTCTCTCCTCTCTCATGATGGTGTTCATCCCAACACAGGGCCTCCACTCAGCCTAATTGCCTCCCAGAGCATCTATCTCCAAATACCTTTAACATAGGGCATTTGGGTTTGAAGACAGGAATTTTGTGAGAGACACAAACATTGAGGCCATAGCAATGTCTTAATTTTTTAAACAACTTCCCTTTTGATGAACGTTTAAGTATATTTCTTTTTTCCCCTAAACTATATCACTTAAATAGGAGTATGTGTGTGTGTGTATATATATGCACATTTGTGTACAAGTGCATGTTCAGAATTTCTATAGGGTAAGGTCTTAACGAGGTATTTGGCATTAAACATAAAAACTCTATATTGCGAAGTTGTTCCTCTTTCCCCCAGAAAAGTTGTGTTGTTTTGCTGGATCTTAAAAGTGTGATGATATTCCGCTGGACAGGCAAAGAGGAAAGGCTTTCCAAGTGGAAGGTAAGTACATCGGCATAGAGGTAGGAAACTCTTAGTGTGAGGGGAGCTGTGGGTTGTCTTAATTGAATTTAGGGTCAGAGTGGCAGGAGGCAGGGCAGACTACTAAATAAAAACACTTATTTTGAAAATGATCATTTTATTTACAAATAATTTCTTCCTTCTGATGTGATCAATATCACTTAAAATAATTTTCATATCCAATAGTTTTTACATGATATAAAAAGTATACAATGAAAAAATTACCTGTTGCGTATAAGAGAGGCAACATAGATCCAAACAGACAAAACATTTTTGGGGTATGGGTGGATGTATACAGCTAAAGCAAATTCAACATTTGGAACATCAATATTATGTACTCCAGTGCTATACACTGCTTCAATTAAAGGCTTCAGTTCAGAATAGGGCATGTGAAGGGGAAATCCAGAGAACTGAAGGGAAAAAAAAAACACAACCAAGATTTGTAGTTATTAGCGAAGCTTGAAGATTCCATTGTATTTTTTCTCCATATAAACATAGGCAATTCTTAATTTTCTTGTCTTCTGCATCTCCAAGTCATTTATGTAATTCTGCTTTTCTATTCAGCTATACATTAGCAATACAGAAAACGGAGAGGGGCCAGATGGTTTTTTTGTTTGTTTAGTTCCTAGTGTATTGGTGTGTAAGACAGCTGTTAGCACCCAGCCACCCTCCACTTCCTTTCCCTCTGCCTGGTAGCCCTGAGTTTGTGTGGTAACCCATGTAATTCCAGGGACCTGGATTCCGCTAATCCGCACTCTGTCCCTGTGGCCACACTGATCTATCAAAGTGAGTCTCAGGAAACTGGGTAGGAATGATGGCACACAGAGGCTGTCTCTTGCCCTGGACAGCATGTGTGCAGATGTGAGTCCTGGCCTGGAACCGTTCCCCTATTTGATACCATGAAAAAAAGTGAGCCCAAGGACGGTGCCTTCTCATGGCAGAGGGCAGGGTGGAAAGACTTGGAGAAGAGCGGTACACTCCGAAGCTGTGACCAGTAAGCCAATAAATTCTTTTCACTGCTCAAAACTGTTTGAATTAAGTTTTTTGTTCCTTGAAGACATCCTGAAAACCTGATTTTAGTGAACAGAATTGAATGTCCAACTTGTCTTCATGCTGTTTAGCCAACAAGGTTTACCGTTTTGGTTTGAGACTGCTCTCTGGGTCTTATTCTCCCGCTGTAGGATGTGAACACAGCACTACTGCCAGGCAGGCGGGCACACGGATTTATTACTGAGAATGTTTTTTAGCATTGACAAGCAGTTAGTATAAAATCCTCTCCTTTTAAAAGAGATCAAGAATGGTTGGTTTCACCTTTATGCACAGTTGAGCCCAATAGGATTTAGCCAGATATTTTAATTGTATTTAGTGCATTTTATTTAAGGTAGTTTTCATTGCATACTCTCAGCATTTTCGGTTTATAGAGGCATTTTGCTGTTTAACAACTTAAATTACTGAGATGTGAACTTTTCATTACATCCTTTAGCCTATGCTGCTACGTCTATGAACTTTGGAGAGCAAAGTTGGGATTTGATTCCAAAAATCCATTACCAAGCAATTTCCATTTGAAATGCAATCTACAGGGTCAGTTTGGAGCCACTGCACTTACCCGGTAGTCTCCCAGCTGCTTGAGCAGCTCTCCTCTGTGGTCGTCTTCTACGTCTTCTCCTCGGCTTCTCTCTAACAGAGGCAGGAAGTGCCGTAGCGCCGAGGTGCAGTACCTGTTCCACCTGGTCAGATGGCGTGGCCTCCAGTCCATGATTTTCTCTCTGAGTATTTTTTCAATCCTGTTTATAAAAAAGAAGCTCCATCTTTTGCTGATTTGGCTTTTGTCAACAAAGATACAGTTTGTACACGGTGGGGATTCAGGTGAAATGGTCACTCAGTAGGCATGTTTATGTTGAAAGCTTTCAGTATCTGTAGGGCTTATTAATGCCGCATATTGATTCTTTACCCTGTGCTGTGACTTCTGTTTACGAGGATTGTTTTTCTAAATTGCCTTGAAACTGTTTTCAGAATGTCCAACATCACTAAACTTTACATGCTACAGATCAGTACCTGTCATATTAGCTAAAAGCAGTATACCAAAAATTAAGTTTCAAACACAATAAAAACTAGCTATCATTTATTGAGCTTTTTTTTTTTTTTTTTTTTTTTACAATTTTATTTAATCCTAACAGTGACTTGGGGCGCCTGGGTGGCTCAGTCGGTTAAGTGTCCGACTTCAGCTTGGGTCATGATTTTGCGGTCCCTGAGTTCGAGCCCCATGTCGGGCTCTGTGCTGACAGCTGGTAGCCTGGAACTGCTTCGTATTGGGTCTCCCACTCTCTGTGCTTCTACCCCACTCATGCTCTGTCTCTCTCTCAAAACGTAATAGTAATTCTAACAGTGACTCTCTGAGCAGATATTGTCCTGATTTTACTTACCTGGGGACAGTCTGAAGTAGGATAAGTGACTTGACAATGGCAAGGGAGTTGGGGTTTGAGTCGAAACCCTGTGAATTCTAAAGCCTCCTGTGCATCCCTAACCAAACACAGATTTAGGGGACCAGTCAGCTCCCCACTGCTTGGTAGCTCTAGGACCCACTTCTCATTTGGCACATTATACATATTTTTTGTTCTGGGTTTCAAGATGGTTTGAGCAAGAAAGTATGGGTGAATTGCTATGCACTTCATCAATATTGGAGAAATAAATGATGTGGGTTCAATTAATATAGTATCCTGATACTATCAGAAGAAAGAAAAAAGACTTTTAGGGGAATTAGTTGTTCTAGGTGGGGATCTCCAGTAAGGCTTTACTTAAAATTTGAAATTGAGAATAAATTGGTGTCTTCTAGTAATAATAGCTTAAAAAGGGTCACAGTTATTCTCATGTATATTTACACAGCTTGATACAGTAGAAAGAGCACACAGACGTTGAAATCAGAAAGATCTGGCTGGCCTCAGAGCCCCCTCTAACATTTAACAAGTATGTTGACTTCTCTGAACCTCGGTTTCCACATTTGCAAAACTGGAAGAATAAATTTTGCTTTATAGGGTTATGAGGATTATCCAGACTTAATATAATTAAATCTAATATTATTGGGACCAGCCTTCTGCATGTGTTAGGTTTATAAACTAGCTGAACTTCAGTAAGCCCCTAATTGGACAAAAGAGGCATATTTTAAGCTGAGGATTATGACATGTCTGAGCAAGAACCATAATAACATGATGCTGAGCTCTAATCTGATGTAAAGTTATGGAAAACCACCTGTCATTCCTGGAGCTCACTTCTGTTTGTTCCACACCATGCTGATGTGAATGCCCCCCTTTGAGCTGTGGGATTCGGAGATCACATCTGTATTTGGTATCTTTCTATAAACATGAATGAAGGTTTAACTGCTCGGGTTATTGATCCAGGCTGAGAACTGTTTAGTTTGGTATTAACACTCCTAGTGACAGATCGCGTGTGGGTTTATGGGTACTGTATGACCTGTCTTGTAGCTCAGCTGCGGCCGCTTTGTCTGTGCGCTGGTAGATTAGTTCTTCTGGCTACAAAAGAGGAAAGAAAAACACTTAATTTGAATAGCTCTACATCCTTTTCTAAATATTTTTAAAGAAATGATGAAATCTCAGACTTTCAGATACAGAGGATAGTATAATGGATGCCAATGGACCCATGACCCACCTAAGTACAATATCACAAATAAATTATAGAGCTGTTTGTTTCTTTCTCAATTTCATCTCAATTTCATCTCCTTTCTGTCTCACCACAGAAGTAACTATGACCTGAATTTGTTTTTTAGCACTTTGATTTTACAACTACTGTGTGCCAGGTATTTTTACAGGTGATGGGTATACAGCTATGAATAAAAATCCCTGCCTCCTGATGTCTTCATCACGCCTGATTGAAACAGGCAAGTTAATACGATGTATTCATGATTTTTTCACAGATCTGTATATCCCCGAACAATGTGTTGTTATGGTTTGGGTATTTTCTAAACTTTACGTGATAGTTTTTGTTTGTTTGTTTTTTAAGTATAGTTGACACACAGTGTTACATGAGTGATTGGGCAAGTCAGTTTATGCAGTAGTTTTATACTGTGAATATGCAGCTTGCCTTTCCTCCCTTAACATTACATTTAGAGATAATACCATGCATATTTTTAGAGTGCTAATAAGAGTTATTAATGCTGAATCGTTCGTTAACTACTATAAAATATTCCATTATGTACCCTACATATTTTATCCCTTCTGTAATTCCAGTTATTTTAGGCTATTAGAGTCTTTCTATGAAAACAGTCTTTTCTATATCACCTTGTACACATGGAAGAATTTCTCTGGGGTACTGTNGGGGTATTTTTTTTTTTTTTTTTTTTTTTGGAATGGTCTGGATCACAGTAAAAAATATACTTTATACTGTACACTCTCCATACACACACACACGTAAGTATATAGCTAACAAATTAAAGGTATTAGTAAACAATTTTCATCGTTACTACTTACAATATTATTACTGGCCAGGACCCTCTAAATTAATTTTATGGGCACCTAGTGGCTCATGCCCTGCACTTTGATTTCATGCTTTAATAGCAGTTGTAAAATCTGATCAATTTAGTGAATTGAATCCAGCATTTAAAAAATTAAGTAGAATATATTTTGTGGTACTTTTATGTCCTGAGGCTCATTATATCAAAACTTGTTTTTCACATATGTATATAACTGTTCATGCTATGGTGGTAATTTATTATTATGAGTTGGACTCAACTAAGTTTGAAAAACATTTTTAACTGAGTATCCAGAAATAGAATTAAGGGTCAAAAAATATCTGGTTACCGAGTAGAATGATTTCAAATTCCTCACTTTTCTTTGTCTATATTGTTAATAGAAGAATTATACCTGAACACTGGAAAGGCCAGGATATGGCAGACTTCGTGAAAAGAAAGATTTCCATAGCTTGGGCTTGGCGACATCAAAATTTATCCGTAGTGGAGAGTCATGTCGTTGAATATTAAACCAAATCTAAAAAAGACAAGACTAACTTAGCATATATGGCAGCGGATCTATATACACGTGTGGGTGTATGTGTAGAGGAAGTAGAAAGACAGCAAGAGAACACGCACATTTTTGGCATACTTTGATTTGGAAAACCAGCATGCATTTTATAATCAGACATCATAAAATTGTCATTGGCCATTTTTCGCATTTTTGTATCTGAAGTTGAGGTGTGCCTTACGTTCATTGTAGGTTGATGAAATAAGATGGTTCCTGAGAAGAAAATTAAAACTTTTTGGGAGAAAGTAGATAAGGCTACTCTTCTCAGGCTGGCTTTTCCCAACTCTGTACCTCCTAGCCTCCTAACTGATTACACGTGTACCTCTTTGCTTCCACAGCACTCAGCAATCTCTGAATAGCCCCTGTCTTGGGGTTGAGGCATGCAGCATATTGGTTCTGGGGCCAGGCGATTTGTACTTGAATTCTGGCCCCGATATTAGTACTAACTGTGTGACCTTGGATGATTTCTTTAACTTCTGTGTACCTCTGTTTCCTCCTTTATAAAGCTGGGCAGTAGTACCCACCTCATAAGACTGCTGAGGAGATGAGATCAGTTATCTATTTATACCTCTTAGAACAATGCTTGTTACATAGTAGGTCCTCAATAGTTATTTGCTAATTTATTATTATTAGTGTGTCTCACTGTTTAATAACTGCCTACATCTGCCTCCTCACTAGATATTACATTGTTGTCTTAAGCACATTTGCCACGTGCTTTGTTCACTATCTTTAGCATATAGCATAGCTTCTTGCATATAGTAGGCATATTCAATGACTGTGTGTACGAGTGGTAAGTTTGTCCATTCAACATATTTATCAAGTATCTTACACATGTAGGCTCAGTTTCAGTCACTAGGAATAAAATAGTGAATGAAATGGAGTTCTGCCCTTTCGCAGTAGCTAGTGAGAAGATAGTGTGAACAAATAAGTAAATATATGGGATTATCAAGATGTTACATGATGTAGCAGATTGTATCATTGACCTCAGTTCTTCACCCCATCCTATACTCCCCCTCTTTGCCATGTTATTTTGTCTGCATTTCCTCCCACTGATATGGTTGAGATGTATTTTCCTGCTCCTTGACTTTAGGCCAGTAGAATGAATGGGACAGAAGTGCCCTTGTGTAACTTCTGAGTCTAAGCTTAAGAGGCTTTGTGTGTTCCTGCTTGCCTTCTTGTGATTCTGCCGTTGTCACTGTTGAGTCCCAGAATAAACACACATGAAGCAGAGCTGTCCCAGCTGCCCCACAGATTCATGAGAATAGCTATCTGAAGCCATTTAGTTTGGGAATGGGATTTTACTATCTTTGCTGTGGCAACAGCTAACCGTACAAGACTAGAGAAAACTACATGGAAGAGATGAAACTTCAGGGTGGTGGACAGAGAAAGATGACCTGTGATCAGCAATGCAAGAGTTGAGAGACAATATTATGATGATATCCAGTAACGGGGAAGGTCATCTATGCAGAGGAAATAGTAAACGTGCTTGATGTGCTGAGGAACAGCAAGGACATTGGTAGCTTTGGAAGAGTGAGCAAGGTAGAGCGAGTAAGGGATGAGATCTGTGGAGGATGGAAGGTGGTGGGGTGTGATGCCAGTCAAGTCATAGGAAGCCTTGTGGATTATTTTAAAGATTTAGGTATTTGATTTTATTTTTTAAATTTTTGAAATTTTATTTATTTTTATTTTTAAATTTTTAAAATGTTTTATTTATTTCTGAGAGAGAGACAGCATGAGCAGGGGAGGGTCAGAGAGAGGGAGATACAGAATCCAAAACAGGCTCCAGGCTCTGAACTGGCTGTCAGCACAGAGGCTGACACAGGGCCCGAACCCATGAACTGTGAGATCATGACCTGAGCCGAAGTCGAACGCTCAGCCAACTGAGCCACTCAGGTGCCCCTATGTATTTGATTTTAGAGTGAGCTAGGAAGCCACTGGAGTATTTTAAGCAGAGGGGGTGACACAGTCTGCCTTCCATTTTAACTGCTGTTTTCAGACTAAACTGAAGGGGATAAGGGCAAGTAGTGAAGTTTCCCATTAGGAAGCTATTTTGAATAATCCAGGTAAGAGCTACAGTAGCGTGGACAAAAACAGAAACAGTGAAATTGGTGAGCTATGGTCAGACTCTGGGTATACTATGAAGCCAGTAGGATTTGCTAATGAATTGGATGTGGGAAAAAGAGGAATCAAAGGTGACCCCAAGGATTTTGGCCTAAGTAACTTCACTAAAGGAATTGCTATTTATTGAAATCAGACTGCAAAAGGAAATTGGAGTTCAGGTTTGGGCACATTAAGTTTGAGGTGTCTGACATCTATATGAAGATGTTGAAGACATAGTTGGAAATTTCAGTCTGAAGTTCTGGGAGCTAGGTGAGCTAGAGATACATTTAGAGACCATTGGCATATATATGTTCCTAGGGAGAAAATACAGATAGAAAAGATGTTTGATAAACTTAAGCTTCAAGGATCTGATTTTTCAAATTTGGAGTAATAAAAAAAAACATTAAAGGATAGAAGTGTCAGTGATGTATGATGATGCTTGGAATTCAAATCAAGGAATTGTTTTAAGTAGGCAGGGTCTTTAAGAATTACAGTTAGGCTGTTGGGTAGGGAATGTGCAGGAAAGTAGTGGGAAATAGCATTGGAAAAAGTTGAATTCAGATTATATAGGTCTTTGAACTCCAAGGCAAGAAGTTTACTCTTTACTCTGTACGTAGTGAGGTACTTCAATACTTTTTAAGCCATAGAATGATGAAGGTGAATGTTCAGAAACTTAATCAGGCATTCGTGTACCAAATAATGGATTGAATTGAGAGATTATTTAGTTATTTACAGTAATGCAGGGTGAAACAATAATGGCATGGCCTGGGAAACAGAACAGGTAGAACCTATATGATTTGGTATCTGTTAATAGGATTAAAATATGCAGAAGTAAGGAAGAGAGAAAACCGAGGACCATTCTGAGATGTGAATCTGGGTAATTGACATCCATAGAAACGGGAAGCCAGGAGGAGGAGCTGGTTTTGGAGACAAGGGGGAAATGATTTGAATTTTGGATGTGCCAAGTTTGAGATTTTGATAAAGCACTTGGGTGTCTTGCAGACAGCTGAAAATTCAGAATCCAAGGATTTTGGGGTTAGTGACAGGATTATAACTTCTCTGCCAGGGTAACCTAGATAGAACTACAATTAATAATGATAGGTGTGGTACTGCAAGAAATCTAAGTATAGAATCTTCGGGAACATCTACTTTTTAAGGGGTGGGGAGAAGAACCAGTGAAAGAAAACTAAGAAACTTGCAGAGAAAATGAAAAACCAAACAGTCCTTTATCTGTACACCAAGGAGGGTAAAGTGTTCTTTTCATGAAAAGAACATGTGACATAGAAAAGGAGAGGAGAATGAGAAATGAGAATAAACCATTGGATTTATTTATTCGTTAGGAAGACAATTGTACTTGTCAGAGTCAGGGGAAGAGGAACTAGATTTAAAAGGGCTAAAGTCTGAATGTACTGAGAATGTAGAAGTAGGGGATATAATTAGTAATTGAAGAATTTTGGAAGCAAAGGAAAGAGGGGCAGTGGTACTTAAGGGTGTGTCCTGATTGGTGGAAGTGTACAAGCTCCCCTCCAAGATTTTGTGGGTTTGGTTCAGACTACTGTGATAAAGTGAATATCGCAATAAGGCAAGTCAAATGAATATTTTGGTTCCCCATTGCATACGAGAGTTATGTTTATGCTATACTGGAGTCTATTAAATGTGTCATAGCATTATGCCTAAAGAAACAATGTATATACCTTAATTAAAAATGTTACTTAAAAATGCTAACCATCATCTGTGCTTTCAGCAAATTATAATCATTGACAACAGATCATCATAACAAATATAATAATAATGAAAAAGTTTGAAATATTGCAAGAATTACCAAAACATGACACAGAGACACAAAGCGAGGAAAATGCTATTGGAAAATGGCACTGACTGACTTGCCTGGCAAGGAGTTGCCACACACCCTCAATTTGTAAAAAACACAGTATTTGTGAATGTAATGGAGCTTCTTATTTCTTGAGGCAGGCCTGTGTTGCTATAAACTTCCCTCCTAGAATAGCGCTTAATGCATCCCAAAGACTTTATTCTTCATTTTCATATGTCTCCATATTTTTTAATTTCCTTAAAAATTTTTTTTAACTTTTATTTACTTTTTGAGAGACAGAGACAGAGTATGAGCTGGCGAGGGGCAGAGAGAGAGGGAGTCAGATTCTGAAGCAGGTTCCAGGCTCTAAGTTGTCAGCACAGAACCTGACACAGGGCTTGAACTCATGAGCCGTAAGATCATGGCCTGAGCTGCAGTCGGATGGTTAACTGACTGAGCCACCCAGGCACCCCTTTAATTTCTCCTTTGTTGTCATAGTTCCGTCATTCATTGTTTAGTAACATTTAGCTTGTATGTATTTGTGTTTTTTTCCAGATTTTTTTTTCTTGTGATTTCTAGTTGCATAACATTGTGGTCAGAAAAGATGCATCATATGATCTCAGTCTTTTTGAATCCATTAAGACTTGTTTTGTGGCCTCACATGATCTATCTTGGAGAAAGTTCCATGTGCATCTCCTGTTGTTTTTGGATAGAATCCTCTGTATATATGTTAGGTTCATCTGGCTTAATGTGTCATTCAAAACCACTGTTTCCTTGCTAATTTTCTCTTTGGATAATCTATCCATTGATATAAGTAGGGTGTTATAGTCCCCTACTATTATTGTATTGCTGTCATTTTTTTTTTTCCTTTATGTCTGCTGATATTGCTTTATGTGTTAAGGTACTCCTATCTTGGTTGCATAGATATTTACAGCTGTTAAATCCTCTTCTTAGGCTCTTCCCTTTATCATTATGCAGTGTTCTTTGTCTCTTGTTATAGTCTTTGTTTTTTTGTTTTTAAGGGTTATAGCTCATTAAACAATACATGAGAAGTACTCCCTTTATTTTTTTTAAACGTTTTAATATTTTTTATCTATTTCTGAGAGAGAGAGAGAGAGAGAGAGAGCGTGAACAGGGGACGGTCAGAGAGAGAGGGAGACACAGAATCTGAAACAGCCTCCAGGCTCTGTCAGCACAGAGCCCAACGTGGGGCTCGAACCCACGAATCTCAAGATCTTTACCTGAGCTGAAGTCAGACGCTTAACTGACTGAGCCACCCAGGTACCCCTATAGTCTTTGTTTTAAGGTTTATTTTGTCCAATATAAATATTACTACCCCAGCTTTCTTTTCATTTCCATTTGTATGGTAAATGTTTTTCCATCCTTTCCTTTCAGTCTTCATGCATCTGTCAGAAAAAAATCATTCGAGTATGCTTCCCCATTATATGTTATTTTTATGTTAGCTTCTAAAGAAACTGGAAAGAGAAGAACAAAAAAGTCCAAGGCCACTATAAGGAAGGAAATAATAAAGATCAGAGCAGAAATAAATGAAAAAGACAAAAAAAGAAAGAAAAGAAAAAGGAAACTAGGAGGTGGTTCTTTGAAAAGATAAACAAAGAATTGATAAACCTCAAAAAAATTGATAACCAGACCCATCAAGAAAAAAACCCTCAAAATCAGAAGTGAAGGAGCAGAAAGAACTGACCACACAAATGATTTTAAGAGAATAGTATGAAAAATTATATACCAACAAACTGGACAACTCAGAATAAATGAATAAACTTCTAGAAATATATAATTTAAACTAAATCAGGAAGAAATAGAAACTTTGAGCATACTGATTACTAGCAATGAAAATGAATTAGTAATCAAAAAACTAACGAAAGTTTAGGACCAGGTGGCTTTGCAGGTGAATTCTACCAGACATTTAAAGAAGAGTTAATACTTAGTCTTTTCAAACTATTCCAAAAAATAGAAGAGGAAAGAAAGCTTCCAAATTCATTCTACAAGGTCAGCATTACCCTGATACCAAAATCAGACAGAGACGCTACAAAAAGAGAAAACTACAGGCCAGTATCTCTGATGAACATAGATGCAAATGTTGATTGTACTTCAGTTAAAAAAAAAAAAAAAAAAAAAA
>NW_027551568.1:11224540-11295456 GCF_008692635.1 Crocuta crocuta | reverse complement strand
GGATGCATGCTCAAATTATTTTTCTGACAGATGCCTAAAGTTCAGAGACCACTAAGGTAGAGGATGATGATGAAAACAATGACAGAAGCTAGTCAAGAGTTGTCCCTGTTCGTTAGCTGCTTTACATTGGTCATCTTGTTCACGGCTTGCAACATTCTACAACGTAAGTGCTGCCATTGTTACCTCCATTTTACCAATGAAGAAGCTGGGGCTGGAAGACGTAAGAAACTTTCCCAAGCTCACACAGCTGTTAAGTGATGAAACTGAAGTTTAATTTCAGGTAGTCTGACTTCATAACTCCTGTTTTTAACCACTGTCTTATACAGTACCCTTCATAATTAAGTTTGTCTCCAAAACTGGGTGTAATCAGTGTCACCTGGTGGTACTGGGACTCCCATCTTTAAAAAGGGAAAGGAAGGGGGAATGAGGAGGGGAAAGAAGGAAGGAAAGGACCCAGTTTTCCTAGGTGATAAATTTGTCTCACTTCGCTCTCAAAACACCCTGAGGACAGACCCAGGACACAGACTCATGTCCTCTGCATCTGAGTTCTGTATTTTTTCTTTAACCTCATTTTGCTTCTCAGTGGATCAGGTGACTAATTCAGCTAAGAGTTGTTATTATTATTGTCACTGTGCTTGATCCTACATTTAACTGGTATATGTATATGATCATATACAAATTTTTTGATACATAAAATATTAAATCAGGTCAATAAAAAAAAAGCCATCCAATAGTAATACTTACATTATCCGGACCTATTAAACAGCCCACACTCTTTAAGGGACAGAATGTATCAAATTGTCCATAAAAATGTCCACTGCAGGGATTCCATATTAAATAATGACTTTGCTCCCGAGTTAGGACATAGGCAGTTGGACCCTGAAGGAAAATAGTCATTAAAACAACTTCCAACTAATTATGCAATTGAAGTCAAGATTAGTTTGCACACACAGTTCATTATTTTAGTTGGACCCCTAATTTCTAAAATTCATGGCTAATGGTGGAAATTAGTTTGAAGTTCTAGGTTGCACTGGCTTTAAGAAATAAAATCAAATGTTCCTTCTTGCAAAATGCATGCATCTGGTAGTGCAGTGTAATATACCAAGTAGGGATAATTGATTAAGTATTTAGAAGGGTAATGATTATGCCTGAATACTACATTAACTAGTATTTCATATACTTTTATAATTATGTAAATGCATAGAAGATGTTTTGAAAAACATACCCAACTGTTAACTGTGAGTATACCTAGGGGGTGGGTGGGTTTGGAGCTTGGAGCCTGAAGAAGTACTTTAACTTTTTACTCAGAATACTTGAGTATTACTGGATTTTTTTTTTATAGTGAACATTTATTCATTTACTGCTGCTGTATGGATTTCCTTTGATGTTCCCAATAGCCTTCTGAGGAAGGCAGGGTAAAAATGATCCTAGTGTCCTTAAAAGCTCAGAGTTGTAAACTGACTTGCTTAGAGCCACACAGCTCATGAGGAATAGGCAGACCCTTGAACTCAGGTCTTGTGACTTCCTTAGCATAGTGTTCTTTTCCTTTTACCAAGCTCTCTGGATGATAACAGTGGAGAATGAATTAGTTTTTCGGATGTGATCCTACCTGCCTAGTGGCAACTCGTGCTACTTAATTCCCAAGGATTCCTAGAGCCTTGTAGCCTCGTTTTGATATACTCTTTGGATAAACTGCTTCAATTCATGTGAATTTTCTAAACTTGCACCCCATATAACCCCAACGTGCCCCAAATTGAGGGATATTTGCAGTGGGCTGGGAAACAAACTCTCTCCAGTCTAATAAAATTAACAATAATAATATCAAAATAGAGCTGCTAACATTCTCTTCTTTGCTCCTGTGGCTATCTGCTCAGCTCTGCTGTGCCTACTAGTTAGTAGCAGCTGCCTGAGGAAGCAGGGGGCATGAAAAGGGAGGTCTCTCACCTTGCCACACTTCTTCAGATCCCCTTCCCTCCTTAGCATGAGTAACACTAGATCACTAAGGGAATCAGAATTCTTAGTAACATGGGCAGGTGGGGGCTCATACTAAAAGGACAGAGTTAGGTGGGGCCGTTGAGTGGTAAAGGGTTCAGACTGGGAAAAAAAAAAAAAAGCCCCTAATCTGAGGCATTGATCAGAGTCCAAGTACCCTTGTCTGATCAGTGGTTCTCTCTGCCCATAGTGGAATCTCTGGGCCACTTTCCTTGCAATTCAAAGGCTCGCTATGCAAGTTAGTACTGTTCATACTCTGGAATGTAACAGCCATGTTAGACAACTCCACTCGTCTGTGAGAGCAGCCTATGCGGTCTTACCTCAGGAATAGCACTGCCCATCACCAGCCAGGCCTTTTTACCCAGGGACAGAAAATAATTACATAGTAATACCGCATGCTCTTCTTCGTCTCCTGCCAGAAGATCAAGAAATTGCTGACAGGAAGAAAACAAAAATTACCGTTGTGTTGACTGACTGCTTCATTCTGGATTGGACATCCAGGAATTTTTCAAAAGTCACTGTTAAGGTTAGTGCCTTAAAGTATAAATAGAACTATTTTAAAAATCTTTTTCCACATTTTGATACTATGTCCTAAATTCATTAAAAAAGAAAAACACAGAACACTTTTAGCAGACATGGTATTTTCTCTGACATCGATTACATGGATTTCTAGAATCAACACTATGGGTTGGGGAGACAAATTTCAAAGTTTTACTTTTCATTTTGAATTTATAGATGATAGCTCCCTGTGTGTTGAATGTGTTTTTCAAGATTTTTTTTAGAGCAGTTTTAGGTTCACGGCAAAGTCAGGAAGAAATTTTCCATCTACCTCTGCCCCCACACACTATCAACATCTACCTACAGAGTGGTCTGATTGTTAACAGCTGAGAAACCTATAGTGCTAGGTCCTAATTACCCAGAGTCCACAGCTTATAGTAGGTTTCACTCTTGGTGTGGTACCTTCTGTGGGTTTTGACGAATGTGTAATGACATGTACCCATCACTAGAGAATCACGGAATTTTCACTGCCCTAAAAATCATTTGTATTCTGCTTAGTCATATCTCCCCTTGCCCCGCCCCCAAATTATTTTAAGCATATTGAGTACATTAACTCATTTAATTCTAGAATAAACCTTTGAGGGAAGTACTCACCTTCCAGTTTCATAGATGAGGAAATGGAAACACAAGCAAGGTAATACCTAGGAAATGGTAAAGCCAGTCTGGCTCTGCAGCACATGAATTATTCTGTTCTTTGTGTATTTTCTTTAGATGTTGAGATTATGGAAATGTTACCTCTAATATTGTCAACATTACATTGCCAAAATATACTGGGGAGCAAAAAATTTAAAGTGTACTTAAAAAAAAAAGGTGTACATAAATTTCTTTGGTTTAGAGCTATCCTTAAAGGGCGTTGTATAATATAGTTTAATTTTATGCAAACACAGTACCACATGAGATTCAGAAGCAGAATACCTGTGATAATATATGTGTTTATGTCATACTTCCTAAGATCCTTTTAGATGTTATGTAACATACATGGATTGTAAATTCCATGAGGGCAGGGACCATGTTTATTTTGCACATAGCCACAATTTAGTACAGTGTCTGATATGTGATATGTAACAAGGAAATACATGTTGAATCAATAATGACATGGCATGCCATAAAAAGCCCATCAATTGTGGAATATGTCATTTCCAAGTGTAATATAGAGTGTAATTCTGATTTTTTTTAATGAAGAAAGCTGGGATATTGCTGAGGTAATGGAGGATAAATCAGTATTAAGACACTTGAAGTAGTTTTTTATTATTATTTGTACAAATAACTAGTTTTTTAAATTTCTGAACTTGGGCAAATTGAACCAGAAAGACAAAATTCTTCAGAATTTAGCTCATCGTGCCAAACAGATGACCAAATGGATTTTTATAAGGACTAACGGATGTTGCAATTTAAAATTACACAAGCCTTTGGCCAATATTCTGTGAAGTCAACTCAAACTAGTAAATCTGTGCGGGAGAACTACTTACGTCAGATGTGCTCCACAGGTCACAGATGCCAGCAAATGAAACAGTATCAGGCAAGAAAGGGATCAATGACACATATCGGGCCACCAATTCCTGTTTAACAGTAAATAATGAAACAGTTTCTGTTTAAAAAATTAATTTCTGATAAAATAGGAATCTACATATTCTACCTCATTTTCTTGCAAGAGTTCCATGTACCACAAACATTTCTGTGTGCAGAATGACACACGGGCTCACCGAATGCTCACTAAGCTAAGAGTTGTATTAACACCAACATCTCATCTCACCCTCTCCAGACATCCTGCAAAGAAGGTCACTGTTGATATCCTTCTTTTACAGATCAAGACACTGGCTCCTAGGTCTCTTTGAAATGTTCTCTCTTTTCCCCCCTCTGCACTTCCTTACTTTCTGGTATAGGATGGCGTCCTACAATCGCCTTGTATTTTCTCTGACCCAGTCCAAAAAGCAGACACTTCTCCAAGGAGCGTTTTAGAGGGTAATCGTTTCTAAGAAGGCTGAACATCTTTTCATATGCTTAATTGGCCTTTCAAGGTCACACTTCTCCGAATTTCTTTTTTGTTTGTTTTAAGGGAGAAAACTTGTATTGGCACACATTCCTTTCCTTGTTAAATTCACAGAGTGAAGCAGTGACTTTTAAACAGTTACAGCTGGTTTCTCCCAAATGAATTTCACCGTAGGAGGTTGGTAGGCCAGTGGGGTCATAACCGCCTCGTTGCTGTGAAGAAAGTGCCATTCTTCCAATTGCTACCCTTTCATTCACGTGATCAGCTGAGGTGCATGAAACATAAAACTTCTGTCTAACGAGGACTCGAGCCAAGAACGAGACCAGAAAGGATGAGCAACACTGCAAAGCTCAAGAGACGCAGGGGCCCTGGGAGAATGGCTTTCTCCAAAGGGCTGCCCCGCAACTTTTCTTCTCTACCTATTCCAGAGCCCGCAAGCTACTTGCTTGGAAGAGTTGCCGGTGGTGAGAGTTTGTCTTGTCAGGCGCTCCGCTTTCTCTTCCTTTGGAAAACCTACCAACCTCCAGGTTTCTGTCCTCACTCTGGGTCCGCACGGATAGGGGAGGGTGTGGAGGTGGCCGTGAGAGGAGGCGGGACAGCGGGCACCGCAGGCCGCACTGGCCTTTTGGGGGAAGGCCTCGCTATGCTTGCAGCGGTGGTTGGCATGGTCTGCGTGTGCACTGTGACAGCAGCCCGCTGGACGGGCTGGGAGGTAGCGAGGCCTTGGACGTGTGTGCTTGGAAGAGCGCTCTGATGGTAGACACGAGGTTGGGCCCAAACCGTCAGGCCCTGTCTGAAACCTTTTGTATCTTATCTGAACTCAAAGAATAAAAAGCATTCCTACCCTCTGTCTCATCACCAGCCCGACTGGCTATATATTAGGGGAAAACAGGCCCTGGCTGGCAGGACCAGTCCCACTCTGAATTTCTATTTCCGTATTTTGCACATTTTGTTACTGATTTGCAGGTGTTTTTAAAATATATTCTAGTTGGTATTCTTTTGTCTGTTATAAATGTTGTAAACACCTTATTCGTGGCTTGTCATTTCCTTTGTAGTGTCTCTTGAGAAACCCAAGTTCTCACCTTTTTTTTTAAGCTTATTATTTTTGAGAGAGAGAGAGAGAGAGAGCAAGTGAGCAGGGGAGGGGCAGAGAGAGAGAGAGAGGGAGAGAATCCCAAGCAGGCTCCTTGTCAGCCCAGAGCCTGACGTGGGGCTGTTTTAAGAACCATGAGCCGGGGCACCTGGGTGGCTTAGTTGGTTAAGCGTCTGACTTTTGCTTAGGTCATGATCTCACGGTTCGTGGGTTCGAGCCCCGCGTCGGGCTCTGTGCTGACTGCCAGCTCAGAGCCTGGAGCCTGTTTCAGAGTCTGTGACTCCCTCTCTCTCTGACCCTCCCCTGCTCACGCTGTCTCTCTCTCTCTCCTAGAAATAAGTAAAACATTAAAAAAAAAATAAGAACCATGAGCCCAAACCAAGAGTCAGACTCCCAACCAACTGAGCCACCCATGTGCCCCTAAGTATCACTTTCAATATGGCCAAATGTATTTTTCTTTTCTTTATAGCTTGTGCCTTTTTCTATCTTGTCTAAGAAATCCTACCTCAAGTCACACAGATAAAAAATATCTTCATATTTAGGAGCACCTGGGAGGCTCAGTCTGTCAAGCCTCCAACTCTTGGTCTAGGCTCAGTCCGGATCTCAAGGTTCGGAAGATTGAGCCCCACACTGGGCTCTAGGCTGACAGTGGGGAGCCTATTTGGGGGTCTCTCTTCCTCTCTCTCTGCTCCTGCCCAGCCTTTTCTCAAAATAAACAAACTTCAAAAAAAAAAAAAAAAAGCATTCATACTTAAGTCCTCAATCTATCTGCCCTTGAATAATGTGAAGTAGGAATCTTTTTATTTTTTCCATATGTAAAAATCAATGATCCCAGTGAAGTTTATGTAATAGTCAGTCTTTTCCTTGCTAATTTCCAATGCCAGCTTTGTTATGCATCAGGTTTGAGTGGGTCATATTTGAGTGGACTTTTTATGCTTTTCCATTTTTCTCTTTGTTATCTGTGTGTCAGTACCATTTTACTTTAATTACTATGGTCTTGTAAGTCGTCTGGGTATATGGTATGGCAAATCTTTACACTGAGATTTTCTTACTCCTCCAGATGTTTTGGCTTTTTGTCCTTTGCACTGCCATATAAATATTAGAATCAGTTTGTCAAGTTCCACTATAAATGGTTTTAAAAATCTAGTTTGACAGTCTTTGTCTTTTTTTGTTATTTTTTAATGTTTTTTTTTTTTTTTGAGAGAGAAATAATACTGTAAGTTGGAGAGGGGCAGAGAGAGAGGGAGACAGAATCGGAAGCAGGCTCTAGGCTCCTAGTGGACAGCAGTGAGCCCAGTGTGGGGCTTGAACCCACGAATCATGAGATCATGACCTGAGCCAAAGTCAGACCTCAGCTGACTGAGCCACTCATGCATCTTGACAGTCTTTTAACTAGAAAGTTTAATCTTTTTGCTTTGATTATGATTACTGGTAATCATAATATTTAGACTATTTTAACTACCTTATTCTGTGCTTTTTATTTCTCATATTTTTTTTTCTATGTTTCTTTTTTTCTCCCTCCCCACTATCTTCACCCTCATTTCATTATTTTATCTCCTGTTAATTTGGAACTTATATACACTTTCTTTTACTCTTTTAAGTAATTAATCTAGAAATTTCAATGTGAATATTAAACCTAAAAGTTAACAAATATCATCACTCTCCTCTTGGGAAATACAAGGGCATTAAAATAGTCTCATCAGTCCTGTCCTAACATATATATATATATACACACACATTATGTACACACACACATTATATATATATATACACATATATAATATACATATATTTATACATATATATAATACATGTATAAAATGCAGTTTTATTATGTATATATGCAATTTTCTCCAGGATTTTTGTTTTGTCACTAGTTTTCACCCTCTCTGCTGTTATTAATGATATGAAGACAACGCCTGTCTCCATTGACTCACAAGTTTCCCATTTTCTTTATCTACTGTTTAGTGTTGCATCTACTATTTTCTGAGAGCTTTCCTTCCCTTTGAAGGATGTTTTAAAGAAATTCCTTAAGTGAGACTCTTTTGATTGTAAATTCTCCCAATGCTTGTGTGAAAGACAGTTTCACTAGATATAAATGACTAGTTTGACGGCTATTTTCTTTCAGCCTTTCAAAGATATTATTCCTTCTCTGCCTTTCATTTGTGCAGCTGAAAAGTTTATTGGTCGAATCATTGTTCTTTTGTAGAAAATCTTGTTTCCTCTCCAGATGCTTTCATTTTATTTATTTGTGTACAGTATACTGGGCTTCCTGTGTCAGAGGATTGTTGTCTGTGTGTCAAATCTTAACACATTCTCAGCTCTCTTTTAACATTGCTTTTCTCCTTTCATACATCATTTGGTCTTCCTCCCTCTGTCCTCCATGTCTCTTAACCTTTCCTTTTTATCTTCTATTTTTTTGCTATCTCTGTGCTATATTCCAAGTAATTTCTTTGCATGTATATTCCAGTTCACTAATTCTCTCTGTACTTACCTGTATGTAACTCAACTCTGTATTTAACTGTACTCAATGTTTTGGTTAAGCTATTTGTTCATTTTCTATTTTTAATTATTCTATTTTATATTTCTGAAAGTACTGTGCAATATTTTTAACAATCTGCCTATTTTTCTTTTGTTTCATTTTCAATTCCCTAGATTTCTTTTTTAAAAATTTTAAATGTTTATTATTATTTATTTTTGAGAAAGAGAGACAGAGCATGAGACGGGGAGGGGCAGAGAGAGAAAGGGAGACACAGAATCCAAGGCAGGCGCCAGGCTCCGAGCTGTTAGCACAGAGCCCAACATGGGGCTCAAACGCATGGACCACGACAAGATCATGACCTGAGCTGAAGTCAGATGCCCAACTTACTGAGCCACTCAGGTGCCTCTCAATTCCCTAGATTTCATAAACTTATTAAATACACCTATTTTATTGGCTGAATCTGATAACTAATATCTGCAGTCTTTGTGGCCCAATTCTACAGTTTGTTATGTTTGCTAACTCTTACCCTCTTCATGGTGATTTATTTCTTCTTTAGTGATCTTTTATATGTTTGTGTTGTTTGGAACTTTGGAAACAAAGTTTTTTCTTTTTCCTTTACGGTTGAGTTTAAGGGGCATTCTTCTAGAACGATTTGTGTTTCCTTCTGACAGAGATTTAGGGGCATTACCAACAGGGAAATACTTTCAATTGTAATTTCAGCTGAAGTTTTGTTTGGGCATACAGGTAGTGTGAATTCCAATTGCCAGTGTGAATAAATACAACTTAGTTATTAGGAATTCCTTGTTTCTTGTTTCTCTTCCATCTAGAGTCAAGGCTCAAACAGGCAGGATTCCCTTCAGCAAAGCAGGTCTTTCCTGGCTTACTTGTCATTGACATTACATCAAGAGTCCCAACTCTGCACCTGAGTCTCTAATTCTACCCTCCTCCCTGCCCTGGCACCATACATTACCTCTTTCCCCAATAGCCTTGCAGCTTGCTGAAGCCTAGGTCCAGGCATTAGGAATTATTCAACAACCTCAGAGCAAACACTATTCCAGGCTCTCACCCGTGTGTTATCTGCTTTGTTGTTTCCTGTCTCTGAGTTTTCCCCCTCACCTTATTTCTGTTTCAGGCATGATTTTAAAAACGGTTTAAATATCTTTTTCATCACTCCTATGTGTTCTCTCCTGGGAGAAGTTTTTTTGCATATTTGCTATGCTAGAAAGAATAGAAGGATGGCCTATTATGGTTTTTAATACAAATCAATTAATAAAGTAAGTAAAATGTGGAACACAGGGTTTTTTTTTTTGATATATCTATATCTGCAAAGATATACATCATCACCCTGTTCCTATATATTAATGACTTATTAGCAGCAACTACTCCCTATACTATCTACTCTCTAAAGATAGTTAGAGGTTATAGTATTCACTTAAGAATGGGCTGTTTAAAATAATCCAGTTAAGAAATAGGCAGAAGACATGAATAGACATTTTTCCAAAGAAGACATATAGACAGGCACATGAAAAGATGCTCAACATCACTCATCATCAGGGAAATACAAATCAAAACCACAAGGAGATACCACCTCACACCTGTCAGAATGGCTAAAATTAACAACTCAGGAAACAACAGATGTTGGTGAGGAGGAGGAGAAATGGGAACCCTCTCACACTGTCGGTGGGAATGCAAATTGGTGCAGCCTCTTTGGAAAACAGCATAGAGGTTTCTTAAAAAGCTAAAAATAGAACTACCTCACAACCCAGCAGTTGCACTATTAGGTATTTACCCAAAGGATACACAAAAATACAGAATCAAAGGGATACGTGCATCCTGATGTTTATAGCATCACTATCACCAATAGCCAGACTGTGGGAAGAGCCCAAATGTCTATTGACCAACGAATGGATAAAGAAGATGTAGTATGTATACATAATGGAATATTACTCAAGTCGTCGGAAAGAATGAAATCTTGCCATTTGCAATGATGTGGATGGAGCTGGAGTGTATTATGCTAAGAGAAATAAGTCAGTCAAAGACAAATACCATATTATTTCATTCATATGTGGAACTTAAGAAACATAACAGATGAACATAGGGGAAGAGGACCAAATATAAGATAAAAACAGAGAGGGAAACAAACCATAAGAGAGTCTTAACTGCAGAGAACAAACTGAGGGTTGCAGGAGGGAAGGTAGGTGGGGGATGGGCTAGAAGGGTGATGGGCACTAAGGAGGGCACTTGTTGGAATGAACACTGGGTGTTGTATGTAAGTGATGAATCACTAAATTCTTCTCTTGAAACCAATATTGCGCTGTTAACTAACTAGAATTTAAATAAAAATTTGAAAATAAAAGAATAGCCTGTTAACATATGGCTGCTATTCACATGAGATTGTGATGGGTAGGGTGCTTTGCAGCCAGAGAATGCGTGTGTGTACTTAAGGGCCCAGTATGGATGTGCCTCTGTAGCGATGCCTTACATGCTGTACATCCTCAAATCATGGAGATAATGTTTGCTTAATCTGAATTCAATGATGCCTAAAATACTAAGTATAACACTTAATAGTTATCTTGCTATAGTAGAAAGTGCGTGAGTTCTGAAGCCAGAGGCCTAGATTCGAATCCCACTAAAGTGACAGAGGACGCATAATGAAGACATTGTGAAAAGTGTGAAGCATCTTTGAAATGTTAATTTCCGGCACTCAGTATAATGCCCGGTCAGCACCCACAGCTGTTCACTGAAAAAATGAACTAAGGATTATTACCCTCTCTGGTACCTTCAGACTTTTCTACAGAAAGTCAGCGTCATAGTAATAAAAAAAGTGTTCATCATTTCTTTCACCGCTAATGATCTCGATATAGTGACTATCTTAAGTACTATAAAATACGGTAATTAAGAGGGCAATATATTGGGGCGCCTGGGTGGCTTAGTCGGTTGAGCGTCCGACTTTCACTTAGGTCATGATCTCACGGATCGTGGGTTCGAGCCCCGCATAGGGCTCTGTGCTGACTGCCAGCTCGGAGCCTGGAGCCTGTTTCAGAGTCTTTATCTCCCTCTCTCTCTGACTCTGCCCTGCTCATGCTGTCTCTCTCTCTCTAGCTCCTAGAAATAAATAAAAATAAAAAAAATTTAAAAATTAAAAAAAAAAAGAGGGCAATATATTGAAATTTTAACATATTTTTAGCAGCAGCCCTAACTGGCTATGAAATACTCACTGCCGTTGCTTGCGGGTTGTCAGGGCAGGCATCCAGGAGCTCCTGCGGAGGGTTTAACGGCTTGAGGTAACGAGTGATAAAGACGGTTTTTCCACTTATGTCCGTCACTGTTGTGAGGCACTGACGATGTGGAAACTTTAAGGCACATTCAGCTTGAAACTTCTCTGTTGCTTGAAGCAATTTCTCATCTTCCTGAGAATCAAACTTCACAAACAAAGACTCCGTGGAGTTTACATATGATTACAGGAGACACAGTAGAAAGTGATGAGATCCTATAGTCAACATGAACGACACATGTGCCTCAGGAACTACTATTACATGGCCCCTTACGATATTGTCATGTCCTGGTGTCCCTAGGGCTTTATTTAATTATACTTATAATCTAAAAATTAGATGGATTCATTAAATACTTAAAATATATTGAACAGGATTGAAAGAAAGTAGTCAACAGGCAAGCAGTCCTCTGGAAACGAGAACAGCCTATAAAATGTAGACGGATGTACTAATTCTGATTGATGAGAGCAAGCAGTAGTTTTCTATGTATTTTGACATTGGTTTTAGAGGGGAGAGGGGCTCAGAAATCTAACATCTCAAATGCAAAGCTTGAGCAACTCGTGTTAAATGCACCACCCCCATCAGCCCTCAGTTTGTTCTCGGGGTGGTGGGGAGGGGAAGGGGGGTGATGGGCACGGAGGAGGGCACTTGTGGGGATGAGCACTGGGTGTTATATGGAAACCAACTTGACAATAAACTATTTTAAAAATGTGGTTTTGTCCTCATATGTAAATATCCTCAAATATAAAAAAAATGTCCTGGGTTTTTCTTTGAAAAAAAAAAAATGCACGACAAATCGACAGATATATACTGATGTGTTAAAAAGTGTTAAATCCATAATGACTGTGATATAGAATAGTAAGGGTCTCAGGGAAAAAAAAGAAACAGAATTAGAAACATCAAGTGTATTATATTTATTTTAAGTTGTTCGCTAATCCAAGATGAGCTACCAATTCCCTGACCTTTAAAGATTTTAAATAATCTCCACACCCAATGTGGGACTCAAACTCATAACCCTGAGATCCGGAATTGCATGCTCCTCGGACTGAGCCAGCTCTGATTCCCAGACTTTTGTTAGTAACTCAAAGCAGATGAAACAGAACAAATTTTAGTTGCATTTAGACACATGTTCTAAAAAATGGCTTGAAAAAAGCAGATATTTAAATGTTTTTGCAAGATTTCTGTTGCTTAGTATAAAAACATATGCATGGTTGCTTCTATTTTGAAGTGTTTCAGGACAAACTCAAATACAATTTTATTAGAAAAGTTAAATTTTAAGTAGGATTTAGATTCTAGGCAGTGCTTGAAAATTTGTTTGTTTTGAGAATAGAAATGCACCTAGCTATCCTTCTCATACTCTGCTTTATTATTATTATTATTATTATTATTATTAGCATTCAAAACCACTGATATGTTTACTCTGTCTCCCCGTAAGATTCCTGAAGTCAAGGATTTTGTTTAGATCTTGTGTTTTGTTTTTGTCTTTGTTTTTTATCTCCAGTACCAAGAATACTACCTGGCACATAATACATATAGGAGGAGTTTAACAAATATTGTTGAGTGAATGAATGGGAAGATATCTTATTACTTTTTTCTGAGTTTAGATAGAATTTAGGATATCCTTAATATTTTTGACTTCTGTTACACTGGAGCTGGGCTGTAGCTCCAATTCCTAATTTGATTGCTGTATCCCTAGAAATTGGGGTAGTGATTGTGAGGGGTTAGGTAGGATGGAGACGTTCTCAGAAGCCTCCTATGTGTTCTCATGGGATGTCCCTGACATCCGAATCTGAACATCATCATCATAACCACCTACCTGAGGCAAAGTGCCAACACATGGGAACCACCCAACAGATGGTTATGATGGATATGTAAATAAAGGAAAAAGGTGAGCTTCTGAGACTTTGCTATGGGTGTGTCACAGACTCCTAGGATAGAATTGTCACGCCAGATATCATTGTAATTTGAAACAAGAGTGATATGAAACAAAACACCCAGTAGAATTTATCCTTGTTTCCTTTAAACTCATTCATTTACTTACTTATCCAATTATTTGGAAAATATTTGCTGAAAGTCTAAAAGTTTCCAGGCACTGTGGATAAATGAATATGAACCTGTGCGCTCAAGTAACTTCTAGTCTAGAGGAAAGCATTAATAAGCAATCTGGTGCTTAAAATACTTGACCAGAGATTCTAAACATGCACGTGCTAGAGAAACACTTAAGAAGCCAAATAAGCATTGTTCAGAAAAAGCAACAGAAACCTGGAATCAGTACTGATTACTTGCCTTCCGAGTTTAAAAAATTGTGTTGAAACCTTCTTCTTTTCTTAAAAAATTTTTTTAATGTTTATTTACTTTTGAGAGAGAGAGACAGAGCATGAGCAGGGGAGGGGCAGAGAGAGAGGGAGACACAAAATCCGAAGGAGGCTCCAGGCTCTGAACTGTCAGCACAGATGGCTGTCAGACACGGGGCTTGAGCCCATGGACTGCAAGATCATGACCTGAGCTGAAGTTGGACACTTAACTGACTGTGACACCAGGCACCCCGAAACCTTTTTCTACCACTTGGACCTGGCTGTGCTGTTGTATGTTTTGACTATGTAACTAGTGCTTTATGAGAGCAGGGTCCATGTTTGAATCATTTTGTGTTCCTTTCTGCACAGAGGATACACAAGGTAAGCATTTAAATAAGTGTCTATTAGTGGTCATTAATACTTGCTTAGGCCACCAGGATGCCATTTAATGGAGTGAAACAATGATTTAAGGAGGAGTATGCCATTTTACTAGTAATCTAAGAAGTACCAAGGGAAAGCTAAGTACCAAAAGAATTTGGGTTGTTTATTATGAAACAAATTAAGGGCTAACTGACAAATTCACTATTTGATTCCAAAAGAAATCTGGAAGATTCTTGACCGGCTTGATTTTTTTGACTTGTAGGTTAGTGTCCATATTTACTGAAAATTGAATGTGCTTATCCTTTTGAATAGCTACAGTGAGATAGTTCCACCAATCAGAAGTTACTGTCACAGCTGCAGCTATCTTGGCAAGAAGCCGAGATTTCATAGGAGATAGTGCCTAGCATGAGGTGACATTCGCACCTATGACTTTTCCTACATTCCAAGCTAAATAAGAATCTTTCTGACAATGAAACAGGCCAAAAGACAAGGCTGGACATTCTTCACGGAACTTCAGACATCTGTAGTTCATTGCCAAGGGACCACACACACACACACTAGCATCCAGCAGCTTCCATAAAATAGCAGCAGACAAAAAGTAGCTAGTTATAAGCCTAATTAACTAGTGGCCAACATATGTAAAACAAAACACTTGGTATACCTTTTTAAGCATGTCACTCATCTACCAGAGGCAAGAAAGGAGAAAGAAATGAGAGGAAGACTTCATTAACAGGAATCATCTATTTTTAAAAACTTACTTTTATCAAGACAATGTAAAATAGTTACTGAAGGAGTTTCAGAAGTTGCTACTGATTCCTAAGAAAATTCCATGAGTAAATCCCTTTAAAAAGTCATATGGAATGGTTCCCTGTGGGATGATGGAGGGAAGACCCCAGTCTCCTAATCCTGGAAGTTGCTAGCAAGTGGAAAAATAATTCCAGGTTGTGGTCTCTATTAGCTTCAGGTGAGAGCTTCTTTTTCTCGAACAATCTGCAGGGGAAATCACCGAGTAGTGTTTTCT
This sequence comes from Crocuta crocuta, assembly GCF_008692635.1. NCBI lineage: Eukaryota > Metazoa > Chordata > Mammalia > Carnivora > Hyaenidae > Crocuta > Crocuta crocuta. The sequence goes on along the minus strand of NW_027551568.1, from coordinate 11,280,373 downwards.
GCCACTGTGTGTTTAGGGCATTAGGGGGCATCAGTCCACATGCCTTCCTTATCAAATAGCAGCAAAGAACCTGTCATTTCTTAAGCTCTCATTTCAGAGGCATAAGAAAAATGCTCCGCACAGCCACAGCGGGGCAGTGAAATGCCACCAAAGGCAGAAGCAGAGAGCCTCGTTACCTGGCTGTAGGCAGAGAAGGTTGCAGGACTCAGGGAGGGGGGCCTTGTCTCAGAGCCCAGTCCCTCGATAGGAGGGAGGGGAGGGAGGTCCGTGCCCGGAAGGGTGCCAGGTGCTAAGAAGCCTCTGGTTTTCAGCCTCTTAAAGTCACAGTCACAGACTGTTTTCCCAGGTTTTGGAATCTCACCTCCAGATGGGGTGATTTTTTCTCTGGTAAGAATACAGAGAAATAGCAAAATCATCTTTTGTCTGGGAGCATTTTTCTGTGTAAACATGCTTGTTGGTTTTCTCTTGAGTTTACACATAAAGAAAACCATTCAGAATATGTGTTTCACTTCCTAGAAATATTTTGAAATGCATATATTCTGGCACGTTTTCTAGAGAACATATTTGTCACAGCTTTAGTGACAGAGGCTAACGTGTAAGATCAACTTGAATTTCAGTAGGTTTATTTTTCCAGTAATCCTTGCAAAGGGGAATGGTAATGGTATGTTTCTCGGTGAACCAAACTGTAGTGCTGAAAAAGAAACAGAGGAATGTGCTCCTTTCCCTCCACCCTCCATCTGAGTCTTAATTGCAATGGATAAACTAAACAATCAGCGTGAGAAGCAGGTTAGTTTAGGAGGTAATACGCTGGGCTTACACAGGAACCTCAGCTCTGTGGAATTTTTATCTGCTTTTCTAGGCTGCTGTATTCCCAGTGCCTGAAAAATGCTCATCACGTAGACAGTAAATATTTGTTGAATATATAGGATTTCAAGTCAGACAGACATTTGATTGTTAAATGTATTTCCTGCCTGGGTGAAGCTGGAGGGTTGAGCCTCACTTTCCTCGTCTCAGTCGGAGACCCACCATATACCATAGCAGTGAGGATTGAGAGAGAACATATGTCAAATGTCTGACACGGGGCTGAGGACACAGTAAGAACTCAGTACGTGATGGTGGTGGTGGTTATTGTATTATGGTATTAAGAGGTCATGATCAGTAACTTTCTCCCCAGACCAATGAGCACAGAGCACCTCAGTGCCGCAGAAGCGAGTTATATTAAGAGTCTCCCAGCTATGAGGGTTGGGAAACAGTTGCTAACAGATGGAAGTTCTGGAAACTCTTGGTTCTAGAGCCATCCAGAATTAGAGGTCTTGTGCATGTATTTATTTGTTTCTGTTCGAAGGCACTGATATGAGGTGACCCCTGAAGGTCTCTAAGCCTATGGTCCTATAAATCGATTCAACACACAGGACAAGCAGGGACGTGAGGTTAGACGTGGAATTGTATTTTGGCATGCTTGCCGATAAATGTCAAGATAAAAGAGTAGTCTGCTTTTTTTTCGTCCTTTAAGAAAATTCATCTACTCCTGGAGCATGTGTTACATTTGTCTTACTTTGCCTGAAAGTTTAAGTTATTGATCAACCTAATGATCGGCTCAGTGGAAGTACAAATCCACAATCTCTCCTTCATTTTGTCCAGACTGAGAGAGTAGTGAATGGACTCCTTGGCAAGGAGACCTCTGCTTGGGCAATGGCATCCGTGTTTATAAAAGCATAGCAAGCATTTCTCGTGTCTCATCATCAGACATGCAATGCTAAAGTGAAGCAGAGTTACCTTTTCTCGAACCGACTCCCCAGGAACCAGCTGAGGCTCCGTGGTGATGAACAAGGTGATGTAGGAGCCTTCACTCAGGCTTCGCACGGAGTCAAAACCCCGCTCAATAATCATGCTCCGTTCCTTACTGTAGCCCAGAAGAACGGGGGGAATGTCTATTTTAAATGTCCCATCAATCTGCGAAGAACATATGACTTGGTAAACACCTTGCACATACCAGTACTCAGGTTGATGTTAACAGTTAGTTACCTGGGTTCCAATCCTGGATTACACTCCACATGGTCCAGCTTGTGCATTTATAGAGACAATAATAGTACCCATTTGTTTGTAGGGTAGTGATATGTGCTGAATGAGTAGATGTAAAATACTAAGAAAAATGCCTGGTGTATGCTCAGTGCTCAGTAAGCATTGGCCAGAAGCCATTCCTTTTTTCTGGAATGCCCTGGCTTTAAACCCCCCTTTCAGAGTATTAACTATATTTTCTAGGCTCAGACCAGAGGTTATCTCCTTTGTGAATTATTTTGTTATCACTAGCAGCCTCACATCCAGTTTGTTTCTTCTGCTATTACCATGACACATTCTGCCAGACGTTATAGTTGTATGCACAACTATCACTTTGTTTTGGATATCAGATTTCCCTCCGTGAATCAGATTATATTTCACCCAGGTTTCTATCCCCCTTCCCTATCATATAGCAGTGCTCTGTATACACAGCAGGTGCCCCAGACATGTGGGCTTGATGCATTACAAGCCACTTATGTAAAATGACCTGGCTTCTGCAGAGGGCCCCAAAGCAGGACTTTTCCTTCTTGCTTAGCCAGAACAACAATAAGTTTATTAAAGACTGTCCAGTGCTACCCAACTATTCAGAGCTGGAAGTTGAAATTTACCGACTTAACAGAGAATCCAGGTTTCATTTCAGTCTTTGGTGGCGTTTATGTCTCAGAAGAAATAAAGAAAGAAGTTCAGCTTTCAGTGACTATGCCCTCCAGTGAGGAATGAAGTGAGCTGTTGTTTATTTTCCTCCTTCCATCGGTGCTTTGCCCTGACGCCTGCACCCAGGCAGGTGAGAGAGTACGGGCAGAAGGGTACAAAAGCAATGCTGTACAAAGTGCAGCTGAAAGAATGGAGCACATCTGATGACCCAGAAAGGAACGGGCACGGTCTCCAAATAATTGGTGTTAGGATTTAAGACAGGGCTTCTCAACCTGGGCGCAGGTGATATTTGGGGCCTGATTGTCTGTGGTGGTGGCTGTCCTGTGCATTGTGGGGGGTGTGCAGCATCCCTGGCCTCCACAGACAAGATGACCATAGGTCCCCCACTAGCTGTGACAACCAGTAATGTCTCCAGAGACTGCCAGTGTTCCCTGCAGGTACACGTAAGGGCACGAGCTTTGGAGTCAGAGAAAACTTTTAAATGACAAATGTAATAACATCACTCTCAAAAGTAATAAGGAAATGTATAAACCAAAACGTCGAATGGTTCTCTCGTACTAACAATCTCATTCCCCAGGGATAAGCAATGTGAGCATTGTGGGAAGTTGGTAATAGTTGAATCCTGTAAGCTTTGGGATTGGAGGTGACTTCACCTCACTAGCCTTGTTTCATTATCTGTAGAATGGGGACAGTAAAGCCTGCTGGGTTGTTGTGAGGTTAAATGAGGTGATGTACACACTAGCAGGTAATGGCATGTAATATGTGATAAGTATAGTTATTCCTACTAGTAATAGTGACTCAGGATTCTACTTGTTATGCGTAGCTCCAAACCAGGACCTACGAATAGGGAAGCACATAGATTATGGCCCAGTTCAAGGAAGAAATCTGTAACAGAGAGCTATGGCCAAGGGATCAAGTTGCCTCATGAAGTAGAGAGTTCCCTGTTTCTAGAGGCACTCAAACAGAGTATGGATATTACCAGAATACAGTAAAGGAGATTCATTTATCAAGAAGGGATTTGGAGCAGTTACCTCTGAGTACCCCTGCAGATGTGAAATTCAACATTGCCCAATAACATGGCACTTTCGTTTACAAACTGATGTGCTGTTAAATTTTTTTTTTTTTTCATTTAAAATCTGTTCAAAGAGGGACACGTAAATGTTTTGGCCAGCACATCACTGAAGCGTCACCTGTAGACTGTCCCTTTGTCTAGGGTGAGAACTGCAATTCCAATTATCCTGGAGATTCCAACCCATCCAAGCCCCAGGCTTGCCGAGGACCATGTGGCCACTTGCTCTGTGGTCACCACATGTGGAATTAAGCCGTTCCCTCTGTAGCTGTCTGAGATTAGCTACAGTCTTGTGGCTCAAATCCTCCTGTTGCCATGGATTTAATACCAGGATATTAAAGCCATTTCAGAATCTTTCACTGTCCCAGATTGGAGCTACTAAATCATTCAAGAGTTGTTAACCTAATGGGTCCCCTTAAGCAAAATCATTAGACTCTGAAGAAGAGTGACTTAGCTGAACAAGTCTCTGCTAAGCATTTTTCATGTTTGAAATAGTGAGGATTCTAGAAACATTAATAGAATGCACTTGATTCAATGGGCTGTCACTGTTCCCCGACTGTTCCCTTCAAGTTAGTTTCTGACATCCATCCACGCCACTTTTGTCATTTTGACAAGTTTCCACTTTGTCCCACCTTCTGCATCAATTCTGTGTAAGTGATAGAAGGATTCTCAGATTGGAACAGCCCTGCATTAACGACTACCTCCAAGGGAGATCGATGTTTAATAAGCCACGCAAATATGACCGAAGATCAATGGCTTTTTATCTTTCCGACAGTGACTTGCACATGGGCTCCCTCATTGTGGAGGGCACAGACCTGCAAAGAAAGTTGTAATAGGAAAAATGGACACAGCCATTCCCTATTCCCAGGGAATTCTGACTCTAGGTGCTCACCTTGGCTTGGAAATATATTGTGCTAAATGGAATTTTCACGCATCCCAACCAGTGTCTCTCAATACGGGTGTGGATTCCACTTCCTCTTTCACGGTCATCCTGAAGGAAGGTGGGAAGCAGTAATTGTTTGAGAACTTCAGCCTCGCATTTAATTAATGGGGTCACAGGAAGGTAGTGGGGGTTTGGCTAAAACTCTGTGAACTAGGTTAGACAGCCCTAAGTCACATTCTGCTTCAGTCACTTAATCGTTTTGTGACCCTAATGATGTCACTTAGCCCCTTTGAACCTCAGTTTCCCCATCACTATTTTTTTTTAAGTAGGCTTCACCCCCAGCACAGAGCCCACGGTGGGGCTTGAACTCAAGACCCTGAGATCAAGACCTGAGCTGAGATTAAGAGTCGAACACTTAACTGACTGAGCCACCCAGTCGCCCCAGTAAATTGGAGATTTAACAGTCCACTTCACAAAGTTATTCTAGTATTAAGACCCTGTATGCACGGCACCCAGTGCAGTTTCTGAATGGAGCAGACACTTATTTGAAAAGAAAAAAGCTGAGTGGGAGGGGGGTGATGGGCATGGAGGAGGGCACTTGTGGGGATGAGCACTGGGTGTTATAAAAAACAAAAGAAAAAAGCTAATTCCCCTCTTCCCTTCTCCCTTTCCCATTTATACATATCAAGTTTCAAACATTTCAAACGCCACAGAGATGGGAAATGTGTTAGCGACTTACAGTGAGTGGAGGGCATGAAAATGAACGCAGACGTCTTCCTCAGCGCTGTGAACTCACCTCAAGGACGTCACAGAGCACCTCATCAAAAATGTTAATGAACACGTCGTCTTTCACTGACTGCAAACTGGTGGTGCTGTAGTCTCCGTTGGGAGCCCTGCAAATGGGCACATGTGACCAGTGACTATGAACACAGGCAAAATGGAAGCAACGAGCACTCAAATGTCACAATTTGAAAAATGCCCAAATATGAGCATAGATATGAGGATCAAAAGCAGTGCTTTCATCTCAAATATTTATCTTTATACTGGGATGCGATAACATAATCCCTATACTCAAGTGGAAAGGGCACTAGGCTAGAGGCCCCGTGCAGAGAGATAAACTCGCTGTCTGCTGGCTTGTCCTGTGGAGTCTCATGTCATCCCCTCCAACCTGTGTGGGGAGCTCTTTAGGGAGCCAGCTGGCCATGGCTGGGTGGCTCAGGGGAAAGGCTACATTCAAAGTCGCCTGCTGGCCAATGTGCCAGAATGCAGATTTCCCTAAGCAACTGGGCTCTAGAAGATGCCTCTCCAGCAGACCATTCCCCAGTCACAAACCTCTTAGAGTCATATGGCTGGTGGAGTGGCCCCTGCCTCGCACTCACTTTCCCCACAGATAACTAAAGCAGTGCAGGGGTGAGGTTCATCTCCTGTACTATGGCTGCTCTGAGTCCAGCCAGGCCTGGCCCAAGCAGGCTGCTCTGTGGTACAACTCAAGACTGGGCTATGGCACGTATGTCGAGCATTTGCCTTTATGTTTTCTCATTCTTTACGCTTGTTCTACGTACAACAGTGGTATGTGTCCCTCTCTTCTGATTGAACTAGTTCTAATCCTTGCTCTGTCTCTAAGGTACTATGTGGCCTTAAGCAAGTCACCTCCCATCTTTGGGTTTTAATTTCTTTTTTAAAAATTTTAAAAACGTTTTATTTCTGAGAGAGAGACAATTTGAGCAGGGGAGGATCAGAGAGAGAGGGAGACACAGAATCTGAAACAGGCTCCAGGCTCTGAGCTGTCAACACAGAGACTGAAGCGTGGCTCGAACCCACAAACTGTGAGATCATGACCTGAGCTGAAGTTGGGCGCTTAACCGACTGACTGAGTCACCCCTTAATTTCTTTTCTATAAAGGTAGAATGGTAATTTCTAAGGATGCTTCAAGATCTGAAATAATGAATCTTAAATATCCAAAATCATTTAATCAAAGTTTTAAATCCCTCTATGTTATTTCTGCGGAGGAAGAAAGCATAATTATGGAAAATAGGGAGCTACAGACTACGGAATTTATTTGAAGCTTCCAGAGTCAGGGAGACGAGGAACAAACGAAAAGTAGTGTAGGGGCCATGAGGTCAAGGGAATGGGAAGCTTAGGGCTCAAAGAAGCCAGAGCCTGGAGAGGCATGGGCATGTTCCAACAATGAACCTGAGTTTCAAAAGTTGGACATTTTCCCATTTTGCTCTTGTCCATTGTGGTACAAGAGGAGCAGAATAGGACTCGGTGTCAGGCTCTTGGATCTTGAGCCGGCTCACTAGCTACAGAACCTTTCACTGTGGCCATTTCCCCCCGGGGCTCCATTTTATTCACATCTCCTTCAAAATACCCTACCGCTCCCTAAAGAAGAAAATATGCTTACCTAAATGGAAGTTCAAGTTCTTCATTCCAGCTGGGGTTTGGTCCTTCAGCCGTAGTTGTGTGGCAGATGGTTCGTTGAAAAGAAACTTCTACAAAAGGACGTACTAAAACCTTAAAAACAAGAGCAGATTGTGAGTGTCCATAACAGTTAGTGGAGTATTTTGTTCTTAACAGAGGCAGAATATGTTTACCAAATAGTATGTTTCCAAAGAAAATGAAGCAGAAAAGAGACGATAAGGTTTGTAGGCAATTCTTAAGGGGCAAGATTCTAAGCGGACACCCAGCATTGAGGTATTTCACCTGGCCCAGGGGGTAGTCAGCACTGCGGGTTGGGCTGTGTGTGGTTGGGGAGGCAGCATGCTTTTCGCTGAAAGTCCTTGAAGATCTTGATGGCTGCTGGAATTTGCTAGGTGGGAAAACGTATGACAGAAATTAATGACAAGAAAGGTCTAATGAGATACTCAGCAAGGTGGGTTCTCCAAAGATGTATGGCCCTGGCAACAGACATTTTCTTTAAGTTTGTTGACACCTCAGAAAGCTTTTAGGCCCATCCCAACTTCCACCCCTAGGTCTGCATGTCTGGTTGGAACAGAGAAAAGGGTCCTCTCCACCCACTCCTCTCCCAGGGGGGTGCCCTAGTGAGCCACCCCTTGATGGGAAAGAGATTCTCAGAGATTCCTAGCTGGAGTTAGGAGCTATGGGTCTTGCCCTCTTTCCCTTTGGGGATTCTTAACAAAAAGAAATGAAGGTCATCTACAGAGAATATCTCCCAGACAGCTCTCCCCTCATCCTAACGCCCCCCCCCCCCCCGCATATTTGTACTGAAGTTTACGTAGTTTACCGAGTATTTCACATTCATTACCAGGCAAAGTATAAATTGGCTCTTTCTACTGAACCGTCTTACCTTTTCCCAGATAAGGATTTCAGACAAACCATGAGACAATAAGAGTGGAATATTTAACACAACAGCTGCCAGAGAAGCACTTTTTCTTTTTGGAATACCATCAATTACAGTATTACGAAAACATCTGTGAAGTGCCTACTGTATTTTAGGCCCTGGGTTAGACCCTCGGGCTGCAAACACAAATCAGACACATTTCAGCTCCACCTAAAATGGCCAGTAGACACTTAAAGAAAGAATCAAAATTCAGTGGGAGACACATTAGACCATAGGGATGGGCATGGGCCATAAGAGTACAGAGAGGTGGATGAAAAATTTAAAAAACCTATTTAGTTGGATGCAAAGGTAGAGGGTTAAGATTCAGGCAGGCTTAATGTAAGAGTTGATATCTGAGCTGTCTGGATGAACCTACACAGAAATGTAGAACATGGATCAACTAACCTTCCTTGTAATTTGAATGAAATGGTTCAACACTTAAAAATATTCTATAGAGGGGCGCCTGGGTGGCTCGGTCAGTTGAGCATCCGACTTTGGCTCAGGTCATGATCTCATGGTTTATGAGTTCAAACCCTGTGTCAAGCTCTGTGCTGCTCCTCCCTTGCTCTCTCTCTCTCTAAGATAAATAAATAAACTTAAAAAGTTAAAAAAATACATATAGAGACCAAAATGAGAGCAACACCTATACGTTATTTTAAAAAACAGCTTCCCCCCCGCCCCCACACACACAGTTGGGCTTTGATGCTATCAAGGTGAAGGGGTTGGGGTGTGGCTATTCAGAGATTCAACAGCTTAAATGGGCATTTCCTAGTAATCAAATGCTGGGAATAGTTGGTGATGATCAGATGTTCCGTGATGGGTGGAAGAGTTAATAAAAATAATAGGGCAACAGAATGGATGGGGGATCAGTTTAAAGGGAAGACTCTAGAAAGGAAAGAAAATGCCAAAAGCCAGAACGGTGTTCTGTGGATCAGACCATACTTGATGACCCTGGACAAGCTACCCAGACATTTTCCCTTTCTTAAAATGGATATAGTAATCATAGTGAGAAGTAAGTGAAATAATATACATGAAAGAGGCTTAGGTTCCAGGTGTCTGGAACCTGATGACTGGGCAAGAAAGCACAGCCTCCTTCATTACACTGGCAAGAGCACCGGCAGATGGAAGTTTTCATTCTTGCTCTTTCTTACTCTATGAGACCAGTGCTCTAACCCCCGAGCTACAGAGCCATTCTTTCTTTCTTTAATTCTTGCTCATCTCTGTTCTCTAAGAAATTCAGGCTCACCTTGCTATGGTTGAGGGGTCCCCCTCCACCCCACTGTAGTGCAATACAGCAGCCATCCCTCATTTCTCAGAGCAGATTACAGGGAAGTCATATTTTTATGCTCATAGTGTGTATGCTCAGAACCTAGGACATACACCTTTTGGGTATCTCCTCTGCTCACACCTCCTTCTCTGAGAACTGTTCCACCACCTTCAGGGCTGGGCCTGGGGGACCCTGCCTTTCTGGTTATACGTGATTAGGTCATGGATCAACACCTGACCCAAGTTAGAACCCTCAGATTCTCTCCTAAGAAGCTGATGCTTGGTGGACGGTACCCTGCTTGAATGGATGACTTCCTTCACAAGGAGAAGAATAAAACAAACCCACGGAGGGAAGCAAGCAAGAGAGATCACAGAGCCTCAGAAGAGCCATCCCAATCTTTACAGTCTACCGTGTAGTTCAGCTGTTCCTCTTCACCTTTAGTTCTTTCAGATACAATAAGTCCCCTCTTAGCCTAAATTGATTCAGATGGTCTATTATTCGCAACTGATAGGGCTTTGACTTCTGTAAGACCTTCCCCCATCCCTGGACAGAACAGCAACTGTGTTAAAAGTGGGAGTGGACGTGTTATAAAAGAGGTGAACCACTTGGCTGGGACCCTGTTCTCTCCATCCCAGGGCTGTCTGGATGGCTCTTACCTTGCTATTGGCTTTCTCACGGGGATGTCATAAGCCCGGATAATGTTCACCAGCACCTTGATGTCTCCATCGGACAAGTTTTGGGCCGTCACCTTCTTCCGGCCTTTTCTCCTTGGCCTCAGGGGTCGCTTTTGTTCTGCCAGCTTGAAAAGGCTTAGCCCCAAAATGCTAATGATTACAGAATAGGATTAGGACTCTATGGAAAAGAAAGATCTGGAAAGTTGTGAGACAGCTTCCCAAATTCTCCCCCAAGGTCCCTCAAAGCCTCCCTGAAAAACTCTTTGTCTGATTAAGAAGGGTGGAAATTGCCAAGAAATTCTCCCGAGAATTAGGGAGATCCTCTGGCCTGGATTATTAAGATTGATTTCAGCTGCTACCGATCAGAGGACGAAAAGTGTGCTTGGGCCCCTCCTGCTTCCCGCCATGTGCTCTGCCTTGCCCACCCAGGGTCCGTCAAACGGGTAGGTACTTTCCTGCTTTTCCTGCCCCAGGGGCCCAGCCACACGGCTGGCCTGGAAGGGGAGCTCCCTCTCCTGAGCCCCAAGGCATTTTCCCAGGGGTCTCCTGGCTCCACTCTTTGACCTTGGGCAAATTACTTCACCTTTTAAGTCTCTGTTTCATCATCTGTAAAATGGGGATGATCATCCCTACCTTCTGGGGGGTTTATGCAAAGCACCTGGCACTGGTCTAGCACTTGGTGGATGCCCTAAAACGGTGGTTGCTGGGAAGATGACCATGACGTGATGGCAGTGGAAGAGGAGGGGCAGGAAGGTCCCTCTCATCCCTTCCCTCTCACTGAGGTGAAATCCCATCAACACTTCCAGAAGTATGGAAGCACTGTTGGTGAAGCACATGGTGGGCGAAAGGGCCATGAAGCAGATAATTCAATGCCAGCCCAGAGCCTGAACAGGAGCACAGATGTGACCTTGTATCCGCAAGCTGATGCTACTGTGCCCGGTGCCAGGGGACAAGGCCAGCTGCACAGAGCCAGCCTCAGGTGGCCCTGCTCTCCCTTCTTTTCCTCCCGGAGAGCATGGAGCCTGCTTGATGGGCAGCCTCTTTCTAAGGGGCACATGCCAGCTGTGGGGGGGCGGGGAGTTCCCCAGGGGATCCCACTTATTCCCCAGGGTCTTCTGTCTCACAGAGCAACTGCCATTTACCAGCACCTTCTACGGCTCAAGTGGAGCTCGAGGTGCTGTACCCAGAATATTTCTAACCCTTACCCTATTTCTCATATGAAGAAACTGGAGGCTCTGGGAGGTGACAAGTGACAGGTGTCTGGGAGGTGACAAGATTTGCTGAAGGCTCCCAAGTAGGAGAGAGCTGGGGTTCCAACTCCGGTCCCTCTGACTAAACAGCCAGCTTCTTCCTCTTTTAAAAATACTTACATATATTTATCTTTAACTCACTTAAAACAAGAGCCGACCCATCACATGTCAACATAATGTAAAGGTTTGAAAAATACCTATCTTTCCCCCACCAAGAAAAGAGTGTGAGGAGAGTGATATTGCAAGTCTCTTTTTCTGTGTGTGACTTATTCTCCACATTTTAGTGTTTTCAATTTATTTTTCCTGAGATGTAATTGACATAGAACGACTACATTTCAGGCATAGAGCACGTTGGTTTGATACATTTACATACTGGAATATGATTCCCACGGTGGTGTCAGCCCATACCACTAGAACGTCACATAATTATCATTTCTTTTTTGTGGGGGGCACAATTAAGATCTAGGCACATAGTACCTTTGAAGATTATGATGCAGTACTGACTATATTCCCCCTGCTGTGCCTGGAATCTCCAGAACTTTTTACTCTACTAGCTGCAAGTTTGTAAGCCTTAAACATCTCCTGATTCTCCCAACCCCTAGCCACTGGTAACCACCATTCTACTCTGTTTTTAGGAGTTTGGCTTTTTAGATCCCACACAGCAGTGAGATCATACAGTCTTTGTCTTTGTCTGTCTGATTTATCTCACTTAGCATAATGCCCTCAAGATTCATGTTCTCGCCAATGAAGCCCATCTTATTAATCACTCTGCCAGGACACCCACCTAACCCATATTTGGGGATCTCAGAGGGACACCTTTACCTGGGGGGCCCTAACATGGCACATCCCTTCCCTTTGTCAAAACTTCTCCCCTCCCCCAGAGGTGACTCTGCTCAGGACGCTGGCCTGCCCTCCCAAATGTCAGCATGGGAACATCATGGGGGCTGGGACCATTAAATACAGAAACATCTTAGATTAACGCTGAGAACAAACCAAAATTAAAAGAAGAAAGAACATACCCTGAGCCTTCAGAACTTAATGCAGAAAGTAAAGCAGAAAAAGAAAAAAGAAAGAAATGAAATGGAAAAACAGCATGAAATATCATCATCTATTCTAAAGTGTAAATTTCATGGCTGAAACAATACAGTCAGTGACTGCCCTCGGCCTGGAATGAAGAGGGAGGGTTTGCACGAATTTGTGTGGGTACCACCGCCCTCCCTTCTGTAGATGGATGGAGGCCAAGTCATAGAAAGGGGGCTTCCCCGGATAGACATTTCTTTTGTCTCCTTCCCGACCTGGTGGTGGAGAGGGAGTACATGCATAGGAAATCACCTTTCTGGGAGACCAAGCGATTTAATCACAGAAAGGGTCAGGAAGTGAATGGAGTACACAAGACCACCAAAATAGTGAGTTATTTTTCATCTTTTATGCTTCCACGTTGAGTTGAGAAAATTTAAGGATAATTCCAAGTAATAGGGAAATCAATCAAATGCAGTCAGTTCTCAACTTCTATGTAAATCTCCATTTTCTCTGCTGCCCCTAACCCCCTCACCAAACAAACAGCAGCTCTGCCTCCCCTCAGCCCCCCACTTGGGTCCGCAGTGCTAGTGCCTGGCCACCCCGTTTGTCTAGTGTGCGGGCGTGAGGGGCAGTCTGGCAGGGGGAGGGGGAGGCAAAGCCATCAGACTAGTCTGATTGCAGCGAGGAACTGGCAAAGGCTGTGAGGTGGACTTGGGCGCAGTGGGAGGTGAGACGGTGTCTACCGGGCGGGGTGGAGAGCATCTCACATGACTTGTTCAACAAAACCCTCTTGACTAAGGTAACCATTAGGCGTCCATCACGTTTTAGCGGTTCCCAGCACTCCTGGAGGCCAAGTGCATACCATACAAGGATAAGAATTCTCTATTGACACGAAAATTTTAATATAAGACAATAAAAATCATTTTTATAAGAAACAAAAGATTTGTCTGCATTTACCTGATATTGGGAACTTCTTCTTCGACTACCAAGTCCGAAAGAAGAAAATGGTGTTTTGCAATTAGGAAACGATTTATCACCGATTCTCTAACCTGAGGACAGACATGTGTTTTGTTTAAAATATTCCTGTCACACAGACTTCACAGCTCACTCCCTAAACCCCTTGGAGTGTTCACCTGATGTCACCTCAGTCATCCCAGCAAACTTGCACTTTTCTTCCCCTCTAAGTCACCCCACTTTGCTCATTAGTGTAAGCTCCCTAAGGCAGAGGGGTTTCTGTTTTGTTCACTGCTGTATTCTTGGGACCTGGGAAATTTCCTGGTGGATGACAGTGAAGTTTTGCAGAATGAATGAACAATTGCATACACATTTCAGATTCTGGAGTTCTTTCTCTATTCAGGTTGATTTCCTTTTTTTATTTTACCTTTTTTTTTTTTTTTTTTTAGAGAAAGAGTACAAGTGGGGAGGGGAGAGAGAGAGAAAGAGGGAGAATACCAAGCAAGCCCCACACTCAGCATGGAGCCAGACGTGGGGCTTGATCCCAGGGTCCTGGGATCATGACCTGAGCTGAAATCAGGAGTAGGATGCTTAACTGACTAAGCCACCCAGGCACCCTTAGACTGGTTTACTTTTTAATTATTCTTTATTTTTTTAGTTTATTTATTTTGAGAGAAAGAGAGAGCAAGTGGGAGAGGGGCAGAGAGAAAGGGAGACAGAGAATCCCAAGCAGGCTCTGAGCTGTCAGCACAGAGCCTGATGCAGGGCTCGAACCCACAAATCATGAGATCATGACCTGAAACAATTATCAAGGTTATATGCTCAACCGACTGAGCCACCCAGGTGCCCCTCTAATTTTTCTTTAAATAAAGGGCCTCATAAATGTCACAAATTGTGTTTTTATAAGGTGTTTTTTATCTGCAGGGAAAAATGTACTGTAGTATTTCCTACAAGTTACATTTACTAAAGGAAGGAAGCGCAAAAGGATGTTTCAAGATTTTAGTGCATTAGGGCAGTTAGTATGTGGTTCATAAAACTTTTTCATTACAAAGGTGATATGATGCAGACATTCAAATATGAGGAAAACCATGACTTAGAACCTGTGTCCCCTGTACTCATACCCCATGTAAATAACCATGGATAATAAACTGAGATAAATACTAGTGTTTCACGTGTTCAAGAGATGAAGACGGCTATTGATTTCTTATCTGTATTATGAGCAAATAAGTGACAGTTAAGTATCTTGTAGATAACTTAGAAGAATAAAGACCCCCCACCCCCACCCCTAGTCTTAGGGTACTGGCTATTTTCCCCTTGTGAGGACTCTGTAAAATGATTTTCCTTACCTGTTGGAGGTACTTGGCTACTATAGCCCGATGGGTATCTATGTGGTCCTTGGTTTCAATTACATTTCTGTCTCGCAAGCGTTTCTCATAGTCCTGAGATCAAAAAGGAATAATTTTATGATTTTAAAGTACTAGTACCCGCCCATGCCCTTCTTTGGAGGAGAGAATTTATCCCATGTGGTTTAAGTAATAAATTACGGTTCTAAAGGTTTCTTCCACCTTCCTCTTCATTTTTGGTTTCAGAATTGATCTTTGATGCAGTGTGTGGGTTTTGGAATCGGTTGGTTGAACCGCCTTCTAAGTAGAAGATAATTCTGTAGAACAGTTACAACTCAGGATGTTCATGCACGGAGACACAGGGGCACAGAGATAACAGAGAGACTCCAGATGCTCAGCTCACCCAAGCAACTTAGCCAAAGTCTCTGCTTACATTTTTGTCTTTTCTGTTTTAAGCAGAGCAAAGGCAAAAATAGTAAATAGCCTCTGGCTGCGGCTGCCTTGGGTCACCACCTGGAGGGGAGTTGTGGGTGGGTTAGCTTTGTCTTAGGCTGCTAGGCTTCGCTTTCTCTTTCTATCAATAAAATTTCCCCTGGGGCCCGGGGGAGCTGCCGTGTTGTTTTGGTCCTTCTCTGGCCACAGCTCAATAGCCCAGGGTCACTCCTAACCCAGCCTGGGCAACAAACCAGCTCTTCCCAAGATTTCCAGCTTGGGACAAGAAGACACATCTCTGCTGGCTGAAGCCACCAGATGTGAACTTGGATGTTGCCGGTGACCATGCAGCCCTCAACAGGACCAAGGGAAGCCCAGGACGGAACAGAGTCTTGGGGGGCGTTCAGGTTCTGGATCCAGGTGTCCTTGGGGCACACGTGAACTCCTGCCATTCACGCCCCTTTAGATATTTAATCCTATTTTGGCATTTCATCGTCCAGTAAACCCCCCTTGGTGCCCAAGGTAGCTTAAGTTGGCTTTTTATCACTTACCATCACGAATCCCAACTAATACAAAGAAGAACCAAGTAACCAAAAGTATTCTCCAGTCATTTCTATGGTTTCTGCATAAAAAATCATACTAGTCTCAATTTCTAATGACTCCGCACTTACCTCAACAAACACTAACTTGCCCGTCTGGCTTTCACTGGCCTGCCCTGCCTACACTGGCCTGTTACCTGCAGCTCCTCAAAGGCTCCCCACCTCCCGAAGCCCTCCTCCTCTAAGCTTATGCCCAGGATGCCCCGCCCTGCCTCTGTCCAGCTCTGCCAACCTGAGACCCCAGCGGCTCCCCACCCCCACACCTGCAGTGTTTACCAGCTTCCTAAATACTTAATGGATTAAAATGGCATTGAATTACTGACCGTTATAATGTGGCAGGATAACTTCCCATATTAACACACAAAGATACTTTTCAACCCTACGATTCTAATTTCTCTTAGTTTATGTGTCATTATATTGGGCAAAGAGACTACTTGAACATTAAGTTTAAGAAAAATAATGGAAAAGTTATGTCAAGCACTATAAACGAGAGCTCAAGATCACTACAGAGAACACGACAGAAAGAAAACACGCTCATTATAGTATATACCAAGTGGTACAGACATATTTTATTACTGTATTAACTCCTCCATGGCAATTTCTTACCTGGAATACTTTTTCCATAAT
This sequence comes from Crocuta crocuta, assembly GCF_008692635.1. Lineage (NCBI taxonomy): Eukaryota > Metazoa > Chordata > Mammalia > Carnivora > Hyaenidae > Crocuta > Crocuta crocuta. The sequence goes on along the minus strand of NW_027551568.1, from coordinate 11,264,203 downwards.
TTCTCGGTCATATGCTGGAATTTGCTTATAATTTCGGAATTCTGGCACCTCTTGGCTTCTAAGACAAAGAAGCCGGAATCGTTTGGATCTGTTTAATTCCTCGTCTGAAACAAAGTTAAATTCTTGCTGCAGCTGTTCTAGTCGAAAGAAATCAGGGACATAAGATTCACCGCTAGTAGCAACCTAGAAAACAGAAGAGTCACAACTTCAGGTGGTTGGCAGATCGCCCCTGAAGAAACCTGGCATCGAGCTTTTGGTTTGGGAATGGAAGCTTAACAGTCTTAGACTGGGAGACTGGACACATCCCGTGTTTAAGGACAACATATGTTAAAATACAATAGTAATGAGGCAGGTGCTATTATATTCATGTCCTAGCCATAAAAAGTATTGCAAATAATTTTTCAAAAAAAAAATCATAAAGTTCATTTTTTGGGTATGCATGCTACCCTCATAGGTGTTATGCAAATATACAGACTGAATAAATGAGAGATTTATATCAGTATATTATTAGGAATATACTACAGGAAATAAGGTTGCTTTTATACACAGTGTTATAAAATCTAATATATGAATTTATATATATTTTAATATAAAATACATTTTAAATATAACTTAAAATAACTTTAAACTTAAATATAAACTATAAACCTAAATATAACTTAATATGGCTTTAAAATATATTTAACAAAATGTAATTTTTAAAGTTTTTTATAGTTTTTTATTTTTGAGACAGAGGCAGAGCATGAGTTGGGAGGGGCAGAGAGAGAGCTGAGACACAGAATCCGAAACAGGCTCCAGGCTCTGAGCTGTCAGCACAGAGCCTGATGCGGGGCTTGAACCCACGAACCGTGAGGCCGTGACCTGAGCCGAAGTCGGACGCTTAAATGACTGAGCCACCCAGGTGCCCCTATAGTTTTTAAAATATATTTATGCACATATGTGGATAAAGGCCCCAGAGTCGGGTGATTAGCTTCACTGGCTCCAAGGCCATGTTTTTCTGTCTCCAAACAGCACCGCATGGCCTTGGTCACTGAGTAAAGAGAGCCAGAGCCAGATCTGGATGCCAGTCCCTGATGCCCCATACACTGGCTCAGAAAGGACAGTCTCAGGGTACAGCTGGGAGGCTGCCCAGGTGTCTGTTTGCTGGGTGTTTTGCCAATGACAACCTCCTCCTCGCCGATGGAAAGCCAGGGAGGAGAGATTTGCTGGGGCTTTGTAGTGGGGAAGGTGATCCCGCTGTGAAAATCCATAAAAAGAGGTCCTAGGGCTCCTGGGTGGCTCAGTGGGTCGAGAAGCCAACTTTGGCTCAGGTCATGATCTTTCAGTTTCTGAGATTGAGCCCCGCATCGAGCTCACTGCTATCAGTGTGGAGCCTGGAGCCTGCTTCAGCTCCTTTGTTCCCCTCCCCCCCCACCCCTGCCTACCTGCCCCTTCCTGACTTGCACTCTCTCTCAAAAATAAGTAAAAACTAAAAAAAGATTAAAACAAAAAAGAAACAGGTCCCGAAGGCCATCCCTGTGTTTTGTCCTTCTATGCGAAGACAAATATTAAAAAGAAAAAAACCCAAAGGTGCCACTGGTACTATTTTGCTGCTGATTTAAACACAGTCATCGGAACGTGATTTGAAACCTCTTTATGGAACAGACTACACTCTAGGTAATGTGGCCTGTTCTTCCTAATATTTCTCTTAGTCATAGTCAGAAGTATCATTGAGTTGGAAGGAAAACTTATAAAGGCAAAAGTCAGAGTAAACGCAAGCTTGCTTTGAGACTTACCTTGGAAAGTCTAGGACAGAAATGAAAATGTCATCCGGGTTACAGTTACCCTGTTGATGAACTCACACTAGTGAACGTGATTACAGAATGTGCCGCTTTGGTCACTTTCTGGATCATCTACTTGTTTATGATGTTTTTGTGGGAATTATGAACTTGGGAGTAAAAACGATTGTATTTGCCACCAAGAAAAATCATTTACTGACTAATGTTCCATTTTATTTATAAGTTTACTGAAGAAAGAATATTGAATGTTACCATAGACACAAGCAATTTATCTCACACATACTTAAATGAATTCTAAATGATAATCTAATTAATCATCAAACAGGAAAACAAACAAACAAAACCACCACTTCTTAAAAGGCCGCACCAGGTGTGGTGAATGAGCACATGCTCTGAAATTGACTTGGATCTGCGTCCTTGCCAGCGTGTGACCTTGAGCAGGTGACTCTGAGCATCTGTACGCAGGTTCCTCTCCATAGGAGGGGCCAAATCAGGCCTTTCTTTAGCGTTTTACAGAGGTTAGACATAAGAGGGAGAGCAACATCATAACAACAGCTAATATTTATTGCACACCGATTGTGGGCCCAGCTAACTGTTGAGATGAAGCATTGCACGTCCTCATGGCCACACTGTGAGGAGGTCACAGTGCTTAGAAGCACAAGCGCCTGCCCTGATCACACAGCCAGGCAGGGGCAAAGCTGGGCTTTAAGCCTGTCTTTCACCCCAGCACTCGTGTTCTTAAACACGGTCACACTGGACAACACAGTGTGAAAGAAAATGTGTGTAAAACGCTGAGCCATTTCTATCATTAGCACACCAAGTGGGGGAAATGGAGTGTGTGCACAGATCTGCCACATTACCGAGATTAGCTGCATCAAAGGGGCGTTGTTGGGGTCATTCGGGTCGAGCTTGGACTCTGCTGCCCACTTGGCCAACTTTTTCAGGTCTGTCAGTCCCGATGTGCCAATGGATGAGATGGCATCTGCTCTCTTCAAAGCACTGGAAAAAAAGTTAATGCCATGAGATGGACTTTTTCACAGAGCAGTTTGCCTCAGGCCTGTAAGATCCCAGGGACAGCACTGCCTAAGGAGGCTGTTATGTCTAAGGGGGAAACTGATCATAAGGAAGGAGTTTTGCATTTTTCTTTACTCAATGACTGCTATTAAATATGTTTTCAGGGAGGTCTGGGTGGCTCAGTCAGTTAAGCATCTGATTCTTGATTTCCGCTCAGGTCATGATCTCATGACTTGTGAGTTCAAGCTCCACACTGGGCTCTGTGCTGATAGCGTGGAGCCTGCTTTGGATTTTTTCTCTCCCTCCCTCTCTTCCCCTCCCCTGCTCACTTTGTCTCTGTTTCAAAAAATAAACATAAAAAAATAAATATGCTTTAGAGATAATAGAGAAGAATTAATGGTAGAAGAAAGTACTTGCAAAACATACATCTAATAAGGAATTAATTTTTAAAATATACATGGAACTCATAACTCAATAGCAATAAAACAAATAATCTAATTAAACATGGGCAGAGGGCCACAATAGATGTTTCTCCAAAGAAGATATACAGATGGTCAATAGACACATGAAAAGATGCTCCACGTCCCTCGTCATCGGGGAAATACAAATCAAAACCACAATGAGATATCACCTCACACTTGTCAGAATGGTTAAAATAAAAAACACAAGAAATACTAAGTGTTGGCAAGCATGTGGAGGAAAGGGAACCCTTGTGCACTGTTCATGGGAATGCAAATTGGTGCAAACACTGGAAAACAGTCTGGAGGCTCCTCAAGAAATTAAGAGTAGGACTGCCATATCATTCAGTAATTCCACTTCTGAGTATATATCTGAATCACTATCCTGAAGAGCTATCTGCACCCCCATGTTTATTACAGCACGATTTATAATAGCCAAGACATGGAAATGACTGAAGTGTCCATCAATGGGTGAGTGGATAAAGAAAACATGGTATGTTAACCATAACAAAGAAGGGATCCTGCCATTTGCAACAACATGGATGGAGCTTGAGGGCATTATGCTGGGAGAAATAAGTCAGAGCAAGGCAAATAATGTGGGATCTCACTTATATGTGGAGTCTAAAAAAAACCTGTAGAAACAGAGAACAGAGTGGCCATTGCCAGAGGTGGGGTGGGTGAAGGTGGTCAAAAGGTCCAAAGTTCCCATTATACGATAAATACGTTCCGGAAATCTAACACACAGTGTGGTGACTACAGTTAGCAGTACTTCATTGTATATTTAAAAATTGCTAGGGCGCCTGGGTGGCTCAGTCGGTTAAGCATCCGGCTTTGGCTCAGGTCATGATCTCAAGACTCGTGGGTTTGAGCCCCGCATCGGGCTCTGTGCTGACAGCTCAGAGCCTGGAGCCTGTTTCGGATCCTGTGTTTCCCTCTCTCTCTCCGACCCTCCCCTGCTCATGCTCTCTCTCTCTTTTTCTCTCTCTCTCTCATAAATAAATAAAACATTAAAAAAAAATAATTGCTAAGAGCAGATCTTAAAAGTTCTCATGGCAAGGAAGACAAAATTTGTAACTATGTGTGGTGAAGGATATAAAGTAGACTTACTGTGATTGTTTCACAATATATCCATTTATCAAATCATTACACTGTACACCTTAAACTCATACCATGTGTCAGTTATATCTCCATAAAACTAAAAAAAAACCCCAAAAAAACCCCAAAAAACAGAAGTATCCCTACAACTGTGCCCAGGGTGAATTAGTGTCCCTAGTCGCTGGATCCAGGCCAGCGAGAAGGAGCCTCCATATTTGGTGCAGGATGGCCTGACAGCCTTGCTTCCCATACAACTGGGGACCCCATGTACCCGAGGGTAAAATACAAGAAGAAATGATGAACACACAACGGATTTAAGCACCATCGTGGGACACAACATAATTCTCAGGAAGCCAGCATGGTCAGCACCACTGAGTCAGGGCTGTGTTAAGGGCACTGTGTTTCTCACACTGTGTTTTACCTCCTCTTCTGAAGAGTGGGAGCGTTCGTCCCTGGTGTGAAAGAGAGTGGAGGGATGACAGCTGATGCTCGAAGGGGTCCCCTGGACTCAGGGCTGCCAACCTCCTGACTGAGAAGGTGCTGAGCAGATGTTCCTTGTTCTCACCACAGGGACGTCCGAATCGGGATGGAGAAGGCAGAAAGGGAACATAGCCAGGTCTGCTCTATTTCCCCACATGTTGAAAACGACTGTGACTTAGAAAGTATCTTCTTGATGATTAAGATAGGTCCTTTTATTTATTATTATTATTTTTTAATGTTTATTATTTTTGAGAGAGAGAGAGCACAAGCAGGTGAGGGGCAGAGAGAGAGGGGGACAGAAGAGCTGAAGGTAGGCTCCGCCCTGAGAGCAGAGAGTCCCATGCTGGGCTTGAACTCACAAATCTAGAGATCATGACCTGAGCTTAAGCCAGATGCTTAACCAGCTGAGCCACCCAGGTGCCCCAAGTCCTTTTATTTTATGGTGGAGGCAACAGAGGCCCAGAATGGTTAAAGAGAAACTCAAGACCCATCTGTTGAGGCAGGACAGAAGTCAGACTTGAACCCAGGCCACCTAGCTCCCATAGTCCAGGCTGCGTGGACTATGACACCAACCACTAGGAGGTGGGCCCTGCCTAGGGATGAATAGTGAGACATAGAGTGCCTTTCTTCTATTCTGGGTAGGAACCTAAGGATCTAGCAATCGAGGGAGAGAACTAACAACAGAGACCTTTATATAACCAGAAGGTTCTATAACAATCATCACTCACATTGAGGGCCACATATATATAATCATAGGCTCTGCATTTCCCCCGTCTATAAAATGGAGAAAAGAATACTTCACAGAGTTACTGGAGAAATTAAACAGGGCAAAATGTTTTTTGCTGCTTCTGGCACCGCTAAACACCTAATATTTATTAGGCGATTAATATTTTAATTTTTACCTCAAGAACAATAAAACACTGTGAAATTACTGGCACATGAGAATAAAGGGAAAGCATGTGATATTGCAAGCTTCCCTCCCCCTCCACTGGATATCATTAATGCAAACACTGACATTACTCATCAATTTATTATAGACACACAATACCTTCTAAATCCAATGTTCTGCTGTGACAGTGGAGGAATCAAAGGGATCCCGTTTTCCCCAATGGCCCACGCCACACTGTTGGCCACTTTCCCCGAGGTCATTAGAATCAGTTGATTGCTCCCATCAGCTTCAAATGAGAAGGGTATTCCTAGGGACACACCAGATTACACAGACACTGTTTAGAAAAAGGGAGCGAGCCCAGTCCTGGTGAGAAAGCAGACGGTAGATGAATGGGGTGGAGATGGCAGGGATGGGCTGGCGGGGCGGAGGGCATAATTCAAAGCAGCACTGAAATTCTGCAGGCAGGAGAATCAGCCACTCAGTTCTTTCTCTGACAGCGGAGTGTAGAGGTTAGAATGAATGAGGCACTTTGGAGTGGGACCCTCGGTGTGCACATTCTGGTCCAGCCACTTGATAGCTGTGTGACCACAAACAGATGACTTGACGTCTCTGAGCCTTAGTTTCATTATACATAAAATAGGGGTACTAAGAATACCTCCTAAAAAAGATTGCTATGAAGACATCCATTCATTCACTTATTCAGTAGATACTTATTTTAGCCTCTGCTTCGCTCCAGACACCATTCTAGGCACTGCAGATGGCAGTAAAGACACAAACCAGATGAGAATCCCTGTTCTCAAGGGGTTTCTATTCCAGCAGAGGAGACAGGCAATAAATAAGAGAAATAAGAGGAATGTGTACGGTAGGTTAGGGAGTGAGAAGTGAGAAGAGAAACCACATATTAGGGAGTGTATATAGAAAATGTGTGTTTGGGGGGTGGGGAAGGGCTGAACTTTTAGATGGAGTGGTAGGGGAGGCTCTACGAGAGGGGACTTAGGGATAAAGGCCTGAAGAAAGTAAGGAAGTAAGACATTTATTGGGAAAGAGCATTTTTGGCAGAAGGAACAAGTCAAGTGCCCTAGGGAGGGAGTGAACCGAATAAGGAGGCTTGTGTTAGGTGCGGTCTTACATGCAGGGCACTTAGGGCTTGGAAGACAGTGACCGTATAACAAACGTTAGCTATTCCTAAGCTACTGTGGCCACAGTAAGCCTCACTTACTGATTTGGCTTCTACCCATTGGAAATTAATGATAAAAAGCCTCAGGGCAGTTTGTTTAATCAATTAAAGGAAGAAAAGATTTTCAAGCACTAAAAAAGTGACTTCGGGGCGCCTGGGTGGCTCAGTCAGCTGAGCATCCGACTTCGGCTCAGGTCATGATCTAATAGTTCGTGGGTTCGAGCCCCACATTGGGCTCTGTGTTGACAGCTCAGAGCCTGGAGCCTGCTTCGGATTCTGTCTCCCTTTCTCTCTGCTCCTCTCCCACTTATGCATGCGTGTGTGTTCTCTCTCTCTCTATCTCTCTCTCTCTCTCTCAAAAATAAATAAATAAACATTAAAAAAAGTGACTTCATACCATGGAGTTCCAGTTAATATTATTAGCACAAAATAATACCACTATGACACTGCAATAGCATCTTTGTGTTTTTTCAGAGATCTTCCCTCTATATTGAACAACCACTTTAGTCTTCAAAATAATCCTAAAAGACATTAAAGGAGGTATCCTTAGATTCATTTTATGAATGCAGAAGATATTTAAAGAGATTACATAATTATTAGGGTCACAGAGCTTATCTGTGTGAGAATGGGAACTAAAGTCTAGGTCTCCAGACTTTTATTTATTTATTTTTAATTTTTTTAATGTTTATTTATTTTTGAGAGTGAGACAGAGAGGCAGAGCATGAGCTGGGAAAGGGCAGAGAGAGAGGGAGACACAGAATCTGAAGCAGGCTCCAGGCTCTGAGCTGTCAGCACAGAGCCGGACGCTTGGCTTGAACTCACAAACCATGAGATTATGACCTAAGCCAAAGTCAGATGCTTAACTGACTGAGCCACCCAGGTGCCCCTAGGTCTCCAGATGTTTAGGTTGGTGACTGCATTTGAGCCCCAAAGAATTCTTGCAGATAATGCGTGCTCATAATAAAATATCACCAGACACAGAAAGAAACAAGCCACCATGAATAAAAGGCAATAGAATCAGACCAAGAAGCAGATAGGTACTGAAACGATCAGATACAGAATGTTAAAAAAATATTTGTAGTATGTTTTTTAAAATAAATGAAGTGATGAATGAATAAAAACAATGAAATGATTGAGAGTCTGAGGAAAGGAAAAACATCAGAATCGACCAGATTGGAAAAAAACTAAATAGAATTTCTGGAGGTGAAAAACACAGTAAGTAAAATTAACAAGTCAGTGATGAGTTTCAATGAAGTCACAGCCAAAGAGTGAATTCGTGACTTAGAAGACAGATTTAAAGAAGTGTCACAGACTACAGTAGTGAAAGAAAAAGATAGCAAGAGCATTATATAGGTTAAGAAACATGTGGACAGAGTGAGAAGGTCCATCATATACCTAATTACAATTATAGGGGATAAGAGAGAATATTAACTAATAATATCCCTATTACAACTATTTAAGTTTTTAAAAACTTCAGCCTTATAAATTAATACCATGATATACATCTTATATGCACAAAACTTTGTCCTCATTTCAAATTATTTTCTTAGGAAAGATTCGTAGAAGAAAAAATTAAGGTTATTAAAGGCATTTTAAAGGTCCCGATTCACATTGTCAAACTACTTCATACTTGCATAGTTTAATGAATTTATTGGCCACCAACGGTATATAAAAATGACTGCAAAAATTATATCTCATCATTTAAAAATTTCTGAAAGCAGTTGTATAATTACCTGATTGTTTGAAAATGAAAAAAAAAAGTTATGTTCAAATCTGACAGTAAAACCATGAGCCCCTGAGGATAATTGGCTTTCCATACCACTTCCAACACCCTCATGGTCCAGTGTCACATGCTGGTTACTGCTAAATTCCACTTCTTCAATGGGAGCCCTTCCAGTGACAATGGTCGTTTCAGGAATAGGCAGAAATACTTCTGCCAGCAAAGTGGTACCACTGTGTCCGACTGTTTCATATACCTGAAATTGAGGAAGAGAAACAGACAAATAAAAATACTAAGTGTGCCCACTCCCAGGTATTTAGTCCATTTATCTATGTTAATCGCCGTTTTAGCCCAGAGCACCCATTTCAGGGTGGAAAAGCTGAGTTGTGTTATGGTTCCCATGGAGACTAAATTGCACACATTTGTGGCCAAGTTGTTGACATCCTGTCCTCTTCTCTAGCCTACTTTCCTGGGGTAGAGAGGTTAATCAAAGTAGCTGTTACCACAACTGTTTCCATTTCAAACTAATACACAGGTTATCTGGGGGAATGGGCTTCCTCCTTTTCCCAGTATATGTTATTTCAGAAAGTAATGCCATCAGGTGGAATGGGTGAGATGAAATGGACATGCCACGGGATGATTTATTATTCACACCCAACCTCAACGTCAATAGAAGAAGTATCATACCTAGATGTACTCTAGAGTATCAGGTTCAAATCTACTATTTAGTTCATCTTTCATGTTCTTTCCTTCAAGAGCTCATTTTATTTGTTAGCCGCTGAAACCCTACCATCTCCTTCTCAGACTTTCTCCCAAGCTGGAGCGAACTTGACCAACTGTGGCTGTAATTACTGTGGCGTGTCTTGTAATGCTATCACTATGAGATGAAGGATCCAATGTCAAGGCAACCATAGATTATGAATACACAATGCAGCTTCAAGAGAAGCCTTTGTTCTATTGGATCAAATTTCTCTTGTATCCTTGGATCATTTCTCTTTTGTGGGAGAAGATGACAAAATATCCACCGTTCTGGCTTCTTTCCTATGTTTTATTCTTCCCTTCCAAGAGGTCTCTCTGGCTGGTACACATTTCTCTAAAATGCTGATTCCACTCCTTTCACTTTTACTAATTAAATCTTCATATTTTTCTTCTTGTGCGATAGAACCCCCCTCTGATTGATACTTCCCACTTAACAATGGAATGCACAAAGATGACACTATGGACCCTCTGGACCCTCTCTACCTACCCTCCCTTACAAGACATATGATATGAATTCTTTCTGAGGATGGAGATGAGGATGAATTTGTGCTAGGCGGCCATCCTGGCCCCATCTCGCTGGGATCCACTAGCTCGCAATCGCCAGATGGCTGACTGAGCTTGTCCACTGAGGCAAAGACAAAGGCAAATGCTACATTGGAACTGAACTCAGGACCCCACACTTAATATCACTGTGAGCTATTCTTGTTTTTATTAAAAATTTTTTAATGTTTATTTACTTTTGAGAGAGAGAAAGCAAGGGAGGGGCAGAGAGAGAGGGAGACAGAGGATATGAAGCTGGCTCTGCGTGAACTTCTCTTTTCTGACTATATTGGCTAATGCCTCCAAAATAATGTTAAATGGAAGTGGAGATAGTAGACACCCTTGCCTCGTTCCTGAACCTAGTGAGAATACTTCTAGGGTTTCTCCCAATAAGATGCTTTGTTTAGGACTGAAGTCTACATACATTGTTTTATTTTAAGAAAGCATCCATCCATTCTTAATTCTGAAGTTTTTATTAGAAAAGAGTACTGTGAGCTATTCTAACAGGCTAGTGCTCCAAGAGACCTGTGGTAGTCAGAACTTACCTGTGCAGAGTGGCCAAGGTCACCTAATTCAGGGTGCAGCAGAGAGCCCATGAGTAAGCCACATTCTCCAAATTCATCTTTATCAATAAAAAGACGATGTTTTGGTCTCTATTAAAAGTATCTTTTATAGGGGCACCTGGGTGGCTCAGTTGGCTGGGCGTCCAACTTCAGCTCAGATCATGATCTTAAAGTTCATGAATTTGAGCCCTCCACCAGATTCTGTGCTGACAGCTCAGAGCCTGGAGTCTGCTTTGGATCCTGTGTTTCCCTCTCTCTCTGCCCCTCCCCTGATCACACTCTGTCTTCGTCTCTCAAAAATAAACGTTAAAAAATAAAAAAATCTTTTGTGTTAAATGTGAAACATGTAACTTTAAAGGAATAATATATCATGAACCTATCCCATTGCCTGGCTTCAAATACCGTTAGCTTATGACTAATCTGATTTCATCTATACTCTCATCCTTTCCCTCTTCACCAGTATTTGGAATCCAGACATCATTTCATCTGGAAACATTTCAATATGTGTCTCTAAAAGATAAGGATATTAAGAAGCAGAGTTATAATACTATCATTGCAGTAATTTCCTAATAACGTCAAACATTAGTAAGTTTCAAATTTTCTTCAGAGTATCAAGAAATTACTGTAAAACTTCATTTGAATCAAAATATGTTCTGTACAGTGCGACTGAATGAGAAGTCCCTCAAGCCTCTACTAATCTATAGGTGACCCCTCCCCCCTTTTATACTTTTTAAAAAACACTTTTTCTCTGTATTTTTATTGGTTTAGAGCCCTCACGTAAAAAGGCAGGCCATTTATTGCCTGCCTCAACCTCGCATAAGGGCCTGTGGATTTGTAATCTTACAGAGCTTAAAGACCATAGAGCAGGTTGTTTTTTCTTGCATATGAGAGCTTGGTTGACCATTAAATTATGGACTCAGTAACATGAAGATTCAGCTTGAGAAAGTGTTATGTTTTCTTTCCTTTTTAAAAGCTTTTAGTTTTTTTGCCAGAACTTTGAGGCCTCTGTTTGTAGGAAGCCCAGTACAGGCTTTAGACTTGGTATTTTGTTCAATCTTTCGCATATTCCTATGAAGGATGGTTTGTGGTGAAGATTAAGCAGGATAACAGACCTAACAATTCTGGATAATGGATTTGAAATTCCCAGAGGAGAAACTCGCCTAGCCACTCATTTAGTAATTCAAAAAGCTGGAATTTGAATCCACAACTGTTTCGCTTCAAAACTTATACCTTTTATTGTTATGTCTTCCTTATGGGCCAGGGACAATCAGAAAGGTGATCAAACAATTAAGAATTCTTTTATAGCCAAAACCATGATCCAGAAAATATAGTTTAGACAAATTGGTGAGAAAAAATGGTTGAAAGAGTATTTAAAATCCGAATGAAGGGCACCTGGGTGACTCAGTCGGTTGAGCGTCCGACTTCAGCTCAGGTCATGATGGCATGGTTTGTGAGTTTGAGCCCCGTGTCAGGCTCTGTGCTGACAGCTCAGAGCCTGGACCCTGCTTTCATGTCTCTCTCTCTCTCTCTCTCTCTCTCTCTCTCTCTTTCAGACTCTCTCCCACTTGCATTCTCTCTCTTTCTCTCTCAAAAATGAATAAACATTAAAAAATTAAAAAAAAATAAATGAAAAAAACACAAAATGGAAGTACTACAAAAACAATGTCTATTATCAAAGCTTAAAGGATCACGTCAGCATATGCAACTGTGATCAAAAGACCACTGAACTATAGAGTTCTTGGTTGCTCAGAACTCTCAAGAAAGTGACTATCTCTGCAAGACAGGTGTGCCCCACTCACTTCAGTACAGGTGCTTTAACTCACTATAAGCTGCCCATTGTACTGGGCACCAAGTGAGGCATGCAGGAAGTTGCTACCTGTCCACTAATACCCACTTATGTGCCACCGCCCTGCCCTGTATTTTCCCTAAAGAAACACTTATCCACTCTATCGAAATTCCTTGTTTATGTATTGTATGTCTTACGGGATGTGGAGATTCCTGGGGGTAGGGGTCTTGCTTAATTTCCCTTTGAATGTCCGGTACCTGCCATCTGGGAGTTAATGTATTTAGAAGGGAGCATGGTAACTCTCAATAGACGTAAGTTTTTGTTGTTATTATTATTATTATGTACATTCTTTGCCCAATGGGGGTTCAAACTCATGACCTCGAGATAAGAGTGCTTCACCGACTGAGCCAGCCAGGCACTCCTAGAAGTAAGGCATTACATGATAAATCCAGGGGATGAAATGGGTTTCTTCTCTGAACAGCTGGTAGACCTGGGTGTAGCATGGCTCTCAGATTTTCCTCATTGCCTTTGTTTACTCCACACCTGTCACTCCTCTCTCAGCCTGCAGGGGGCAGTGTGGCAGACAGGACAGGGCCGACTTGTGTTCCAAGAGATCCGGGTCTGAATCCTGACATTGACACTTGGGTAGCTTTGTGACGCTGAGCAAGATCTTCCCCGCTTTTTGCTTTCATTGTAAAACAAAGATGTTATTTAAAGCTCCCCAGGGAGGCAGTGCTGAAGCTTAGCTCACAGGGATGAAAAGTCTCTTCCCTATGTAAGAGCTCAATAAATATTTATTCTTCTTCCTCTGGGCATACAATTGACAATAAGCACCTGCATTTTTATAGTACTTTATGGTTTACAAAGCTCTTTTACAAACATAATTACACCTCCCAAATAGCTTGTTAAATCTTGCTGGTCAACTGATTTTAGTAAACTTTATGACATAAGAATTTCTTTTCTTTAAATTAAACTTAGACTTGTAAGATCTGTCTTTTCAAGACACTTGAATTTTTTTCAAGGAAGACATTAAGATGCTGGGGATTTATAGGAATTTTGTGGCCTATTCCACATTCGTAATTAAATCTTCTATATCCCCAAAGACAAGGAGGTGAAAAATGAAATACATTAAGGCTTCAATGCTTTTAAAAAATCAGGAGCTAATGAAGCCTTGATATTACTTCAAGTTAAGGAAATAGAAAAGATACCAATAGCCAGAAAATACCATTTATGACAGTAAAATGCTTCAGAAAGTGACTGCAGTATTTATTTTAATATTTGATTGAACCTTGTTTCTCTGACCCTGTGATTCTCTTCCTTTCTACTTCTTCAGAATTCCAAATGTTCCAGCACTCAGTGCAGTTAAATACGTGTGTGAGGCATATTTAAAAATAAGAATAAATCCAAGTATTTTTTATATACCTTCCATCTCCTTCTATAAAGGACCCCAATGTTTGCTTACTCAGCTGTCTAAGATAAAGTTTCTATATTATGTAGCTCCAATGGCTTTACAAAAACATCCCTGTTACACTTTCATAATTCATCAAATAGTTTATTGTGGAAAGAACACAAGAGTTGCTTCTAAGCTTTTCTGTTTTGGTTTTTATTCCTTGTGGGTGTGCCCTGTGCTGCCCATCATGCTTCGTAATGACCCATAAAATGTCCTTCCTGCTCTCGGCTGCCTGGCTCCTCTACAGTCATCGTACAATTGAATGGATAAATAAGATGTGTGTGTAAAAAAAATATCTGTTTTGGACTTACGTCCACAAAGGGCCAGTAAAAACCACAAAAGGGAGCCAGCCAAGGGCTGACCAACACACTTCTCCAAATAGGAGTGTTTTTCCCACTCGGAGAGTGTGGTTCTGCAGATGGGCTGCAGAAATCAGAAATCAGGAGTGGACGTAGGAAGGAACTTGAGTAATTGCGAGCTCGGTTCAAAGGGAAAATCCCCTATCTCAGTCCACATGCCAAGAATATGAAAGCTCAACAGGATTGGTTCATAAGGAAAAATAACATGCTAAAAAATGTAAGCGCCACCCAGCAGAACAACGTGGTAGTTGTTGGACTGGAGAGTCGAGGACAGAAGTGACAGATACAGAAGTGAATGATGAAGAAATGAAGGGGATCGATCATCACAAAACTGTTTTATTTCTAAATGGGATTTCATGTTTGTGGAAGGCCAAGCATTTGTTGTGGAAAGACCTCAGGTATGGAGATTTTTAGCATCTTGTTGGGGGGACCCTGTGCTTTCTCCCTTGTCTTGAGAAGTCCAGCCTCACATGCCCCTTGGGGACAGCTATGGTTCAACTGCTTTGGACTCTCCCAGGTCCAGCTGTCACGAAGTCCTGTCAGTCTCTCCTTTCAAGGCCATGGTGTTGATCTAATTAATTCTTTCCACCTGTGTCCAGTATGGGCCCCCCCACCCCCCATTCTGTCCCCTTACTACCAGCTTTTTGTCCCAGCTCTGGCCTTACTTCCTGCTTCAGGGGACAACCCTGGCATTCTTTTTTTTTTTTTTTTAAGTTTATTTTGAGAGTGAGAGGAAGAGAGCATGAGCAAGAAAGGGACAGAGTGAGAGGAGAGACAGAATTCCAAGCAGGCTCTGTGTTGTCAGCACAGAGCCCACCTNCTGGGACATTCTTTTCTCAAGCCTGGCTTGAGTCTTATGGTTCAAAACATGCAAGGAATCAAACCCTGCAATCAAATCCCACCAAGCGTCCTTGACATCCACACTAAGCTGGTCCTGTTTCTCTATAGCTCTCTCTCTCTCATCTCTGGTGGATTTAAAGCTCCCCATGGAGCCCCTTAGGTGGCTCAGTTGGTTAAGCGTCTGACTGCAGCTCAGTTCATGATCTCATGGTTTGTGAGTTGGAGCCTGGCGTCGGGCTCTGTGCTGACAGCTCAGAGCCTGGGTCCTGCTTAGGTTCTGTGTCTCCCTTTCTCTCTGCCCCTTCTCACTCATGCTCTGTTTATTTATTCTCAAAAATAAATAAACATTAAAAAAATAAAGCTCCCCAAGGCCATGGGCACCCCTCTGACCAGGGGCTTCCAGTTCTCACTGCACTCTTGGCTTGGGATTAGACACTCAGTTGGCTCTCACTCAAGCAGCAAACATTTATGGCTTATTTGTTGGGTCATCAATGAATGCATTAAAGTTCTGAGAATCTTGGAACTCTTTCTGAAATACATTGGGCTCTCAGGTTAGGGATTTGAGGACACTGGCATAAGCAGATGCGTTCTTTTTTTAAAACAATTTTTAGCATTTATTAAAGACAGAGTATGAGGGAGTTACAGATTCTGAAGCAGGCTCCAGGCTCTGGGTTGTCAGCACAGAGCCTAACACCATGTTCTAACTCTTGAACTGTGAGATCATGACCTGAGCCAAAGTCAGATGTTTAACTGACTGAGCTGCCCACACATGCCCATCAAGTTTTATTCTTAATTTAGACAGTTTTTTGTGTGCAGTCAATATCTATTTATTTTTTAAAGTTTTGTCTTTATTTTGAGAGAGAGTGTGCATGCTCACACGCGTGAGTGGGGGATGGGCAGAAAGAGAGGAAGAGAGACCCAAGCAGGCTCTTGCTGTCAGCACAAAGCCGGATGTGGGGCTCAAACCCATGAACCGTAAGATCATGACCTGAGCCGAAGTTGGACACTCCACCCAGGTTCTCCTTCCTCTACCAGTTTTAACAGGTTTTAAACTATTGAGATCTAGCTAATGGTTGATATTCTCAATGTCAAACAATATTCATGGCCAATTGTTAACCAGTCAGAAGGGATGTCAGCCATACATGAGAACAAGGTCCTGGAGGCATTAGCCTTATTCACACACCCTTTAATTAGTCCACCGTAGGAAGGTCCAAGGGATCCTAGAAGTAGGGTCTATGTGGCCCGGGTGGCATTTTGGGAATCCAGTGCATAAGTATTTAAATATTTCAGTAATGATACAGCTGTAATAGTACTTACAATGTCAATTACAACCAGTAGGTAGTGGCTGCCTGGATATAGTGTTGGGAAGGATTCCGGAGTTATATCCAGGCTCAGTGGGGGAAGAAGACATGGTCATGTAGTTATTTCTTGCAAGGGTGGTGGATGGGAATGAGAAATTTCTGCATGAATGGTAGATGAGGACTAGTGTTTTCTTTGTGGGTGGTGGATGGCAAGCAAAAGCATGTGTGCCAGATATTTGCAACCCTAGTTAACAGGCTTATTACTATCATAAAAGAGAATTCTGTTAGCATCATAGGAAAGGATTCACCATTAGAATAGCAAGTTTGGACAGTGTAGTGAATTAAATAGTGTCCTCCAAAAATTGCTGTGTACCTGAAACCACAGAATGTAACCTTATTTGGAAATAGGGTCCTTACAGATATAATTAGTGAAGCATCTAGATGAGCTCATACCAGATTATGGTTGGCCCTAAGTCCAATGAGGTAAGAGACAAAAAAGGACATGTAGAGACAATAATATGGCCACATGAAGATGGAGATTGTAGTGATGCTACCACAAACCAAGCGACTCCAAGGGCCACCAGAAGCAGAAGAAGCAAGGAAGGATTCATCTTTAGAACTTTTGTGGGGAGCATGGACCTACAGAACCCTAGATTTCAGACCTCAGGGTTTCCAGAGCTGTGAAAACATAAAGATCTGTTGTTTAAAATTTTTTTTAATTAAAAAAAATTTTTAATGTTTATTTATTTTTGAGAGAGAGAGTGTGTGAGCAGGGGAGGGGCAGACAGAGAGGGAGACACAGAATCTGAAGCGGGCTGCAGGCTCTGAGCTGTCAGCACAAAGCCTGATGCGGGGCTCAAACTCGAAAATAGCAAGATCATGACCTGGGCCAAAGCCGGATGCTTAACTGACAGCCACCCAGGCGCCCTGAATATCTGTTGTTTTAAGCCACCAAGTTTGTGTGACTTAGTTGGGGCAGCCCTAGAAAACTAAAACAGACCCAAATAAATACATTGCTAATGGTGGGATTTAGGTTCACAGTGAAATTTATTTTGGGGAAATCCTACAGCCTATAGCCACCCTGTCATAGCTACCTGTGATTATGGCAATATTGATTTCTGAGGTATATCATGCTAGGATCCAGGTAGACAGTGATACTGAAGTACTCTATTAAAAAAGCCAGGGACCCCCTACCTCTCATCCCCCTTCCCCATCTTGAGGTATACACTGAAGCACCGAGGCCAGCGTTTTCAGGAGGTGAGCAGGGAAACAGATCTCCTTAGCTGCCCAGACCGAAAGAAGAGACATGCCCGAGAGGAGGCTGACCTTCTATTGACCTTGAAAATCTATCAAGACACCAGTATAGCCAATAGATGATTTAAAACCATCTTGCACCTGTGATCACCGAAAGATGCTTGGGACAGTGCCTATAATTAAAATGCGTACCTGCAGTGTCAAACTCTCCGGCCAGTTGAATATTTGCAAATTGAAAATCTGTCCAAAGTGAACTCGGAAGTCCGCCCCGAGTGGCCGACTGTCAGTCCTGGACACTTCCTTGTCGTTGAAGATCACCTTTAGATGTATTGAGCGCCTCTTGACATCCTCCCTTCGCAAGACCTCCACCCTGCAAAAGGAGACCAATCATAGGTAGGGTTAGTAATTGACCAGGGAAAACTAGAGTGGCTGACAAATGGGCACTGAACAGAGCAAGATGCCCTCTAGAGGTGACTCTGCCAGTCGTGTTACCTCTCATTGCACCAAATCAGCCACAGGTCTCAAGGAGCATCATATAACAAATTTGACATGGACTAAGAAACAGACACTCAAAGGACCACAGCAGACAGAAGAACTGGGGTCCAAGCATCATTATCTGTACTACAGTGTCCTTAATTGGTTTCAAAGAAGCCTTATTTTGCACCCCAAAGTGTTAAGTAAACAGAAACACAGTCCTTGTAATTGGAGGGAATTCAATCCATAAGGGATAGTAGTGATTTACATTTGGGTGTGATGTTTTATCCCAAAAATGTAATAGCATAAAAATTAACAACACAGGAAGCAACAGATGATGGTGAGGATGTGGAGAAAGGGGAGCCCTCTTATACTGTTGGTGGGAATGCAAACTGGTGCAGCCACTGTGGTAAACAGTGTGGAGATTCCTCAAAAAGTTAAAAATAGAACTACCCTATGACCCGGCAATTGCAATACTAGTTATTTATCCAAAGGATACAAAAATAAAGATTCAAAGGTGTGCATGCACAATGATGTTTACCAGCCTTTTCAATAATAGCCAAATTATGGAAAAAGCCCATATGTCCATCGATTGATGAATGGATAAAGTAAATGTGGTATATATATATATATATATATACATATACCATGAAATTTTACTCAGCCATCAAAAAATGAAATCTTGCCATTTGCAATGATATGGATAGAGCTAGAGCGTATTATGCTAAGCAAAAGAAATCAGTCAGAGAAAGACAAATACCATATGATTTCATTTGTATGTGAAATTTAAGAAACAAAACAGATGAACATATGGGAAGAAAAAGAAAAGAGGAAAACAGACCATAAAGACTATTAGCGATAGAGAACAAACTGAGCGTTGATGGCCAGAAGTGGGGGGATGGGCTAGATGGGCACTGGGCATTAAGGAGGGTACTTGTGATGAGCATTGGATGTTATATGTAAGTGATGAATCACTAAATTCTAATCCTGAAACCAATATTATAGTATATATTAACTATACAATCTAAACAAAAATTTCCAGAAAGTTATGTTGCTGGATCAAGTTAAAAAAAAAAAAAAAGACTAAATCAGACTAAAAAAATTTAATAGCATATTGTAATGGGTCAAATCTGCTTCTCCAGGATTCAGGCTTTTCTTAACACTTTCTGACGGTGAGTACAACTGGATGCAGGGGATTAAGCACCATTCTTTTTTTTTTAAAATGTTTTATTTATTTCTGAGAGAGAGAGAGAGAGAGACATAGTGTGAGCAGGGGAGGGTCAGAGATAGAGGGAGACCCAGAATCTGAAGCAGGCTCCCGGCTCTGAGCTAGCTGTCAGCACAGAGCCCAATGCGGGGCTCAAACCCACGAACTGTGAGATCATGACCTGAGCCAAAGTCGGACACTTAACTGACAGAGCCACTCAGGTGCCCCAAGAACTGTTCCTTTTTTTGAAAGGCTTTTTGAGTTGAAAAAAAAAAAAAAAAAAGGTGTCCTGGCACGCATATCACTCTTATAGCCAGGAAGCTAACAAAAATCAAAACCTCCAAGAATAGTCTCTAATTTTACTGTGCATATTTGCAGAGATGTCCACCCAAAGAGCCAGTTATTGGTTAGGTCAATAGCAACTTAAGCTTGGTAAGAACAGGGGAAGCTTAGAAAATAAAATCAAATCCGAAATGCACTCAGGGATTTTTGGTGGTAAAGTCTTTTTCTGAATTGCAGTGAGGGGCACCTGGGTGGCATAGTCGATTAAGTATAGGATTCTTGATCTTGGCTCAAGACATGATCTCGCAGTTGCGTGTTTGAGCCCCGCATCCGGCTCTGTGTTGATGGTGTGGAGCCTGCTTGGGATTCTGCTTCCCCTTCTCCCTGCCCCTCACCCACTTGTGTTCTTGCTCTCACTCTCCAAATACATAAATAAATTAAAAAAAAAAATTAGTGAGACATACACAACATAACACTTATCATTTTAACTCTTTTTTTTTTTAATGTTTTATTTATTTTTTTAGGAGAGAGAGAGAGAGACAGCGTGAGCAGGGGAGGGTCAGAGAGAGAGGGAGTCACAGGCTGAAACAGGCTCCAGGCTCCGAGCTGGCAGTCAGCACAGAGCCCGACGCGGGGCTCGAACGCACGAACTGCGAGATCATGACCCAAGCGAAAGTCGGACGCTTAACCAACTAAGCCACACAGGCGCCCCTCATTTTAACTCTTTTTGAGTGACCAGTTCAGTGACATCAAACATATTCCTAATATGCAATCATTGCCACGATCCTCCAGAACGCTTTTAGCATCCCAAATAGAAGTCCTGTATCCATTCAATTGGGTGGTAGCTTTAACTTTTTACATCTCTGTAATTTAGGCCCATCCCAGACATGAAATTGCTCAACTGACTTCAACTGTTTTTCTTTTTGTCAACTGTTTTTGTTTTGTTTTATTTTTTCTATAACGGAATTTAACACCAAATTTCAGGAAATATTAAAGACACCCAAAGACTCTACTCGGAGTTCTTATATGGCTTAGTTCCAGCAACATCTTGCCACGACCAGACTTAAGACACATTCTTCTGCACGGCCACCCTAACGTGAAGGCTCGATGAGAAGGTCGATCATAGTCATTGGCTTGGGGTAACCTGGTCTACAGTCCCAAATCCCTCTGAAGACAGAAACTCAAGTCCGAGGTATATATTCTCAGTGAAAATGAGATTCATGACAAAAGATTGCCAAATTAAGGCCAAATTTTCCCAAAATGTGATTACATGTTTTTAAAAAAACATGTAATAAAAAACCCTCCATGTAATCTCATATTTTGGATGTTTATTATAAAATTATATGGTATGCTATTTGTGGCTTGAAAATAGCTAATTCATTGCTGGGGAATAGTTTGTTTATATGCAGTATCTGAATGGTATGAAATTAAGAAGACACAAGAAAAAAGCCACAGTTACAAAACACATTACTGGTACATTCACAGAAGTTTAAAACTAAGCATGTTGTAGGAAGTCTTAAGTGGACATCCTAAGGAATCCCCACATCCTACGTATGTCTGAGGGTGACTTGAATTTATTGTATGTATAGATGTATGTGCGGGAAGTGGAGCTTCCGACTGGTTCTCTTTTAGGCATTGGATGACTAGAAATGTATTTCTATGTAAACCTGGAGAATAGGCTTCAGATGGCTACAGCGGATAGCCACAATTCCTCTGGGAAGCTTTCTGGGGCCTCCGAAGAGAGAAGTTGGCCTCTGAGGGCCAAGGACAGACCTGCATGTCTGTGCCAAGCCAGTGGACAGGAGACACATTGCTGCTGCAGATAAAGGCTCTAAATCAAAAGCCACGTGGGCAGTGGCTAGGAAGAATGCCTCCTACAGGCAGCCTCCCTTGGCGTACGCCTGCGTGACCAGCGGGGATACCTGAGGTAGGTGAACCATTTGAAATACCAAAATATGGACAAACACCTTCAATTTCATAGAGATCAATCCATATGATACTTATTACAGAGTTCAAAGTTCTCCTGATCATACTGTGTCAGTTAGGGGATGCACCCTCCCCATAGTGCTCGCATGAGCATGCATGAGGGTGTGCCACAGGTCACTGTCACTTATGGCCTGAGCATCTGCTCACCTGGGACACTGCTCGTTGGGTGTGACGCTCCCCGCCAGGCTCAGCTCCGGGACCAGCATGGGCTCCCCAGGTCTTCTCCTGCTCCGGGCTGCCCTCTCCCTCACTTGCTGCTCCATCAGGGCCCGATCGGTGGGCTCCGGGGGGACCGGTTTCACAGGATCCTCCCCAGGATATGGCTCCTCCATCTCCTCTTCGGGATGTTCTTCAACTTCTTGCTTCTTTTTCTTCTTCTTGGCCCTCTGTTGGGTAAAAGGCAATCTTATGTCAAACAGTAATTTGGGAATTTCATTCAAGACCACAGTCTTCAGACCTAGATAGACCTGGCTGTAAACCCAGCCCCACCTCAAGCAGCGGTGTGCACTCAGGCAGCGTACTAAGCCACATGACCTCTCTGTGCCTCAGTTTTCTCATCTCCAAAATGGGGACAATCATAGTAAACTCTTCCCAGAGCTGCTGAACTGAGATAATGCCTGGAAAGCACTTAGCATAGTGCCTGGGACCCAGAAAGAGCTTAAAAACATTAGCTATTCACATGATCATTAATATTGGTGTTAAAGGCCAAGGACACGTCTTGAAATCAAAGTAAGGCTGTGAGCTGGCATTGCAAGGCACCCGATCTATAACTTATTGCCCTTGAATTCAATGTTGCAGGGTTAGGTGTACAAAGTGATATGATTTTCCGGGGAAGCCTAGAAGCATCACTACCTTACATTCAACGGGAGACAGAGCAGAGCCAGAAGGGACCCCAGTCGGCCTGTCTAGTTTCCCTCCTCAGGCCTCAAGGGGTGGCCTCCCAGACCCCTCTGATCCCTAAGGTCAGCCCTGCTCAAGGCTGAGTGACTTGACAAACTTGGGCTTTCTTCCAGGCTTTCCACTGCTGGTATGCGGCTCTGTATTCTTCCATCTTCTGTTCATGCTCTTCCATGTGTTCTTCCAACAATTCGCTTATTTCAGCTTGAATTTCTGCTTCGTATGCCTCTTCGTCTGCTTTCTGGTCAACTTTTTCCCTTTAAGATAATTTACAGCACCTTGGTTATTTCTTGAAATTCAGTAAGAGACTGATAATAACAGCAAATACCTGTATGCCGGGCTTGCTATGGAGCAGATCCTCTTTCTTTCTTTCTTTTTTTAAAAATTTTTAATGTTATTATTTCCGAGAGAGAGAGAGAGAGAGAGAGAGAGGCAGCGTGAGCAGGGGAGGGTCAGAGAGAGAGGGAGACACAGAATCTGAAGCAGGCTCCAGGCTCTGAGCTGTCAGCACAGAGACCGACACGGGGCTCGAACCCACAGACTGTGAGATCATGACCTGAGCTGAAGTCAGACGCTCAACACACTGAGCCACCCAGGTGCCCCCCTCTTTCAAAAGCTTTGTATGTGTTAGCTCACCACCCTGTGAGGCTGATACTACTATCATCTGCATTTTACCCATGAGGAGACTGAGGCACAGAGAGATTAGGTAATGTGCCCCAAAACACACACTGGTGAGTGGAAGAGCTGGAATATGGGCCCAGTCTATTTCCAGCCAAGCAACAATGCCACTCAGGGCTAAGTGATCCAGGTGGCATACAGACAGTCAGTGCCTGTAGAGTCCTGACCGGTAGTGGTAGAGTTTCGTTGTACATATTTTATTTGTGCTTCAAGTCTCTGAGAAACCATTTCATTATGTTACTACCGAGCCCCCAAAACTACTATTCTGACTTTGGATCAACAATTTGAGTTTTTCTTTGATGATTCTGCTGACACTTTATCAGGAGCTCCGCCCAGCCCAGAGCAGCGTTCTCCACAGTGTGCTCAGTGGAACATTAGTTCTGTGAGATCCCTGCCAAAAAAGGTGCTGTGGCCGAGTCAACTTGGGATTAAACAAATGCGGCATGTTACTGAGCAGTGTGACTGTCTGGGAAGGGGGTGACAGTCACACCAAACACCTCCAGCCTAGCACTTTGGAATTTTTGCAGCTCATTGCCTGGGCTTAGTGACCAATGCACTCTGGGCCGTGGGTTCTACTTCTAAAGATCCTGTCCTTTTTAGGTAAACTTACTCAGGTGCCTAAGGCTCACACAGGTTTGCTAATGTAGCGTGCTTGCTGACTTACACATGGGACCTGGTGGTTTAGCAATTAACAGCCGCCTAAGGCACAGGCTCTTAGAGCTCTAGGATCCTACTGAAGAAGTCACTTGGGAAACACAGCGGTACTGGAAATTTAGAAACGTCAGAGAAAATCTGGCTCATAAATTATGAGCCATTCATCTTGCTCTCTGGTATGTGGAGGCATAAATAAACTAGTTGAAATCCAATGACTTTTACAGGAAAACAATTATGCTGTATCATAAGGTGGCTAGGTGAATCAAGGGTGTAAAAGAAGGCACTCCAAAAAAATGTAGGAGGCAGGTACTCATGGGAGAATGGGGTGTGAAGTATCACCAAAAGTGTCACCTGGAGGGGACCTTAACAACAAATTTGCTATAAATTTTAGTTTATCTTAAACTGAAGGAAAGAAGAGAAAGCATTAGGTAAATATTTATGTTCTGCTTCTGGGTGGGAAGGATAGCCTGGAAGATGGAATTTGGAAGCTGAAACACTGGAATTTCTGGGACACATCCCCGGTTTCTATGGGACAGACTACTTGGATCTGTTTTTCACCAGCTACTATTAACTCAGCCGATACCAAGTGGCAGCTGGTCTGTTCGGGACCAGACATCCAACGGTGACCAGATCCCTGCCTTCCTAAAACATGGTCTTGTCTTTGTCCCTGGACGGTTTCTGTCCAGGGACAGAAAAAATGAAAATTATGAAATTTATGAAACCCGAAAAAAATCACAGTTTGCAGCTATCTTTGGCTAAAACAGGACTGTCTTCAAAGCAAAGCATCAGATAAATGCCCGTGTTTATTACTTTTCATGTTGATGTATGGCACAACATGAAAAGGAGAAATCTGAAGAAACAGTCAGGAAGGGACCAAAATCAGCAGCAGAGATGTTTCTTAATTAATATACAGAATACGGTTTTGTTGTGATAACTCGACTTTTAATCATGTATGAAAGTCTAGTGGATGAGGCAGCATACATGTTATCAAAGCACACTTTCTTTGCACCATACACAAAGATCTATTCCAAACGGGCTAAAGATGAATGAGAAAGATAAAACTATAAAGAGTACAGAGGCCATATAATAGAGTATCTACTTGACTCAGGGAAATGATTTCTAAAGAAGCATACAAAAAGCACCAATCATAAAAGGAAAAATGAATATATTCTATCTGTGTAAAATGAAGAATTTCTACCATGAAAAAGAATAAAGAGACTAAAGAGACAAGTACAGAGTGGGAGAGGCGATCTGCAATGCACATCAACAAAGGCCCCATGTCCAGGATAGATGCCAAACTCCTACCAATTATGAAAAAGATGCAAAGACAAACAGTTCAGCTCAAAAGTCAACAAAAGCCTTGAACAGAAGAAATCAAAATGGGCAATTTATGAATGGGAAATGAGAAATTAAGCCATGCCATCAGACTGGCAAAGTGTGAGATTTGACAAGACCAAGTGACGTAGACGGTACT
This sequence comes from Crocuta crocuta, assembly GCF_008692635.1. NCBI lineage: Eukaryota > Metazoa > Chordata > Mammalia > Carnivora > Hyaenidae > Crocuta > Crocuta crocuta. The sequence goes on along the minus strand of NW_027551568.1, from coordinate 11,239,088 downwards.
GGCAATATGGACCTCAAGGAACATCGCTCAAAGTACAAATCAGCACAACCACTCTGGAAAAGTATAATCAGCACGTGAGTATCAGAAAAACACATCTCCTAAGACTCAACAATTTCACTTCTGGGTATGTGTCAGGAGGGCTGAGGCACATGTACCTTAAAAGACACGTACAGGGGCGCCTGGGTGGCTCAGTCGGTTAAACGTCCGACTTTGGCTCAGGTCATGATCACATGGTTTGTGGGTTCGAGCCCCACGTCAGGCTCTGTGCTGACAGCTAGCTCAGAGCCTGGAGCCTGCTTCCGATTCTGTGTCTCCCTCTCTCTCTGACCCTCCCCTGTTCACGCTGTTTCTCAATCTCTCTCTCTCTCTCACAGAAATAAATAAAAAATATTAAAAAAAAAAGACACGTACAAAGTACCTATAGAAGTGAGAAACAGAATCAACTCAAATGCCCATTAACAGTAAAACGAACAAATACTGTTATAGTCATATAATGAATATAAAGCAAAGAAAATAAATAAACTATAGCTATAAAGTAGCTGAATCTCACACAGTATTAAAGAATACACTGAAAAGAGTACACACAACCTACTTTCATTTGTGGATACATCCAATACAGGTGTTATTAAGCTACATTTTTTAAAGGAATTACAGGTAGATGGAAAACCTGGAAATAAACACAAGGAAATGCCGATCATAAAAGTCTGGAAAATGGTAACTTCTGGGATGGAGGGGGAAGTAGTTGGGGTTAAGAACCTGGGGGCTGCTCAGGTACCTGTAATGTCCTATTTCTTTACCTGGGGAGTGGTTACATTGTTATTTATTTGTCACTCTTTATTCATAATAATTAATTTTTTAAAAGAGAGAGACAGCATGAGAGTGTGAGCAGGGATGGACAGAAGAAGAGGAAGAAAGAGAATCTTAAGCAGGCATTCATGCTTAGCGCTCAGCACAGAGCCCAACATGGGGTTCGATCCCATGATGGTAAGATCATGACCCTAGCAGAAGTCAAGAGTTGGACAGTCAACTGACTGAGCCACCCAGATGCCCCTATTTGTAATTACTTTTTAAACTGTATCCATGTTTTACACATTTCCTCAATAAAACAATCTTTGAAAAAAGCTTACTTTCTCAAAACAAGTTTCAAGGGTGTATTTGTAAACCTCTGAAATTCTCGAAGGGATTTCATCTCCTTCCAAACTTTTATGATGGCTTTAAGCAATGTTCGATCTTTTTCTTGTTCAGCATCACGCAGTTTTCTTGTTTGCCTAGAAGATAGAACATGTTGATATATATTAAAACGTTATTCAGGTGGGTATGTAAATTAAAAAAGAAACTATTAATGCTATAGCAATTGTATATTTAATTTGATACCTATAATACTTTTTAAGTACTAGAAATCCAAAAATATGCATGGAAATTTGAAGACAATAGGATGCTAATGTTTCAAGAGGTTGATTTTGTTTTCTCTAGGTGAATCTGATGTCAGTTAAACTAAATCACCTTCTGAACTTCTTATTAATACTATGTGCCTTCAACAAACAGTTACCTTTGAAGTTATAAAAATAAGAGGTCCAGTAAACTCAGTTCTCATGTACTAAATTATTGTAGACATAGGAAACTATGTTGCTATCTCAGTTAACAAACATTAAAAGCTGTCTCTGTTAACACAAGCCACAAGTTCTACATTTAGGAGAAGTAAAGTTGCGCACTGCCTGCCTTCATGAGTCTTCAGTGTTAACTAGATTAACAATATTTCTAGTTTGATTTGAAGAGACATCAGTTGGAAATGCTTTCATTTTTATTCTCATTATTTAGAGTGTTTGGAAGTTATCTGATGCCTTACTTTAAGCCCTTTCTATGAATGATAGTCAAATCCAGAACCCAAATGTACTCTATTATACTATTAATCAACTAGTTAACTAGACAATTTTTCTTTTCTTGAACAAGTAGCAGGTGTCATTCCAGGAGATTTGGGAATGCCTAAGATTGGAGGTGTCTCTGTCCTCAAGGAATTTACAATTTAGCTCAGGAGTCATACACATAGATAAACAATTACAACAAGGTGAGTTTTGCCTAAGAGAGTGCCATGGGAAACTATGGAGGCAGGGTCTCATGAATTAGCACCTCCTGACCTCTAGAGGAAGGCGTAAGTCTGGAGGTTGTACTTGTGATGACTCAGTCTGTGGAGGTGGTACAGAGAAGCACAGAGGTCTACGTTCCTAATTATTCGACTGTTGGCTCTGGAAGAAGAAGATGGCGGAAGACGACAGCCAGTTAGTGGTTGGGTGGCCAAGATTCGGGATTCTCTGAAGACTTCACAGAAACAAGAAAGCAGTGAACTAACAAACCTTCTTCTTGAGAAGCAGTGAAGCATGTGGTTACGGGCATAGATGTTGGATCTTCACTCTGTAGGTTGAGATCCTGGGTCTCTCATCTGTGAGCTGACCTAGCAAACAATTTAACTTGTCCCTGCCTCATCTGTAAGCTAGCGGTGCTAACAGAATCTACTTCACAGGGTTGTTGAGAAGAGTAAGTGTTAATGCTAGAACTGTGCCCGACATCTGATAAGTGGCCCGCAAGTGTTACTGGTCACTATCAAGTGGTCTGTTCTCTTGTGCCCTCAGCTGCTACCTCCCTGGCCTCCTTTTTAAAAACTGTGGTATAAAAATATCTTACTGAATTCTATGACACCTTGAAGCTTTCTAACATATTTTATATTCCCTTTTTTAGTACCTGACAAAATAGTTCTCAGAAATGCTAAAAACAAACTCTTACCAAGAAAAACTTGACATCAGAGCTACAGAGGCAAAGCATCACAAAAGAATATTTAATGACCAATTGTGGTCAGGGCTCTGGAGGAAAAGGCAAAGGCAGTTTTTCCCAGGGAGTCAGGTAACACTTTTCTGAAACCTGGTGCAGATGGGGTCTGGAGAGGGGAAGAGGGTATCAGCCCTGAGGTGTAACTCTGGGAGTTCACTGGCCTCTCTGGATGATCTTTCCAACCACGGGACTGGATCACCTCAGGAGGAAATGCAGATTAATAAAGAAAGGAAAAAGAAAAGCCCTGGGGGGGACTTAGAACGTTTCGAAGCTGGGCAGAGAAAGATGACAGATGCAGGATGGTGGGAATGACAAGCAGCAAGAAAGGGGTGCGGACATCAAAGAGGGTGATGTAGGGAGGAGAAGGGAAGAAATACGTCACAATAGACCCCTCTGATGACAAGGCCCCTTGCTGTCAAGAAGCCAGGTGGCAGGAAGGGCTTGGCAAGGCAGAGGTCCCCAGGAACTGTGGCCAGATCCGCCTCACAGGAAAGGTGAGTGGGTGAACGAGCAGGAGATCAGTGAACAGGATGGGAGGGGGGAGGGAGCCGAGCAGCAAGAATGGTTGGTGTTTTCCACAAGCTTGGCTGTGAAGGGAAATACAGAAAGAAAGCGGTAGCCAGATGGGGCTGTAGGGTCATAGAATTTTTATTTGTTCATGTCTGAGTAGGTCTGAGGGTTAAGATCCAGTAGAGAGAGTGAAATACAGTGTCTCCCTGTCTTACACCAACACCATGCTTCCTTCCTTGTACAGCTGGTTCCGGCTCAGAGGACCAGCAAATGCGGTCGTGAAGCCGTTTACAGAAAAGAAGATGGAAAATGCTTGCCGTGGTGCTGGCTGAGGTGAGCTGCACCAGCCAATGACTTGGTCAATGCCCGGCGGGAGCTCACCGGCCACTGGTCAGGTCAGCAGGAGCCAGGGGTCCACTAGAGGGGACATCCAGGAACAAGCCGTCTGCTTTGAATTGGTTTTAGCAATAGTTAAACGTCAGCAAAAGACTAAAACCCCCTCTTTTGCGGGGCCAGAAATGCAGAAGGACCGCACTGGGTCTGCCCCTGGCTCGGTCTGTGCACCTTCCACACAGTTCTGCCAGCTTTCAAATGCTGATTAATAAATACAAGTCCATATAAAACCCCTCCTGTATCCCCAACAGCTTTTGGTCCCTTTCCTTACCAATGTATGCTAGACCAAAAATTATTTTCACAAGGAGGCTGCAATGTGGGCTTTTTGTTTTAGGATAAATAAGACTTTTCATTTCATTTTATTTTTTTAAAGTTTATTTATTTTGAGAGAGAGAGAGAGACAGTGCGAGCAGGGGAGGGGCAGAGAGAGAGAGAGAGAGAGAGAGAGAAAACCCAGGTAAGCTCTGTACTGACGGTGCAGAGCCCAAATTCAGGGCTTGAACTCATGAATAGCGAAATCATGACCTGAGCTGAAATCAAGAGTTGGACACTTAACCAACTGAGCCATCCAGGCACCCCAAGAATTTTCATTTTAAAACATACTCTTCATACTTTTACAATGACAGTATCTCAACATCACTGATTTCCACTTTGCTGGAAGAATTTCTAACTCAAGGCTCGACTGTAAAAAGAAAAGTATGCATTTAAAGTCCTTGATTTATTAATTCCTGTTCTAAGAACTTATCTTGTGGAAATGTACAGGTACATAAATATATACACACAGGAATGTCAATTAGAGTACAGTTTCAATATAAAAAATAGGAATCATACAAATGCCTTTCGGTAGGGGACATAGCATTTATATGAGGTCAGCCTTTAAAAAACGATACAGACCAAGATGTTCTGCAATAGGAAAAGGTCTGAGATGCATTTTGCATAGAAAATCAAGTTGTGAGATGGTACGTGCAATGGTCCCTTAAAAAAAATACAAACACATGAACACATCGTGTGTATGTGTGCATGAGTATGTACATGTGTATGTACATGTGGAAGAACTAGCAAAAATCTGTTACTGTGATTTTCCCTGAGGGATGGGACTCCAGAAGATAGTCCCCTTCTACGTTACGTAGTTCCGTCTTATTTGACAGCAATCAGGGCTTTAATTTTTGAATTTTAATTTTGAAAAATGCCAAGAAATAGAAAAGTGTCATAAATAATAGGACATGCGTTCACATTTTGTATATTTACTCAGGGATATTTTTTTTGGCTCAAATGTTATAGTTACAGGGGAAGACCTCTTGAATTTCTTTCCCTTCTCTCCCTCCCTCGAGGAAGCAACCGGCACCTGTATCTTTTCTGTCCGAGTGTACCACACATGGGTGTGCCTCCAGACGAGTGTTGTGTTGGGTATTCTTTAGGGTTCATAAGCCATATCACACGGTGAGTATCCTCTTAACACCTGGGGGTTTTCATTCAACATTGTTTTATGCATATGCAGATCTAAGCCAGTTTAACTGTGCTATAGATGTTCAGTGTAAGACTATACCAGACGTGTTCATTCTGGCATGGGTTTATTCCTTGTTCCTTACTTTTGTAAACGATGCTGTGAAATCCAGAATTTCTGGGTCCCAGCTTGTGGGCACTTTCCACACTTTGCTAGCCTGTGGTCGGGCTCCCCTCTAAAGTGGTGGCCATAGCAATGTTCGTTTACACCAGTGGAGCGCGTGAGCCACAATACCATACCTACAACCTCATTCTTTTATTGGATTTTAACTTTGGTGTTAATATGATGGATATATCTCATTATTTCATTTGGTTCAATTTCTCATGTATTCAGTGCATTCAGAAAAACCGAAAACAAAAGGAAAAAATGTTTCAACAAGTACACATCTAACAAGAGGGAAGAAAGTAGAAGTTACGACAGAGTTTACTCACCGAATTTCAGATTTATACTCGTTGATAGTTTTTTGGGTTGTATCAAGAGACTTGGGAGTTTTTGCTGGATTAAGTCCTGTCTGGACAGCATTTCTTAGAGCTTGGAGCTTAAAAAATATGGATAAAAGTTTTGAGTTAGAAATTCTATTACCTATTGCAAATTACATGCCCCGAACCACCCACGTCTCCAGCACAAAATGATGCCAGCAAGTCTGCGAGGGGATGTTCAGGTCTGCTGTTCCCACACTTTCACCGAAACGAACTCTGACAGAGAGCTGTTTCTTCTATTCTTAAAAAAGAAAAGCAATAAAAAAACCAGTGTATGTCCGTCCCTGTTCTGTAGCCCAGATAATCAAATTGCTCATGACAAATGTTACTTTCATGTGTGTGTCTCAAAAATAAGGTTTCTTTCAAGGTTAAAGGTGGATCTTTCTGGGTCCTAGACATATAGTGATATTTTTGTGAACTGATCATAAAATCATAGACTCATAAAAGGAGGTATTGTGGAGATATCTCTTATTTGGGAAGTAGGTTTAAAGTCAGGGTATGGGAGGAAAGTTGCCCATAGTCAAAATTACCCAAGAAAATCCCATCAGATTAGTGTCACATTGGAAATAAATGTCAGAGATCCATTTCGTTGAGCATCATTTGAAACAACTGACCTGTGTTTGGGTACCATGTTATGGAAAAGTACATGTAAAAATGAGAATGTCTCTGAGGACAGAGAGGTTCCCAAGCCATGAACGGTCTCAGTATGTGAGGCCACACAACCAAGACACAGCCACATATCTTCTGTTTGATGCCCGCTCCTGGGAGGTCAGATTACTTGCACTGTTTGCACAAACTTTTCTCTTTAAGCCAAGTGTGTGTCACCAAATGTGCACACCTTAAATGTACATTGCCACATCCTTCCTTTTGCCTGTGGGTAGAACAATCTATCACACATCCTAGGTCAAGGGTGTGTGTGTGAAAGAGGCGCATGAATATCTGCTGCTGGAAGGTGTCTTTGCTGCTTGGGCTCATCAGAAGAACCACTTCGACAGTAAGAATGGAAGAAGGTACCTTGTCAGTAAGAAATTTTGCCTTGTTTCTCTGGTGTCTTGCCAGGTACTGGTCATATAACTGGGCCAGCTTGGCTGCCAAAACATGCTCGCGGCTAAAACAGGGGTGATGAGTGAAGATTAACCCTGAAATGTCAATGTCCAGTTGGAAGTTTCCTGGGGAGTCTCCAGACCCAATCATGTGCTGACTTCTGTGGATATACTTTACTGCCTGTCAAAGAGAGCAGAGTGTGGGGGGACCACAGTTAAAGCAATGACTGGATGATGATGCTCTGGTGTGCAGTGGGACAACAGATGGGTACACCAGGATCCATTAGTGAGAATATATGAGTTTACTTCTTTTTAGCCATTCAATTTGATATTTCCCACTCCTCCCCAGATTTGCAGACTACTAATGTATTGAATCTTCATTTATTTTAATAAAATGAGAAGTTCTCTCCTATAAAATAACATTTAGTCTGTCTTTGATGAGAGGATCGACAGATTTTTTTGGCTTAAAAAACGTGTCCTGTGGGCCACCTGGGTGGTTAGGCTCTTGATCTCAGGGTCGTGAATACAAAGCCCATGTTGCGCTTCACACTAGGAGTGAAGTCTACTTAAAAAAAAAAAAAAGTATCCTTGTAAAATCGGGATGTGTTTACAAATGGTAGGCTTGAATAGAATGGATTGACTGTATCTCAGTACCTTCCAGAATACCAGAACATGCTGAGTCAAGTCTCCATGGATTTATAGGGAGAAGAGACCATGCCTGCTGGGATCATATTCCACTGATATTACCTGCCTTATAAAAGCCCTAGTTCTGATCATTAATGTCCTTACACTTTAGACTGCAACAATGGAGGCATATTTCTTTTCTCTTCCGTTCAGATGAAAGTATTCTATTATAACCCACATTTGTGTTAGAAGTTTTTAATCTGCATGTAGCCAATATGTGTCTTATGATCACCAGGATTAATTAAAAAATTTCTGCCTCACAAACACATGTACAATTAAACATCATTCCGCAGACGTAATAGAAAATTCCTCTCTAATTGCTTTGCTCTTGCTGGTTCTTGCTTTATCTTTCCTCTTGCCATAGGGTTCCAGAGTTATGAGGTCACTCAGGGTGTGGCTTTCAGGTTCTAACTCGTACTCTTCTTAATGTGGGTAGCATTGCTTGAAATGTTACCTAGGTCACTGTACTTCATTTCTTCTTCCCCAAATCTCCATTAGCCCATGTTCAATGATTGCTGGTGGTCTCTGCCTTAGGCTCAGCTCAATCACACACAAAAAAACCTTCTAAGACTACTGGTAGTCATTGAGCTAACTGCTAAAGACCCCAACTCTCTTCCTACTAAGGAGAAAGACTCCTGGTTTCTTGTTTTTCTTTTTGGTTATATTTTTCTCTTCCTATATACTGAGAACTATCACAAACATAGCAGAAACAATTTCTCCTAAGAATAAATAATATTTATAAGGCATAGTGTTTTAATTTTGAAATTGATTTGATTCTTCCCTTTGCAATTGAAAACCAAAACCTAAAACTATCAGGAGTGATGCAAATGGATTATCAGCCGATGTTCTCAGCGAGCGAGGAGGTGAATGCCAATGGAGAAAGAAATTTAAAAGTTGTACAGAAAAAGAATAATCATTGGTGGGATTAAAATACAAGTTTCTATATTTACCCTGGGAAATAATAGAAACAGAGTCTGAAACCAGCTCAGAGCCTGCAACAGACCATTGTTCTGGTCTTCCCTGGGAAGCTTTCTCATTCCCATCTTCTGGGCATGAGGTGGGGGTCACACATCACACTTACAACTGACCAGTTTGTCCTTAGAATTGATAATATGAATCTTGGAGGAAGAGATGAGATCCTTTCCCCTAGAATTGTTAAGCTTAGATTATCAAGGGTCATGTCTTTGAACACATGGAGAATTCTGGTCTGGCTCCCATAGGAGGGATTGAAACCAGTCAACATTCAAGGAGAACCAGAGAAAAGAGAGATACAGAGAGAGAGAGACTGTCATCATGGAATCCTTGAGGTCCTGGTTCCCAAAAGCCCTCCTTTAATGTTCTGATTTCTCTCCAGATCCTTCCCAGTTACGTGGGCCACCAAGTTCTCTCTTTGCTTAAGATAGTTTTGCATTAGCTTCTGTCATTTGCAGCCAAAGAGTGCTGGTGAATGCAGAGTTTATAACTTAGTAGGGGACCATCTGTGAAACATTGGTGAAGATGGTCGAGGAGAAAATGCTAATCTTATCAAGTGGTAATTAACAAGGAGTTTGGAATCATGGTAAATCCCTCAAAATGGTAAGCAATTTTGCAAAGGGGAGGCTCCTATACAAATGTCCCTCAGAAACATCCTGCCCACTTTGAATTCCAGAATCTTTTATTTATTTATTTTTAAGTAAACTCTGGCCAACATGGGGCTCAAACTCACAACCCCGAGATCAAAAGTCATGTTCTCTTCCAACTGAGCCAGCCAGGCGCCCCTCACAGAATAACACTTGACATTTCTGTCTACCCACACCTCACGCTAGGGGTGGTTTTGCTAAGGCCATGTTTGAATGTTGCTACCTCCATATTCTCTGAGTTTAGGACAACTGGACTTTTAGTTAAGGATGGAAAAAAAATAAAAGAGGGAAGGTAAGAGGGAAGGAAGGGTAGGGGAAGGGAGGAAGGGAGGAAGGAGAGAAGGTGGGAAGAAGGGAGAGAAGCTGGAAGGGAGGGAAGAAGGGAGGAAGGGAGGGAGGAGGGAAGCTGTTGGATGCTTTCAACAACCCGAACCCTACTTTGCTATCAGGATTAGGCAAACTGCATTTTATATTGTTTATGTCATATGTGCAATGCCCTCTTGGTATTTTTATTTTTTTTTAGTTTTGGAGTAGTTCCTTTTTAAGAGGAATTCAACTGCATTCTTTCTCCTTTGACGCTTAATTTTGTTCTTTGCACAATATCGAATCTCTTTTTGTATTTCTCTATTTCATTTATTTAGTATTACTCTTTTTCTTTTACATTTATTTATTTTGAGAGAGAGGGAAAGAGAGAGTGTGTATGCACATATAAGTACACGCAAGCAGGGGAGGGGGAGAGAGAGAAGGAGAGAATCCCAAGAAGGCTCCACACTGTCAGTGCAGAGCCTGACACGGAGCTCAGTGTCACAAACTGTGAGATCATGACCTGAGCCGAAATCCAGAGTCAGATGTTTAATGGACTGAACCAGTAGGTGCTTCTAGTATTAATCTATATTTAATGGTCTCTAACAAAGGTCTTAATTTAGGAACAGTAGAATATTACATTTTTACCAAATATTAACAGGGGGTGGATTTGGTCAGTCCTGCTGGGTCAGTCAGCATCGAGCCCGAGACCTTGAGGCAGAAATTCACCAAGGCCCCATTAATGGCCAAAGGAACTGTCAACTCCCAACCCTGCGCACTGACTTGATTTTCCATAACTTGGGTGCCAAGGTTAAGCCAGCTACCGATCTGCAAGAGAGACAGCTGAGGAAAGAAATAAGGAGGGAGTCTATTCTAGATACAATCATTTCAGCAGAATCATTTTAATAATATTCAGTTTGTACTTTGATTGAGGCATCTCTGTGTGCCAGCCTCCTGCTCAGTGCTAGGGTTAAAAGAAGAAGAAAAATGTCTTTGCCCTTGGGTCACATTCAGAGGAGTTGGTGAAGGAGAGAGAAGATGCATTAATAACCTATCAATGAAGCCATTTTTGCCCATTCATCTCCTCTGCTTGAGCATCATGTCAAAACTCCCAGATGGAAGGTATATTTGGACTTGGACTAAAAAAATAGACCGTATGCATTTGACGTTTTTTCTTAAAGGCAAGTCTATTACATGGAACAGTGGGCTTTGGCATTGGACAGATCTGAATAAATGTAGGGAAAGGTAAAAGTTAGTAAGTAAATAAAATTATGAAAATATTAATTCAGAAAGAAATGCATGATGTTTTGAATCATTGGAAGTTTCCACAATGACATTCACAAAAAAGAATGAGATATACAATTCAACAGTGAACTTAACAGATAACATGTAATGGGAGATCGCTGAGGGGGTGTAATATCTCCTCCCTCTAATTTAAACCCTTCTGCTACCTTCTCACACACTTCAACACATCCTTCACACTTCGCCATGTTCAAAGCCTGACCCTCTAAGAAATGACCTTGGGAGCCTCCAGTCCCTTTGGATCTCTCCCTTCTCTAACATCTTAGGCTCTATGATGCTGGACGATCAGCCCCTCTTAGTGGGACAATTCTCTTTCTCTACTTCCCCGTTTTTGCACACAGCACGGGAAGATCTCCCATCTCACAGATATTGGGAAGAAGCCACCTTGCTTCTCCCCACCGTCCTTCCTCATGGCTTCTTCCCCAGAGAGAAGAAATAATGTGACTGGATAGTCAGCTGGAACCCAAGAGTCGTTGGTCTGGGTTCTCTGCTGTCCCTTGTTAGCTCTGTCCTGAGAGCCCGCTTACTGAACTCAAATGTTCTCCTCAGCTGTCCGCATGGTGAACTCACCAGGCTTGTGTCTAGGTGGGGACATAATTCATGGGTGATGAAGCAGGAAACCCATCTGTCTTGAGTTCCAGTGACATTCCACTGTCCACTTTTTCCCATAGTGCAACTGGTCTCTGCATCCTTCTCTGACCCCTGTGCCATTCCCAACTAGCTCACAATTTCTAAAGAGACAGACAAGATTAATTGGCTCTCTTCATACACTACTGTCTATAGTACTGACTCTTCTATTTTCTCATTGTAACCCATAACTTAGAGCCTCAGTGTGCCCTGCTGAAATGGATGGAATGGTGAAGGGAGACTGACATATTACTGGGGAGTAATACATAAGGGGAGGGCTATCTTGATCACTCATTAGATCACAGGTCTGTCATGTAAACAAATAATGACACATCCCTCATGGACTATGACTTGGATTTATGCTTGTTTTGCAAATTTACTTCCATGATCACATTTCTGCACAAAGTAGCCACCCATTAATACTTGTCTGTAATAACAATATTTTATAGAAGTTCACATTTTATTTTGTCTTTATTTTTTAAAAATGTTGATTTATTTATATTTTAGTGAGAGAGAGAGGAGGGAGGAGGGGCACAGAAAGAGGGAAAGAGAGAGTCCCAAGCAAGCTCTAAGTTGTCAGTACAGAGCTCAGTGCAGGGCTTGAGCTCACGAACTGTGAGATCACGACCTGAGCCAAAATCAAGAGTCAGACACTTAACGGAATGAGCCATTCAGGTGCTCCAGAAATTCACAATTTTAAATAAAGGGCAGGGACGCCTGGGTGGCTCAGTTGGTTGAGTATCTGACTTTGGGTCAGGTTATGATCTTGCAGTTCATGGGTTCGAGTTCCGCATTGGGCTGTTTGCTGACAGCTCAGAGCCTGGCGCCTGCTTCAGATTCTGTGTCTCCCTCTTTCTCTGCGCTTCCCCCACTCACACTCTGTCTCTCAAAAAGAAATAAATGCTAAAAAAATTTTAAAAGAGCATACAGTTACATTATCTTAATACTCACAATAATCCTCTGAGGTAGACAAGATTATTATCCTTGTTTCTATTTTCTTAATTAAGGAAAAATGGGACCCTCCCAAAGTCACAAAGTAGTCGTTAGTAGGACAGCACAGATGCCCTGACTTGCACCTGTGTCCTGCTTTACAGAATGATCATTAAATCCCCTCATTTTATTTCACTTTATCCATGGTGAAATATCACAAATATAATATATGGTCTTGAAGGGTTTCTGAAGGTGGTGATCTTTGCTCAGCAGTTCAGGAAAGCAAGAGCAATATAATTAAACACTTAGGCAGGTAACTCTGTTTAACACTAGCCAGCACTCCCTGAGCTCTGTTCCAAGCGCTCGAATATACTGTCTTAATGAATCTGCACAATCGTCTTAGAGGTAGTCACTATTTTTATGTCCGTTCTACAGATGAAGAAATTGTGACACAGAGAAATTAAGGGCCAAGCTTGCCCTCTGACTGTTAGTGCCGGGACTCAAGTCAAGTAGCTTGGTACTTGACCTTACGAAGACACAGTAAAACAGATTTGCAAGGATAGAAAACCTTCAGTTATATAATAAAGAGACAGTGGATGGGAAATAATGCTGCAGCATATGTGAGATGGCAGAGAAAAAAAGAAAAACAAGGCCAGCTAACCTGGATATGCAAATAAAGTCACTGGCTTAGCCATTCCTACCTGGGAACTCATTCCTTGTTTGAGAAGGAAGTGGGTTAACATAGTAGGCTTGCTCTTACACGACACGCCTGCTGTTTGTTCTGTATGTGTGATGTAGAGAAAGAAACAACCAAAGTAGAATGTTATGAATTTAACACTCTAGGCTGCCCAAGGAACAAAGCACTTTCAAGCACATCCATGAATTAAAAGTGGGGAGGTGGATGCGCCTGGGTGGCTCAGTCCGTTAAGTGTCTGACTCTTATCTCGACTCAGGTCGGGATCTCAGGGGTTCGTGAGATCGAGTCCGGTGTTGGGCTCTGAACTGACAGTGCAGACCGTGCTTGGGGTTCTGTCTCCCTTTCTCTGCCCCTCTCCCACTCGCGCTTGCCCTCTCTCTCTCTCTCTCAAAATAAACTTAAAAAAAAAGGAGGGGGGGAGATGGGCTTACCTTCTTATACAACGTTTCAAGCTCCGCCTTAATGTCTTGCCCCTGTGTCAACACTGGTGGTCTTGAAGGGAACAGCTTGATGGGGTTTGGCAGTGCTAGGATCCCCCCATCGTCTCCAAACCACCTTCCTCCCTGCAGAGCAAGCAGAGGGATGAACAACATTTTCCTCTTCTTCTTTTCTTTTAATGTTTATTTATTTTTGAGAGAGAGAGTGAGCGAGCAGGGGAGGGGCAGAGAGAGAGGGAGACACAGAATCTGAAGCAGGCTCCAGGCTCTGAGCTGTCAGCACAGAGCCCAGCATGAAGCTCCAACTCACAGGCCGTGAAATCATGACCTGAGCCAAAGTCGGACGCTTAACCGACTGAGCCACCCAAGCACCCCAACATTTTCTTCTAACTGGACAGAAAATGGTTTACAAAAGAAACAACATTTGCAAGAAAATTCTGGGTCAACACACACATTTCATGCACCTTCTCTTGTCCCAATAGATCTTTAAAAGCCTGATTTTGGGGGCGCCTGGGTGGCTTGGTTGGTTGAGTGTCACCTTTGGCTCAGGTCATGATCTCATGGTTCGTGGGTTCAAGGCCTGTCAGGCTCTGGGCTGACAGCTCAGGGCCTGGAGCCTGCTTTGGATTCTGTGTCCCCCTCTCTCTCTGCCCCTCCCTTGCTCTCTCTCTCAAAAATAAATAAACAGAAACAATTTTTTAAATAAAAAAATAAAAGCTTCATTTCGATTAGCAACCGAGTCTTCACTAACACCCCCCACAACTGACTTAAGATATAGTCCTCACTCCCCTCCAAAAATGTGTTAACAAAAACCTTACAGGAGTGCTTCAGAAAAATATGTATTTTCTATGCATTAAAAAATGGAAGGAAAAAACCATAGGAGCAAAACAATGGAAAACATTCTATCTGCGGATGGTTAAGCATTTCTGTGAATTGCAAAAAGATGGTCAACATCTGACTCAGCAGGAGAATCCCAAGCCCAGCCCGCAGAAGATGGGTTTTGAGCAGGAGAGAGGTGGTATGGTTTGAGGGTCGCCAAACGTACTGAGAGGCAAAAATAAAAAATAAAGAAATTGAACCACTGTCTGTAGACAGGAGAAAATGAGCATGATGTGACTGTCCCCATAGGAAGAAGCAGCTGCAGTTGTCCATGGGCTACAGGGAGGACAGAGATGAGAGGGGGAGCAGGGGGGGGTA
>NW_027551568.1:10984038-11224525 GCF_008692635.1 Crocuta crocuta | reverse complement strand
GCTTACGGGCTCCTGCATCAGCAGCCTGTTCTCCATGATGTTCTGACAGGTTCGAGGCATGTCCGGCCTTGCGCCGATGTAAAGGCCTTCATCTTCCAGAAATCTGGGCTGTACATTCTCGGGAAGCTTTTTATACGTAGGCACTAGGTAGGTCGTTAATAAACAAATACGAGCAACATTAGTGCCAGCTTAAACATTTCCAGCTGCAATTTGGTGACTTAAAACAACCAGTGGAGATTTCAATTACATTCTTGGAAGCTGCAAAGGCTCCATGGTAAGTTCTAGATGCAGAACCAGGGGAAAGAGGAATGTGTTCACCTGTAAGACCATGTTGTAGAATTGTGAAATAAGCCCGCACCTAACTCACCGGCCTGGCATACCGAGGGGAGGGCGGCATTCAAATCAAAGGACCTGCTCCTTGGCTCACTGGCAGAAAGAGCCAGGGCCAGGCACTTTGAACTCTTTCCTTCTGTACAAAAGGGATGATAATATCTATTCACTGGGTTCTTGGGAGAATGAAATGGGGTAAAGTATGAGAAAACATTCTGTAAGATAAGAGGTTTAAAAACGGAGATAAACTTGAGACAGAGCAGCAAGGGAGGTTTTTCTCAGGAGGTGACGCATTTGCATTTGAAGGTTGAGAGCGAAGGAGCTGGGGATGGGGGGCCTGGGAGCCTGGTGTGTCCCAGAGTGGGGGAAGGTGGAGAGTCACTTTTGTTTATAATTACCTCACTCTAAACCTCGCCAAACCCCGAATCTGCTAATTCTCCTGTGTGTGGCCATTTGGACACTCTGCTTCCCAAGCTCATCCACAAAAAAGCAACTAATGCCAGCATTTCTGGAAAAACCTACGTTGGAGTCCTTAGAAAACCTGGGGCAAACCATTGTTTTAACTTTTTTTTTTCTGTTCCCCATCCCTCCCATAGCTAGACAGGGGCCCATCACTAATCCCAGGGGTCTTCAACTCTTGGCAAGGAAACGTTTTTGAGCCACTTGCCCACTCTGCATATGCTGATACGCTGTGCACGCATGATCCTACTTACAAAGTTAGAGCAGGAAAGGAAGAGTTTAAAAATACGTGTAAATAGAAGCCTTGACGTTGGCGAGCACACTCGACTTTGGCAACCGTTCTCCAGGCAGTGACAAGAACGACAGCACCAGCAACAGAAATTATTGTTATTTCCGATCCCCTGCTATGTGCTGGTCGCAACACAGGGAATTCACTCATGTCATTTTCTCAGTGCTCAAAGGAAAAATAAACGTTCAGGGTCATGTCATAGGACCATCCCATTTCCTGCTGACTTCAGGAGAGGCACCCCGGAATAGAGGAGCTCGCTCAAGGGCATACCTCTGGAGGAGGAGCGGGGGCTGAGTGGCTCCCCAACTCCTGTTGGCTAGGCCAGGGTCACCTCCTCACAGCCCCCGCCCTGCCCCGCCCCTCCGTGGACCAGCGCAGGTGGGAGAAGGATCTGTGATTGGATCCCTGCTCACAGCAAGACCCCTGTGCAGCCCTGATACCTTAAGCCTCTTCCACATGCAACCCCCACCCCTGTCTGAGCAGCCCCCAAGGGTCTAACCTCCACTCCCAACCCAGGACCCTCCAACGGCAGGCCTTGAAGTAAGAGTCCTCGGCACACAGATGCAAGTGAGGAAGTTCCTCCTTGGCCGAGGCTGGTGGAGATGCATTTCTCCACACCCCCAAAGAAGAGCATCTCGGGACACATTGTGCGAGGCGTGTGGCCTCTGCAGCTGGCCACCCTGCTCAGACACCTGCCTCCCTCATGTCACTAGCTTCGAGGTCTTGGACTAGTGCCCTAATGTCTTTGGGCTCCTGCTTTTTCATCTGTAAAATGGGTACGAAAGAGAAGACTTCTCCAGCCCTGGTGTGGGAGCAGACTGGTGGATACACATCAAGTTCTTGGAAAGGGGCCTGGTGGAGGAAGTGCACAGAATGCATTAATTGCTGCTATTATGGCAAGGGTGTCAGCTTTACGCATGTTTCCCATCTGCCTACTTTTTTTTTAAATCTCTATTAAAAACATTTTTTTTTATGCTTTATTTATTTCTGTGAGAGAGAAAGAGACAGCATGAACAGGGAAGGGTCAGAGAGAGAGGGAGGCACAGAATCTGAAACAGGCTCCAGGCTCTGAGCTGGCTGTCAGCACAGAGCCCGACGCGGGGCTCGAACCCACGAACCGCGAGATCATGACCTGATCTCTATTTATTTTTGAAAGATTTTTGATTGGCGCCCCAATCTCTATTTATTTTTGAAAGAGAGACAGTGAGAGTGGAGGAGGAACAGAGAGAGAGGGAGACACAAAATCCGAAGCAGGCTGCAGGCTCTGAGCTGTCAGCACAGAACCTGATGCGAGGCTCAAACTCACGAACTGTGAGATCATGACCTGAGCTGAAGTCAGACACTTAATCCCTTAATCGACTGAGCCACCCAGGTGCTCCCACCGTGCCTTTTAAGTGTGAACTACCAGCTAAATAAGTGAGGAAGTCCCTCAGGCACTCTCAGGAGGAAAGAAAATTCCAGGAGAGAAAAGAGCAAAGGGAAACCCAGGGCAGAAACTCAGCAAGAGGCAGTCACCACTAGTTAATCCAATGGTCCCGGCTCCAGCACCCCAAACCATCCCCTACACCCACCCCCCTGAGGTGAGGAACCTCAGCCCACCTGCTTTGCAGCTCCCTCATAATCGCCCAAGTGACAACCTCCTTTTGCACGTCAGTGAGATGCCTGGTGGCTGGGGGTTCCTGAAGATATTTCTTTTTTTTTTTTTTAAGTTTATTTATTCTGAGAGAGACACAGTGCAAGTGGGGGAGGGACAGAGGGAGAGGGAGACAGAGAATCCCAAGCAGGCTCTGTGCTGTCAGCTTGGAGCCCCACGTGGGGATCGAACTCATAAAACAGTGAGATCATGACCTGAGCCGAAACCAAGAGTCAGATGCTTAACTGACTGAGCCACCCAGGCGCCCCTAAAGATATTTCTTGATTACTAACTCAGATTAGAAACTGGGCATCCCCAGATACCAGGTGTATTTCATCTGAAGGAAAATGCAGCTGCCCACGCTGAGCAGGAAGGTGAAAAGAGCAGCTACCTGTCAGCCTGCTGGGTACGAACAGGAGTTCTTTTTCCATCTGTAGCCGGATGTGGACGCTTTCATAGTCTGCAGGTCTGACTGCCACAAAATCCTCGGCTGTGTGATCTAGGCCCAAAAGAAGGTCCTCGGCCTCTTTAGCACTCAGCAGCTCTTCTTCATCCTGCAGTATATTAAACAGCCAGAAAAGATCCTGCTGAGATTGCTAGTTCACTTAGAAAAATAATAATGACAATAAACTCATCATCAAACAATGTATCCTATAATAAAGTTACCTTTTCTTTTGTTTATCTTTTTAAACGTCCATTTATTTATTTTTGAGTGAGAGAGAGAGCAAGAGAACAAACACAAGCAAGGGGGAGGGGCAGAGACAGAGGGAGACGCAGAATCCCTCCAGGCTCTGAGCTGTCAGCACAGAGCCTGACGCGGGGCTTGAACTCACAAACCGTGAGATCATGACCTGACCTGAAGTGGGATGCTCAACTGACTGAGCCATCTGGGTGCCCCTGTTTATCTTTTCTAAATGAAAAAAAATTTTTTTGTTTACCTCTTTTTAAATTTATTTTTTAAATGTTAATTTATTTTTGACAGAGAGAGAGAGAGACAGCACACATGAGTTGGGGAGAGGCAGAGAGAGAGAGAGGGAAGCAGAGGATCTGAAACAGGCTCTGCACTGACAGCACAGAGTCCTATGTGGGGCTTGAACCCACGAACTGTGAGATCATGACCTGAGCTGAGGTCAGACGCTCAATCGACTGAGCCACCCAGGAGCCCTGTTTATCTTTTTTTTTTTAAAGGAAGGAATAAACCTGTATAGCCTTCCATATTTAACAAGTGGGTTTTCTTTTTCTTTCACTGCTGCACATACTTGTAAAATATCAAAATCAGAATGGGCTGAAGTCAGAAGTCGTGTGCTGGGCAAAGCTACTGAAATCTGAAATCAACAATTCTGGCCTCCTTTGACGGCGTGCATTCTTCCACATTTACTTAAAGTACTTGGGCTCAGAAGTTATGTAGTATGTTAACCTTCGCCTGGCTGGACCCCGGGACAACACACTGACAACAGTGTGCATCTTCTGCGTACATCTTCCGCTCAGGCTGCTGGGGCTCGCCTTGGAGCTCTACCCCCCACTGCACACTGCATGACTTCAGGGAGCTTGCCTACCGTTCTTCTTCTTCTTTTTTTAAAAATTTTTAAATAGTTATCTTTGAGAGATAGAGAGACAGAGAGAGCACAAGCGGGGGAGGGACAGTAAAGGAGAAATAGAATCCAAAGCCGGCTCCAGGCTCTGAGCTGTCAGCACAGAACCCGACATAGAGCTTGAACCCACAAACCATGAGATCATGGCCTGAGCTGAAGTCAGATGCTTAACTGACTGAGCCACCCAGGCACCTGAGCTTACCTACCGTTCTAATCCTTGCTTTTCTCACCTGTCAGATGGAGCTATTAACAGAGCTTACCTCCTAGGGTTTTGTAAGAATTAATAGACTTAGAATTTGTAAAAATTCTAAGTGCTGAGGCTGTAATCACAATGTTATCTGAAGCATGTTAATTTTGTTTACGTATTTTCCAATCTTTTTCTCCTTTCCTTTCTTCCTCCTCTTCTCCACCTTATTTTTCTCCTCCTTTTTNTTGAGGCCTGCTGCCCATTTATGGGCAACATCTTGTAAAATTTATTTTTGGGACAGACAGAGTGTGAGTGGAGGAGGGACAGAGAGGCAGAGAGAGAGGGAGGCACAGAATCTGACGCAGGCTCCAACTGTCAGCACAGAGCCGGACATGGGGCTCGAACTCACGAGCCCTGAGATCAGGAGCTGAGCTGAAGTGGAACGCTTAACCGACTGGGCAATGTTTTTTAAAATCCCGTGGAGATTTGCACAGGTGGTTGCCTCACTACCTGCCTCTTAATATTTCTTCCCAAATGTACAAAACAACGAGAAAGAGCTATGTTGTGACCAAGCTCTCAGAGCAACTTGAAGACAGAGAATGCCAAAAACGTCAAAAAAGTAAAAAAAAGAAAAGAGTGCCCTAATTTCAGCGTGTGATGTTTCTGCTTTGTGGTGAGCAGAGACAGCTTGAGGAAAACAGCAGAGAAGACAGAAAAGGAGAGCTACAGATGATCAACAACCTCTGCCAGGAAGACGGAATCCACTTTGAGCATAAAAATACTGAGAAAGGGCCTGAGCAGACAAAGCACATGTGGAGGACAGGGATGGGGCTCCGCGTGAGCACGATTTCAAAGGGCAGTTGTAGGAACACGTCGCTTCCGGGGGGAGAAACACGCAAAAGAGAGGAGAAGCGGCTTTTGGAGAGAAGTGTCATGATTTCAGAAGCCTACAAGTCTATTTCTAGTCCTGCCTTCTAGAAGTGGACCCTGGTTCTCCTGTTCTCTAGTGACTTGCTTCTGATGAGCAGGATTGCGGGTACAGGTATGTAGCTTCTGACTCTAGGTGAGGAAAGGCACCGTGGCTTCCTCCTTGCTTTCTCTTGGATCACGTGCTTGGGGGAAATCCGCTGTCATGTCATGAGGACACTCAAGCAGTTATAGGCGGGGCTCGGAACTGAGGCTTCCCGCCAGCAGCCCTTGAGAATAAACCACCTTGGAAGCAAAACCTCCTGACGTAGTCAAGCTTTCAAATGATTGTGTCCTTGACCTTCTTGTCTGCAACCACAAGAGACCCCCAGAGTCAGAAAAGCTGAACATTGATTTGTAACACAATCACTATTGAACAAGCTTCTGGAAGCCTAGGTAATAAATCCCATTTTGATTTTGTTGCTTGTGCTGTGGTTTCATCTCCAAAAACTCATTACCAGCACCCATGTCAAGGAGCTTTTTTCCTATTTTTTCCCCCCTAGGAGTTTCATGGTTTCGGGTTTTACATTTAAGCCTTTAATCCATTTTGAGTTCATTTTTGTGAGTGATGTAAGATATGGACCCACTTTCATTCTTTTACATGTGAATATCCAATTATCCCAGCACCATTTTTTGAAGAGACTGTCTTTTCTCCACTGAGTATTCTTAGCTCCCTTGTCAAATTAAAAAAAAAAAATTTAATGTTTATTTATTTTTGAGAGAGAGAGGGAGACACAGAATCCAAAGCAGGCTCCAGGTTGAGCTGTCAGCACAGAGCCTGATGTGGGGCTCGAACCCATGATCCGTGAGATCATGGCCTGTCCTGAAGTTGGACCTTCAACAGACTGAGTCACCCAGGCACCCCTCCTTGTGAAATATTAGTTGACTGTATATGCTTGGGTTTATTTCTGGGCTGTCGATTCTGTTCCATTGGCCTATTTGTCTGTTTTTCATGTCAGTACCATGCTGTTTTGATGACTGTAAGCTTTATAGTATAGCTTGAAATCAAAGGGTGATGCCTTTTGCTTTGTTCTTCTTTCTCAGGATTACTTTGGCTTTTTGGGTCTTTTGTGGTTCCATATACATTTTATGAGTGATTTTTCCACTTCTGTAACAAGTGTCATTGAAACCTTTATAGAGATTGTATTCAATCTATAAATGGCTTTTGGCAGTAGTCACATTTTAATAATATTAAATCTCCCAGTCCACGAACGCGTGATAGCTTTACATTTATTTGTGTCTTTATTCCTTTCATCACTTTCTGACACTTTTCAGAGTACAAGTCTTTCACCTGCTTAGTTAAATTTATTCCTAAGTATTTTACTGTTTTTGATACTATTATAAATGGGATCATTTCTTTATTTCTTTTACAGAAAGCTTATTGCTAACTGTAAAGAAACACTACTGATTTTTTTGTATGTTAATTTCGCATGCTGCAACTTTACTAAATTCATTGATTAGAGCTAACAATTTTTTGGTTGAGTCTTCAGGATTACCTCTGTATAAAATCACAGCATCTGTGGGGAGCCTCGGTGGCTTTAGGTCAGTTAAGCTTCTGACTTCAGCTCAGGTTATGATCTTGTGACTTGTGAGTTCAAGCCCTGTGTTGGGCTTTGTGCTGACAGCTCAGAGCTTGGAGCCTGTTTTGGATTCTGTGTCTCCCTCTCTGCCTTTCCCCCGCTCACACTCTGTCTCTCTCTCCTTCAAAAATAAATAAACATTAAAAAAATTTTTCTTTAAATCATAGCATCTGCAAGCAGAGACAATTTTACCCCCTTTTTCCCAATTTGGATACTTTTTCTTTTTCTTGACTGATGGCTCTAGCTAAGCCTTCTAGTACTATGTCGAATAGGAAAGGTGAGAGTGGACTGCACTGTCTTGCTCCTGATCTTAGAGGAAAAGCTTTCAACTCTTCACCACTGAGTATGATGTTAGCTAAGGGTTGGCCATAGATGGCCTTTGTTACGTTGAAATACATGCCTTCTCTGCCTAATTTACGAGTTTTTATCACAAACGTTTTAGAGGTAACTTTGAAGTGTTTAGAACTCTTCTATACAATGTTTATGTAATCAGATGTAGAGAGGGCTATGCCATTTTGTAAAAACTTAAAAAAGACAGCTTCCCTTCATACTAATCCTCTCAATTTTACTCCTTCCCACTTCCAAAAAGAAAACAAAAACAAAAACCACACCAGAATATTCAGAATAGGTGTTCCTGACTTGAAAATTCCAAAGAATTCAACTGGAAAAGGCATCTTATTCCTCTAAATTTACTTTTACAATTTTCTGTAATCAAGGTTCTTAGAATGCAAAGGTGTTTGACTTGAAAATTTGTATAAAATATAGCAATTCATCAAAACACCCTAGAAATAGATTCTAATCACCATCATTACATAATAACAAACCTTTCTAAATGCTTTAAGCTTGTGGCAAATGCCACGAGACACATTACGTGGCACTCACGTATCACATATAAGTGCCAAACTATATCTGCATTTCAAGTCTGCAAGGCACCCATGTACTTAAAATGCATATGGAGACTTACTGTAGGGTAGCTTTGTCCCTTTAATTGGAGTACATTCATCTTATGGTACTTTCCCACCCAACCATAGACTGAGATCTTGCTCCAAGGGGCTTTAGATAGCTGCCAGTAAATTATTTTAATCGCTGCCTTGAAGGTAGCAAGTGTGTTAAGGAAATAATCTACCTGATGCTAAATAAAGGCTTTAGAATGTCCCCCCGCCCATGGAATTTTGTTAAATGTTTCTTCTGTATCTGTTAGGATTACCTTTTTAAATTATTTATTTATTATTTTTTTAAAGTTTTATTGAGATATAATTGACATACGTAAATCTTTTTTTATAAACTAATCCTTTTTTAATTATTTATTTTTAAGAGAGAGAGAGAGTGGAGGAGGAGCAGAGAGACAGATGATCTGAAGCAGACTCTGTGAGCCCGCAGTGGGGCCGGAACTCATGAACTGTGAGATCATGACTTGGGGTGAAGTCAAATCCTTAAACCACTGAGCCACCCAGGCCCTACCAAATCTTTTTTTTTTTAAGTAAACTTTATGCCCAACATGGGGCTCAAACTCACAACTCCAAGATCAAGAGTCACATATTCTACTGACTGAGTCAACCAGGTGCCCTGAATTTCTTTCCTTTTTAATGCTGCATACTTTTCCATATTATGTCTACACCACATTTTGTTCATCCATTCATCTGTTGATGGACACTTGGGTTGCTTTCACCTTTTGGCTATTGTGAATAATGCTTCTATCAGCATAAGTGTTCAAGTATCTGTTCGAGTGCCTGCTTTCTATTCTTTTGGGTCCATACCCAGAAGTGGAACTGTGGGACCATAGTAATTCCATGTTTAAATTTTTGAGGAATGACCAGACGGTTTTCACAGCAGCTGCACCATTTCACATCACCATCAGCAATGCACAAGGGTCTAGTTTTTCTATATCCTTGCCAACACTTGTTCTTTGCATTTTTAAAATAATAGCTGTTCTAATTTGTGTAAAATGGTATCTCATTGTGGTTTAGATTGTAGGTCCCTAATGATTAGTGACGTTAAGCATATTTTCATGTGCTTATTGCCCATCTGTAGATCTTCTTTGGAGAGATGTCTATTCGAGTCCTTTGTCCATTTTTTTAATGGTGTGTTTTCTTTCCTCTCACAGATACCGCTCACAATGTTAGAACCTGAGTCGTGGCTTGGGTGTGGAATGGGCCACAAAAAGCTGATCACCTATAAGGTTATGAGAAGAGAGAAGAGGTCTCATGTGTCTCGGAGAGGTGAGCATTTTGCACATGAAATGAATACTAATCACTGCGTGGCATCTAACAAGAAGAACCTGCAAGCCACATGGCTGGGCTTTTCTCTTTTTCCACAAGAGAGAAATGGACAGATTTAATCAAGATCCTTATTACCCGAATTGTGGGGTAAAATCAGAGGCTACAGACAGTAATGGAAACGTAGCATTCCTATCGCTTTCAACTAAGACATGGATGAGCTGTGTGGTGCTGACAAGTCTGTCCTCAGCTGCTCCCTGGCGAAGACGTCATCATCATCACTATTGTCACCATCGTGGTCGCTAACATCATCATCATCCCTCTCCTCATTACCATCGTAATGTTAAATACCGTTTTGTGGATTCCTTGCGCAGGCGGCTCTTCTTCCTCTCCTTCCTCCTCCTCTTGGGTAGTTCCATCTCTCTTTTTTGCTTTTGGTTTTTCCTCTGATTCCTCTGGTTCAGGATCAAAGTTGAAAGTGAAGAAGTTATAGGCTTCTTCGGCAGAAGGGAAGCCAGGTGGGACCTATGGAGAAGCAGTGAGGAATAGAACTTCAGACTGTGTAAGCTGCGGTGGGCGCCGCACGGTTCACAGCAGCTTGATGCTAATGGTACCGGGCACATTGGAGGCATCCTAAACGTGTCACCTTTGTCGAAGGTGTGAGATTACCTGTCACAAACTTTAGCAAGTGCAACAGACAATTGGTGGCTTCCTCTAATACTTTCATGAGTTACCTTTTTTTATAAACCATCAACCATTCTAATAAGCAATTAATATCATATTTACAGCAGTAAAAGCTTTTGAAGAGATGATTAAAATACAAAAAAAAGTAGATTCGTTATTTTATAGGCCGTGGCTGAGATAGTTTTGTTGAATTAAGAGTAATTCAGGACTTCGTTAACTTTTTTTAAATGTGTTTTTTCAGTTTAGATTCTTCTCGAGTTGGTACCCCCTTTTTTCCCCATAATGAAAGCTGGTACAACTTCAGATCTGAACAAATAACACTTCCCGCTCTGCCATGTATACCTCCTCACCCAGTCAGGCAGTGTTCTAATCTCTCCTGCTAGATTCAAGCATTTTATTATTTATTTATTATTATTTTTAAAGGTTTATTTATTTATTTATTTTTGAGAGAAAGAGAGAGAGAGTGGGCATGCATGTAAGCAGGGGAGGGGCAGAGAGAGAGAGAGAGAGAGGTAGAATACCAAGCAGGCTCTGTGGCGTCAGTGTGAAGCCCAGCTTGGGGCTTGAACTCATGAACCGTGAGATTATGACCTGAGCCAAAATCAAGAGTCAGACATTTAACTGACGGAATCACCCAGGCGCCCCTAGCTTTAAACATTTTAAAAGTAAGAATCAGTTCTCATACTTTTCTCTTGTATAGTCCATGGCAGTAAGACTCGGGGTATGTATATGGGCATCTCTCATTGGATATATTTGAAAAACACAAACAGACCAACAAAAGACATTATTTTAAAAAGACAGGATTTCTCACCGGGGGTTTAGACTTGATTTTTTGTACAGAATCATGGAACTTTACTCTTGATTGACTTTGGGAATCATCTTCTTGTTGAGTCCTTCGAACCTCCTCCCCTGGCTATAGGAGAGGAAATAAGGATACATAAAACACATAAATCAAGAAACTAAAGATGTTCTAAAATAAACATGAACTATGAAAGAGGAAACCTCTGACCATTGGTGTTGACCACCATTCCTAAGGAATAAAATGCTTACAAATGTCAAATATATTTGAAGGTTAAGGTTGCTGAATATTTTCTTAGGCACTTCTGTGTCTCTCAAGACTAAACAAATATAAAATGTTATACTCAATAAGCTCTAACATGACAAATGCTATTTATTCTGCAGATCAATAGATTATGTCATTCACAGAGGACCATTTCCAAACAGTCTATGAAGAAAAGCATGAAGAATGTCTGAATGTGACTAAATCTGACATACGGCCTCCAGGACACATGTTCTTGTGAGCCCCTGGAGGGGTTGTTCTCGCTGGAAGCTGAGCTCTGCCTCCGACAGCTCAATGTGCTAATTATCATTATGGGGGCTCCCTTTGTCCTCTGGTGGCCAATCCACCAGGGAATGTCCTCGCTTGGTCCCCATTTCTGCTTCTAATGCACTCCTCCTAGAACCTGGCGACTCCTCCTTTCCCAGCCAGCACAATCCAAATGCCAAGCTTTCCTTTTGAGTGACTCTAAGCCATTCCAGGAGTATATCTAGATATTCATAATAAGAAGGGTCAAACTTATTCTACCTGCAGATTATTATCTGCACTGAGACTGTGTCACAGCATGAAATGACTTTCATCAGGGTGAATGGAATGTACTTTACCTCTACTGGGGCCTCTCTAGTATCCTTCCCAAGTCCTGCTTGTTTTTCCAGAGCATGCAAAGCTACTTCCTTTCTCAGACTACTCCCTCCTAAAATGAAATCTCTTTTCTAGAATCGTATTGTCTGAGGCATATTGGGTGCTGTTCTGTATAGCGTAGTAATCAAACCATGGACTCTGGAGTCTGATTGCCTGGCTTTGAATCCCAGCTCCGTCACTTAATGGCTTAGGCCACTTACTCTGAGCATCAAATAAGGCAGTGTACCTAAAATATGCCCCTAGTCATGGCTCAATAATGGTGGGTCTTAGTATCACATTCTTAATTTTCTTCTTACATGTCTTTTATCTTCTTAGTTTGTATGTAAATCGTATGACTATAAATGTTTGATCTTAGTCTGCCAGAAATTAAAGCCTGCTGCAAGGGTCTTTTGTGCCTGATTTTTGTGGCTCGTTCTGAGAAGCTGTACCAAAGAAGAGGAGTTGGGAACTGGGGAGAATGAAACTGGAGGGAAAGCCAATTCTGGTGAATGTTACTGAGCTGGCTCATGTGGTGGTGACCAGGGCTGGAGCCCCGCTGAGGACAGTGCTTCTCAGAATTCCCTGCGTAGGACACAGAAGAGTGGATGCTTGTCTCATGACTTCTGTTCCCACTGTGCAAGACTTCCCCAGGCTCCTGGCCTTTTCAGTTTTGTGAAAATCTCAGAATGGCTGGGTGGGTCTCCACAGGCCAGTGACAAGAGCTAGAGATCTGTGGAACAGATAAAACAGGATGCTAAGAAATTTCTCCCAGATGTAGCTAGGTGTCCAGCATGGCCAGAATAAAAACTGTATCGGTAGGGGCACCTAATGGCTCAGTGAGTTAAGCGTCTGACTTTGGCTCAGGTTATGATCTCACGGTTTGTGGGTTTGAGCCCTGCATTGGGCTCTGTGCTAACAGTTCAGAGCCTGGATCCTGCTTCAGATTGTGTCTTCTCTCTCTGCCCCTCCCCACTCACGTTCTGTCTCTCTCTCTTTCAAAAATAAGTAAACATTAAAAATATAATAAAAAAATAAAAAGCTTTTTTAAAGAAAGAATGAGGCATTGGTTGGGTATAATTTATCATAATATTGAGAGAATATATGCCATTCCCATTTATGTAAAATTCTACATTTTTCCTTTGTTTTCTCATTTCACAGTATTAAGTAAGATTCAATAGTTATGTGCCAACTCCAACCATATAAAAGTTGAAGCTGTCCTGGAGAATAAATCCCATGGTGCAATGCAAAATATGGACTTGTTGGTTTTGGTAAATTCCAGAATTTGATATGTTGTTTTGATGAGGAAAGAAGCAGATGAGTATTACCTAGTGTAAGGATAAATGATTTAAAAATATTAGAGTAGAGGGGCACCTGGGTGGCTCAGTCGGTTAAGCGTCTGACTTCGGCTCAGGTCATGATCTCATGGTTCATGGGTTCGAGCCCCGCATTGGGCTCTGTACTGACAGCTAGCTCAGAGCCTGGAGCCTGCTTCTGACTCTGTATCTTCCTCTCTCTCTGACCCTCCCCTGCTCATGCTTTCTCTCTCAGAAATAAATAAAACATTAAAAAATTTGAAAAAAATTAGAATAAAGAGCAGATTCCAGGAGGGCTTTCCAAAGCTCTGTCAAGTCTGATCCTCTCCTGAAACAGGGCTAAACCTTTCTCATGTGTTGAAGACACAATTCTGCCGCTCTCTGCCTCTGAATCCCCCACCTCCTATAGCCCATGGGACAGACTGGTGGGTTTGAAAATGTGGAAAGTAAGCCAAGAGGTCAACTACTGAGAGAGGAGAGCAGCTTGGCTCTGCATAGGCAAGCTTTAGCTTTCAGAGATCTGTGAGGAATGTTAAGAATAAAACATGAGATCTGACAGAAAGTCTAACACTGGTAGTTTAGAAAATAAAATCAGTAGGTTAAATTCCAGGCAGCCAAGTATGTGCATAGGGACAGTTTAGTGTTTTATGCATTTTGTTTCTTCCCATCTCTTCCTATATACTTGCCTGGCTCAGAAGCTATTACATGCACACAATATAATTTCATTGGCGTGCTTCACTGCAATAGTGGTGGTTTTATCACAGTATATATAGTTGATATAAAAGTTTGTTATTTAACTTTTATGCAAATGTAAAATGATTTAAAAGTAAATTATATTGGTACATTAAAAAATAAAAAATATATTAGTACATTTAAGGCCATTAAGTGTACTTAAAATGACTGAGTGGGCACAGTTAAATTTTAAAGAGCTGTTATCTATAACATATTTGTATAATCTTAAATTAATAAAGTGCATTCAATTTCAAGTCAGCAAATACTGAGTGCCTATCACCACATAGTCCATATGTCCAGCTAGGCATTTTTTCTCATCCTTGGATTTATTGTGTCCTCTATGAAGGCTCTATAGTCCTCTTCTAATTTGAGCAAGACAATCTAAAGTCCCATACTTTTACTATAGCACAAATATAAAATAAAGTAGTTCAAGCCTTAATCTTCTCTTCTAAACTACATTCAACATGTTTAAAAAATATTTTTAATGTTTTTATTTATTTCTGAGAGAGAGAGACAGCGTGAGCAGGGGAGGGTCAGAGAGAGAGAGGGAGACACAGAATACGAAACAGGCTCCAGGCTCTGAGCTGTCAGCACAGAGCCCAACGCGGGGCTCGAACCCATGCATGAACTGTGAGACCATGACCTGAGCCGAAGTTGGACGCTTAACCAACTGAGCCATACAGGCGTCCCACCATTCAACATTTTTGATTCCCTAAAAGACACCCTAATCTGGATTATCTTGCAGACACCTCAATTTTTTATATATTCTCGATACTGGTCAAGATACTGATCACGATATGTGATTTGCAAAGAATTCCTCACACTCTCTATTATCTTTTCCCTTTTTTGATGATGTCCTTTGAAGCACAAACGTTTTTATTTTTGATGGAGTCCAATGTACCTATTTATTCTTTTGTTGCATGTGCTTTTTGAGTCATAGATGAGAAACCACTGCCTAAGTCGAGATAGCTCAAATTTTATATAAGCTAACCTCATGGCTGGAGTAAAGTGCCCTTTCTGTGGGCTCCAAATGGTTTCCAGCACAGAATTTAACCACCTTGTATATCCCCATTGTCCACTAATGTCTGTCATCCCCACTGGGCTCTTCCAGGTTGGGCAATTGCCATCATTGGTAACATTGTGTGCTCAGAGCCCATGGGACACCAGCTGGGAAGGAGTCTGTTATAGATGCTAGCTGGGCAATACATAGACTGTGCCAAAGAATCAGGTCTTGGGACAGTGAATCAGGCCCACAAATGAAGGTATAATTCTGGTCATATCTAGTGGAGGCTGACTATTCAAATGTTCTGCTATTTCCACTTTGATATTTCACGTGTTTTAGACATTTGTGTTTTGCTTTGTTGTCATATAAAATGGAAAGAAACTCTAAAGAGAATAAACAGAGGTTGGTGCTGGTGAATTTGGATTACTGACCAAAGTATTCCCAACTGGTTTCTCCTTTTCCCTCTTACTCTCCAGTCTCTAACAATAGCTAACACATAGAGAAGGCTTACCATGTGCCGGACATTGTTGAGAAGAGTGTAACATGTATGAATCCTCAAAACAATACTACGAATTAGGTTCTAGTAGTATCACCTTTTACAGAGGCGGGAAGTGGGGTCCAGAGAGTAGATAAATTACATGCCCAAGGTCACACAGCTGGTGAGTGAGGTTGCCAAGATTTAATGCTGGGCAGCTAAGGTCCAGCATCTGGGTTCTCTCCTTTGCTCAATAGGATATAAATGGACTACTTTTTTGATATTCCTAGTGGATTGAGGTATATACACCAAGAAATATGCCTGTGAGATGTTCTGTTAAAAGCCTGAGATCAGGTCTGAAAAACAGGCAGCTGAATCAACTGTTAATGTAAATTGGCTGTTTTGAACCCTCATCCATGGTATCTAAACCCAACATTGGACGAGAAAAAAAAGACCAGTGGTGTCCAGCCTGTCTGTCACAACTTCACAGGAAAGGAGTGACTCATTCCTGCTGGGTCAGCCATCCTGTCAGGGAAAGCTGCCATGCAAGGGGGTCTCTGAGCCACAAAATGAGCTCTACAACCCCCCCTCCTCTTCCTGCCCACTCAGGTTTACTCTTCCCTTTGGAAAGTTAAAAAGCCTCTGCTGGCCAAATCAGACTTTAAAAAGGCACCATCATGAGTAACTTGAATCTAAAGAAATATAAAAATGAAACGGAATATTAAAACTATTTCATTTTCTAGGCCAAAATTTACAAGCCTGATGCCTTTCCTTCTTCTCTGTAGTTGGCTAAGGTAAACATGCATGTTTATCTCATTCAGTGTGCCTTACAACTCATTTTTTTTTAAACCAAGACTGTGTGTGTGTGTGTGTGTGTGTGTGTGTGTGTGTGTGTGTGTGTTGTGTGTGTGTGTAGAGCTAAAACCATCTAGTATTGTTACGGTTCCAAGGCTGGGCTAAAAGCGATTTTACATATCACTTTCACCTCACTCACCCAAATTCACTCTGACAACCACTTGGGACCATCAAGGAGGAAAAAACAGGGAAAGTTTTTTTGAAAAGCCAATGGAATGGAAGATGAGTTACCACCGAGATCTGAGAGTCCCTGGATTAGCTAAGTGAAGACGGAGAGCATTAGCCCTGTCCTGATGGAAGTGACCTCGAGGCCATCAAGGCCAGGTTGTGTCTGAAGTTACAACATCTTACTTCACTTCTCTGCTCGATTTCTCCTTTCCTATCATATCCAGTTCAGAAATATTTATTTCTTAAAATATTTTAAAAATACAACTTTTCTGAAAACAAACAAAAAAAAAAAAAGGAAAAGAAAAGGCAGTTGATGTTTGCTTCCTGTGTTGCTTTGCAAATTGGCTGTGTGGGCAGAGGGCAAGGAGAGACTAAAGAGAGAGGCAGATCATTCTAGATTGGTAGCTGACAGTTTTAATAAACAAGGGGACTTATGGGGCATGCCTGGGGTGGCTGTAACAGAAGGAGGCCCCCACACCTGCCTGCCAAATCTTAAAAGTTTGGACAGAGGTCCTAACTGGGTTCAGTCAAGTATACCAGACAGATGGTCAACACCACATTTCTGTCTCAAGGCTGTACCCCCTGGGGCAGCTTCTGGGAGTGGGGAAGGCAAGTGGAGCACACATTTCCACGACTGGGGAGGGAGTGAGGAGCTGCCAGTTGCCTGGGTCCAGCTCGCAGGTCAACCAGCGGTCACGTCTTTTTGATGACCTCTTCCAATACCTCAAATCCATAGAATGGTTCTTAGGGGATATAGAATATAATAGATATAAGTCAAGGTCCTGCTCACAAAAAGCAATAAATATTCTGTAAGCCAAGGGAGTATATTTTTACTTCTACAACGTGAAGCTTTACTTGGGATATCATATTCATGGTCCATGCACAAGTGAGAGCTGCCATGATTTTGTGAAATGACTATCAATCAGAAAGTGTAGATAAGCTCAGATATAAGTGACCAGACCCTCCTATCATTTAGCCCATCTGGCCAGACACTGGGACTCAGACATCTACCAACATAACTGAAGTGTTTGTGTCAAGCTGATGGGATATTAGGTAGTTTTTCTTTATTTTCCAATATTTTAGATGTATGATTCTTGCAAGGAAGAAAATAATGGGAATCAAAGAAAAATAAATGTCTTCTCAGCAGAGTGGAGCAATAAACTGTCATAAAGCCATTTCATCAGACCCACAGTGTTCCTACTCAAAAGCCATGGGCCACATCTCATGTGCACGGCTGTAACTTTCCCGTAGTAATGCAGTCTTTGGTTTGTTTGGCAAATTTGTTTGATATTTGTTTGACAAATTTGGCAAAATTTTATGACATCTCATTACAGAAAAAGAGAAGTCATCCTTTAAGCAATCAGTCAGTGGTCTTTCCACAGAAATTCCTTCACACTTGTGTTTCTTTGTCTCATTAGTGAAAAACAACCCAAATCGTCATCATCAACAACAAACAGTTGGACTAGATTTGCGAACATTCACTGAGCCATTGGCTCTGTTCTTGCCTTCCTTCTTCCGCCCTCTTACAGGCTTGTCTTTCATCTACTTCCTTTTTAAAACTTGTTTTTTAATGTTTATTTTTGAGGGAGAGAGAGTGAGCGAATGAGCGAGCGAGAGAGAGAGAGAGAGACAGAGAGAGAGAAACAGAATGCAAGCATGGGAGGGGCAGAGAGAAAGGGAGACACAGAATTGGAAGCAGGCTCTAGGCTCTGAGCTGTCAGCACAGAGCCTGATGTGGGGTTTGAACTCACAAACAGTGAGATCATGACCTGAGATGAAGTTGGAGGCCCAAGTAACTGAGCCACCCAAGGGTCCCAACCCTTCGTCTACTTCTGATAAGACTTTCTATCTTGTACTGCTTTCTGGCCTCCTCATGGGCCAAATGTCAAGACCTTCCTCATTCAGTCTTCTTTGTCAGGAAACAAAGGCCGCTCAAAACTTCAACACTCACTGCAGTAGAAATAGGTTCTAAACTTGTTTCTCCAGGCCTGGTTCTTTCCTCTGCGTGTATCTCTAGAGGTGCACGCAGGGAGATGCCCCCCTAGGCCCTCAGATTCAAACAAAAATCACTTCTGTGCATTCAAACCACCTCCCCATCCTAAGGCCGACTGCTTTCCATGGCTCGTAGAAAACCATCAAAGCTTTTTAGTGTGACATTCAAGGCCCCCACTATTCCACCCTACTTTCCTCCTGCACTCCTCTCTCTCTCTGCTTCCCAGCAAATCTCCAGATCCACAAAAGCTGACCAATGAGACAGCCTGGGAATGAAAGAGCTGGAATCAGATCCCGACTCCTCCACACTCATGCCCTGTTACCTGAGGAGGGCCTTGCAGCTGCTTTGAACCTCAGTGTGCTCATCTGTCAAATGTCAATGAAGACAGTAGAACCCACCCCATAGGGGAGCCAGAACAATGACCCGGTAACGTGAGAAAAAGACCTGGCGAAACAATTGGCATTGAGTCGGACTCTATCAATAGTAGCTATGATGAGTATTAATAAGCACTGAATGCCTCTGTGCATAGATCTGTTCTCGAAATTTTTGCTGGAAATGTTATATTCTATTTCACCATCTTTGATCACAAAGTAGGGAAGTACCGTTTCTCACCTCTGTGCCAAACTCGGTCTCCAATTCTTTCTCACTGGGACTCTTTAAGCGCCTGGGCCGAGGGGTGGGGATTTCCTGCAGCAAAGTGCTTTCTGCTTTAGACTAAAAAGGCAGACAGAAAATTACTGCTGAATAGTGTCAGTAATGCCGCAAAAACCTCAGTCACCATCTCGAGAGCAAACAGTCACTACAAACTACATGCTGCACTTCCTCAAGAGATGAGAGCAAATGAAATGGTTAAGAAAAATGACATTAAGTTCTTCTTAAGTCTAATTTTCCACCTGTGCCGATGTTAAATACTACATTAATATTTAAAACACGAAAAACAAATTTAATGGCATTCAAATCCACGCCATTTTGAGCAAACAGCATTCTAGACAAGACATGAAGAACTGCAATCAGCACTGAACAAAATATTCATGTGGTTTTTCTCACCCTTGCAGCCTGTAATTTCTCCCTCATGCGTTCCCTCATGGAAAATTCTGCAAAGCCCATTCTGGAAGTTGAAGGGATTGGAGGTAAGCCTAAAAAAATACAGGAAAATTACTTTAAAGTACATCTTTTTTTTTTTTTTTCCAACAGGAAGATTAGATCAAAAACTAACAGGAGAATGTAATTTTACTTTGCAAATTTAGAACTTCACACAAGCAAAGATGAGATAATGCTGACAGCCGTCCATTTGACGTAATAAGTACATGTCTTGGCTTCTTTGTGACTAACAGGGAAAATACGGTCTTGCCAGAAATGCCACATCGACTTGACGAAGAATAAAAGGAATGACACTCAACTCTTCAAGGCACAAGCACACCGATTCAATTACCATTGGGCAGAGACTTTCAAACCTGTTGAGTTGAGAAACAGGCTTGTAGGTGAATGGATGGCTAATGAGTTCAAGGTTCAGCTTTCAACAGAGCTGATAACTCCAAGCAGAGAAACCTTTCTAAAGGCCCAAGCCATTGACCTTGGCTAAATCATAGACACGGCATGTATTTTGAACATATTATTAAATATATATGTAGGGGTACCTGGGTGGTTCAGATGGTTAAGTGTCCGACTTTGGCTCAGATCATGATGTCAACAGTTTGTGAGTTTGAGCCCCGCATCAGGCTCTGTGCTGGCAGCTCAGAGCCTGGAGCCTGCTTTGGATTCTGTGTCTCCCTCTCTCTCTGCTCTACCCCACCTCACACTCTGTCTCTCTCTCGATCTCAAAAATAAATAAATATTAAAGATTAAAAAAAAGAAATGGTCTTTGACATTCTTTTTTAACTTGCTTAAAAAATCATCAAGCCACTACTTTCCATTTTAAAGATCATGTAAACATGGCAGGTCATATGCATTGTTACATATGCTGAGGGTCCCAAGAATTTTCCTGTCTGCCACTGGCCACACTGTGAACTTACATACTTGTGTGATTATTTGGTTAATACCCATTTCCTCCTCAGGTTCCTTGGTCCCCAGCCACACAGGGCAGGCACACAGCAAGCGTCACGAAGTGTGTGGGGTTCCCTGATCGGATAAAGGTGGGCTTCTGGACTGGCGCTTACTGCTGCTCCTGTTCTCTGGCTGGCCAATCCTTGTTTCTGCCCCAGAGAAAAATCCTTTAACAGTCAACAATAACGTCTTTAAATATGAAACCGTACCTTATTTATTTACTTCCCCTCCTTAAAAAAAAAAAAAAGAAATCCAGTTTTTCAAGTTTACTTAAAATAGCTACCACCTAATTCACTAGAATAATTTTACGAATTTGTGTTTAAATGAGAGACAACATATTTTATTAGACATTATCTCTTCTGAAAAAAGAAAAAGAAGTGGCTTTCTCTAGGATTACTTTTTTTTAAAAGACTTATCTAAAAAAGTTTATTTCTGTATTTTGAGAGAGAGAGAGAGAAAGGGAAAGAATCCCAAGCAGACTCTGCACAGTGTCAGTACAGAGCCCGATGTGGGGCTCGAACTCACAAACCTCTAGATCACGACCTAAGCCAAAATCAAGAGCCTGAGGCTTAACCAACTGAGCCCCTCAGGCGCCCCTCTAGGATTACTTTGAAAACCCATGAGAGATTTTGAAATGGTAAAAAGCAGTTCTCGTCTGATATTTTAGAGTCTGATAGTGAAAGACATTTCAAGGGTATAGAGATTCTCAAGTCTGGTCTGCACAACTAGCTGGGGAAGTGTCACTTTCCCAGCTACAATGTGCTCCACTTGAGGGCAAGGACTGTGTTGGGGACCTTTGTACCAGGCACTGTGCAACACTAAATCAGTGAAGAAAAACATACAAAGGAAGCATGGGGGCATGAGAGAGAGGATACAAACAAAATAAACGTAATCCTCATTTGGACGCAACCTGATGTGATAACTGTTTTTTCCAGATAACACGATGAACGTGATATTCATGGAAAACCATGTGTGCCAATCCATCCCCTTGTACATAATAGCTGATAGAGATTTGGTGCTTTCATTTTTATCTGGCTAGAATAAAGCAGTGTTTCTTTAAACAACTAGAGCTAAAATAACCCTCATAAGACATTTCCCCCCCTAATTTTATTGTCAGTTACTCCACTACATTACTAATCTGCTATGTGATCCCAAGCTGTCTATTTTTCCTGCCCAGGGGATAAGCTCGGACTTGCCAAGCTTGAAGAAGCGTATGATCTCACATTTACATACATAGACTCTTTGACACAGCTGAGCAAACCTGGCGTGAATAAAGTCTCCACAGCATCAACTAGGAAGAGGATGATGAAAATAATTTAAAAAATATTATTGACTTGGAGACATGCAAGAGCTTACGGATAATGAGAGAATAAGACATTCTATTAAGCTTATGTACATAATGTCAATTGGTATGAAATATGAATTTCCTTGACAAGGTGTTCTTTCTTTTTTTTTTTAATGTTTATTTTTGAGAGAGAGAGAGACAGAGCACAAGTAGGGTGGGGCAGAGAGAGAGGGATTCAGAGAATCTGAAGCAGGGTTTAGGCTCTGAGCTGTCAGCACAGAGCCTGATGAGGGGCTCGAACTCATGAACTGCAAGATCATGACCTGAGCTAAAGTTGGACTCTTAACCAACTGAGCCAACAAGGTGTAATTCTCATGGAAGCACCAAGATGACGTCCTCACAAGGCTTCCCGAGAAACCTGTTCAACCCGAGGCTTCAGCAGCCTCCCGTTTGCAAATGTTTCCAGATGTTCTCTGTCTCCTTTATCCTCTCACCCATACTCACCATATGCATCTATCTCTCTGGACAGGTTTTGTGAAATGGTGGACACTTTTCATTTTTCTCTTAACCACTTCTATACATCTGACCCCTCAGGAAATACACCACTTTCTAAGAAGATAAGCACTGCATTTTGAAATAGTGTATCTCCCTCTCTCTCTGCCCCTCCCCTGCTCATGCTTTGTCTCTCTATTTCTCAAAAATAAGTAAACATTATGGGGTGCCTGGGTGGTTCAGTTGGTTGGGTGTCCAACTTCGGCTCAGGTCATGATCTCATGGTTCATGGGCTCGACCCCCGTGTTGGGCTCTCTGCTGACAGCCAGCTCAGAGTCTGGAGCCTGTTTTGGATTCTGTATCTCCCTCTCTCTCTGACCCTTCCCTGCTCATGCTGTCTTTCTCTCTCTCTCTCAGAAATAAATAAAACATTAAAAAATAAGTAAACATTAAAATTTTTTTAAAAATAAAGAGTACTCTTTCTAAATGTTTTTATTGATTTGTTTTACTTGTTATGATTAATAAATATTTATCAAATTGTTTAGTACCTTTATGTTTTCATCAGTTGTGTACTATTGATAATTGTAATAATAGCACAATCAAACATTCAGTTTGTTAGGGGGCACCTGGGTGGCTCAGTTGGTTGAGTGTCCGACTTAGGCTCAGGTCATGGTCTCACAGTTCGTGGGTTCGAGCCCCATGTCAGGCTGTGTGCTGACAGCTCAGAGCCTGGAACCTGCTTTGGATTCTGTCTCCCTCTCTCACGGCCCCCCCCAACCCCGCTTGCGATTGGTCTTTGTCTCTCTCAAAAAAAAATAAACATTAAAAAATTTTTAAAATTCAGTTCGTTAGTATGGTGAGCAATGAAAGACTTTTCAATATAGAAATAGGTTACTTAAAATTCTTGTGGGGAGGGTTGGAATGAAGGAGCTCAAGAAAAAAGGGGAATGGTGTCAAATTTCTAACTGTTCAGGGATTGCTTCTAGTTTTTGAAGGAGATGGCAGTGGTCATCAAACGAATGTGCTGTATATGCCATATAGATTCTTTTGGATAACTTTAATAGTGATATAACATTTTTATTTTTAAAAATCAGTATTTATATTAATATATTTATATTTCATTACTATTTAAATACTATAAATAGTATTTAAAATTCTGTCATTTAAAATATGACAGAAATTTTTTTTTTTATGGCAACTTACATATAGCATAATTCTTATTGGGACATTGGACAAGAGGGTTGAAAGAACTTGACCTGGCCTGCCTTTTTAAAAAAATGTTTATTTATTTTTGAGAGAGAGACACACACACAGAATCTGAAGCAGGCTCCAGGCTCTGAGCTGTCAGCACAGAGCTCAATGCAGGGTTCGAATTCATGAACTGCGAGATAATGACCTGAGCTGAAGTCGGACACTGAACTGACTGAGCCACCCAGGCACCCTTGACCGGCCTCTCCTAATCCCCAAATGATCTCCTCTGCTGTTATAAAATTCCTGGAGAGAATGTAAATATAGAGTCGGGGTGTTGGGAGAACATGGGACAGAAGCCAGCTTGACCTCAGTAGGAAAAATGGGAGAGGAACAGAGGTAATATCCTCAAGGCTTGAGAGGAAAAATGTGATGAGTTGGACAATCACTTGGACTGTCACCGACTCTAACTGCCTTCACATGGATGAAGGAAGGTGGAGTATCTTTCCAGCCACTGTCAGCCCTCTGTGAACACAGGGTGTCTTCAGCCATCACACAGAAAAAGCCAGCACGAAGAAAGGGCCTCGGGTTAAAGGTGGTTGTCCCTCGGGTGTAAGAATGTGGGTGATTATTGTCTTTTATTTCCTTCTCCTGATTTTCTTTTTTTTTTTTAATGTTTTATTTATTTCTAGGAGACAGAGAGAGAGACAGCGTGAGCAGGGGAGGGTCAGAGAGAGAGGGAGTCACAGACTGAAACAGGCTCCAGGCTCTGAGCTGGCAGTCAGCACAGAGCCCGACGCGGGGCTCGAACCCATGAACCGTAAGATCATGACCTAAGCGAAAGTCAGACACTTAACCAACTAAGCCACCCAGGTGCCCCTCCTTCTCCTGATTTTCTAATTTTTATCAAACAGAGGAGAATCACTTGTGAAAATTTTACTACATAAAATGAAAGTCAAACAGGCTGAGAACAGCGGGTTGTGTGCTGTGTTAGGAGCTTCAGCGCTGCTGATAGTTCATATTTGCTGAGGGGTCTGGAGGGATTTCTGTAGTCACTTTCTTCTTTTCTGCTCCTTTATTTCATAGCCTCCTTAACATTTCCATTTTATGTTAACTGAAAACATGGGGCCCTTATTCCGGTGCATGTCTCCTAACTCAGGGGTGCTGCATCCCCAGATTGTGACTCTGCCCCATGCTCCTTCCCACATCTCTGTGCGTCAGCTTGGGGTTGTTTTGGGCCGAATGCTTTTGTCTGCTCAGAATTCATATGATGAAGCCCTCACCCCCATGTGATGGTATCTGGAGGTGAAGCCTAAGGGAGGTAATTGGGTTTAGGTGAGGTCATGTGGGTGGGGCTCCCAAGATGATTTTAGTGTCCTTCTAAGAAAAGAAAGCCCAGAACTATGGCTCTCTGTGTCTCCACCATGTGAGGATACAGTAAGAAGATGGCCTTCAGCTAGCCAGGAAGAGAGCTCTTACCAGGAACCAACTAATCCTGAGGTGTGATCTCGGGCTTCCCAGCCTCCATAGCTGCGGGAAATAAATGTCTGTTGGTTGAATCACCAGTCTATGGTATTTCTTTTTCTTTTTTTTAAATGTTTATTGATTTTTGAGAAAGAGAGAGACAAAGTGTGAACAGGGGGGTTTGCAGAGCGAGAGAGGGAGACACAGAATCTGAAGGAGGCTCCAGGCTCTGAGCTGGCAGCACTAAGCCCAACGTGGGGCTTGAATTCGTGACTGGGAGATCATCACCTGAGCCGAAGTTGGACACTTCACCAGCTGGGTCACCCAGGCATCCTTCTATGGTATTTCATTATAGCAGCTGGAGCTGATGTAGATGAGGATCATCAGTTTGGGCAAGACTGGGCCTGGCCAGTCCTGTCTTCTGTCTCTGGGTTCCAAAATCATCATGGTGGTGGGATAGGGCAAGGGGGCTTCAGACAGGGCTGAGATTCTGAAAAGTGGATTCAGAGATATATTTTGCCATGCAAATTCTGCCTACGGATGAGGCTTCCACATTGCTTTGGGCAGAGCAAATAAAAAGTAAACCTCCTTCAGGAGGGCCAGGGACTGCATGAGAGATGCCTGAGTGTCCTCAGAACAAGCTTTGTAACTTCCAAGAGGGGAATTAACATGTAAAGCTTCTGAACTTGATGTATTTTTGTAGGCATTAATGTCTGTCTGGATAATAGCATTCTACAAAACCCAATTTTGGGCATGCTAGATTTGAGAATCGCCTCCAGTTTTCAAACATTCGGCTGACAAATACATACTGGGCACGAAGGATAGAATGGTGAAAAAACAAACAAATCCTTATCTTCATGGAGTGTATTTTCTGGCAGAGAAGGGAGACCACCAACAGGCAGTATATTTAGTATGTCTGATGGCAATAGGTGGTATGAAGACAAATAAAACAGGATCAGGATTAAAGAAGGCCAGAAGGGAGGGGTGTAGTACAGTTTTAAGTGGAGTGGCCAAGTAAGGGCTTCAAGGTGACACTGGATCAGGTAAAGGAAATGAGGGATCAAGTCATGTGGATGGCTGGGGGATGGGCACTTTAGTTATAAGTAGTATCTGATGACAGGGCCATGCCTGATATAGGAACAGAGCAGAAAGGGGAAACAGAAGGGTGGGAAATGGAATCCCAGGGTGTCAGGTCGTAGGGATAAGGTGGAAGCAAATGCTGCAGGTCATCCTGCAAAATTTGGCTGAAACTCTGAGTCAGGTAAGAACCACTGGAGGGCTGGAGCAGAGGAGCAACATGACCTTACTTTTCTAAGACCATTCTGGATGCTGCAGTGAGAACAGAAGCCAGTGCATCAGCTGAGACACCGTGCAATACTCCGTTTGGGAGCTGAAGATGGCTTGGATCGGCATTGGAGTGGTGGATGTGGTGGGAAATAGGTGTACTTTAGGTATTTTAGGTCTACTATGAAGGTAGAGCAAATAGGACTTATGGAGACATATGAATGGGGGCAGATAAAGACAGGAGTTAAGGGTGACCCAAGCCATGGAAGAAATGGGATGTGGTTGGTGAGATGGGGAAGATTGTAAGACCAACAGGTTGGGAGGAGGAGATTAGGAGCTCAGCTTCAGAGAAGTAAAGTTTGAGTTGTCTCAGGTCAGATCATAGACCTCGCTAAATGTAAGAGCTAAAAGCATAAAACTTCTAGAAGAAAATATAGGAGAAAAATTTCATGAACTTGGCTTAGGCAAAGGACTTTTAGATATAATCCCCAGTGCACAATCCAATAGAGAAAAAAAGTGATACACTTGACTTCAAATGACATGATTAAGAACATGAAAAGAGAGGTGCCTGGGTGGCTCAGTTGGTTGAGCGTCCTAGTCTTGATTTCGGTTCAGGTCATGATGCCAGGGTCATGGAATCAAGCCCTGCATCAGACTCTGTGCTGAGCATGGAGCCTGCTTAAGATTATCTCTCTCTCCCTCTGCCACTCTCCCCCACTTGGCATCCTCTCTCTCAAAAAAAAAAAAAAAAAAAATAAGAAAAGGAAATGAAAAGATATTTACTTGGAGAAAATATCTGTGGATTATATACTGATAAAGTACTTGTATCCCAGAATGTATAGAGAACTCTTAAAACTTCACAGTAAGACAAAGAATCCAGTTAATAATGAATGAGCAAACATTTAAATAAACATTTAACTAAGATGATACAAAAATGGCTAATAGTGAAAAAATATTATTATTAATCACCGGAGAAATACAAGTTAAAAGCACATGGAAATACCTTTATACACTCTATAAAGACCAATGATACCAACTGTTGGCAACTCACATGAACTGTCAGTCGGAAAGTAAATTGACAAAGCCATTTTGTAAAATGGATTGGTAGTTTCTTAAAAGTTAAATATAAATGCATCATATGACCCAGAAATTCTACTACTTATCAAAAGGAACGAAAACATACATCCATGCAAAGACATGTTGCAAATGTTCTTAGCAGCATTATTCATAGTAGCCCCAAACTGGAAATAATTCAAATGTCCATCAGCAGGTGAATGAAAAAGTAAAAGGTGGTATATCTGTATGACGGAATACAATTCAGCATTAAAAAGGGATGAAATGTGGATAGATGCTACAACATTTATAAATCTCAAAAATCATTATGCTAAGTGAAAGAAGCCAGACACAAAACACTGCATACTGTATGATTCTGTTTCCAGAAAATGTCTGGAAAAGCCATACTTATAGGGATATAAAACAAACCAGTGTTCATTGAGGGCTCGGGTGGGAGACAGGATTAACTGTAAATAGGCACAAAGGAAATTTCCGGGGTAATGACATGTTCTAAAACTGGACTATGTTGATGATTGTCCAAATCTATACATTTTCTGAAAATCATTGACAGTGGGTGAATGCTATGATATGCACGTTATACTTCAATAAGGTTATTAAAAATTTGAGTTGTCTCATTAGACATGCACACATGGATTTTGGGTAGAAGTCAGCCCATTTAGTCTGAAAGAGACCGGAGCTGGAGATAGAAATTTGGGAGTGGTCAGTTATACATATGATGTGTATATGTTAGAACTGCAAATCTTGAGACGAACAAGAGAAAGAGTGTTGATGAAGAAGAAAGGG
The DNA here is from genome assembly GCF_008692635.1 of Crocuta crocuta. Lineage (NCBI taxonomy): Eukaryota > Metazoa > Chordata > Mammalia > Carnivora > Hyaenidae > Crocuta > Crocuta crocuta. Next base: position 11,196,759 of record NW_027551568.1, on the reverse strand, counting down.
CCAGGCACTGAGCCTGGGCACTCCAACATTTAGAGGTTGAGGGTGTAAGAACCAGCAAGGAGATGAGAGGTAGAGCCAGTGAGGGAGAAGTAAAATCAGAATAGCAGGTTGCTGGCAGCAAAGAGCAAAAGGAGGAGCAGTGATGAATCCACCAAGTGCCCCTGACGGTCAGGAAGGTAAAGACTGGAAACTGACCAGCGAATTGGGCAAATGGGCAATTCAATGGCCACTGCAACAAGAGCAATGCCGATGGCGAGTGGGGATGTGAGTTGGATTGGAGTAGTTTCAAGACTGGAGACAAAAATTGGGATAGAAGACTTTGAAGCAATGTCGCTGTAAAGCAAATGCCTTTCTTGACAGCTAATAATGATGATTGGGTGTGTTTTTTGTATTTGTTGTACTCTTCCATGAGATGGTCAGTGAGGTGTGGCCACAAGAGACAGAGGAGAGGCGGGGCACCTGGGTGGCTTAGTCGGTTAAGCGTCCGACTTTCGCTTAGGTCATGATCTCGCCGTTTGTGGGTTCGAGCCCCGTGTCGGGCTCTGTGCTGACTGCCAGCTCAGAGCCTGGAGCCTGTTTCAGTCTGTGACTCCGTCTCTCTCTGACCCTCCCCTGCTCACGCTGTCTCTCTCTCTCTCCTAGAAATAAATAAAAACATTAAAAAAAAAAAAAAAGAGACAGAGGAGAGGCTCAGGAAACAAAGTTTATCACACTCCCCAGTTCTAGAACCAAGAGTCATGGCATGCCATGCAGGGCCATATGGAATGACACCAAGGTGGTCAGGGGGGCAGACGATAGGAGCAAGGTGAGATCTTAGGGTAAGGTCTTTACTGGGATTTCTGAGGGGAAAAAGGCAAGGCAGGGTAAACAGTTTAGGCCTGACTACATTGAATTACTCTGGGGGCCTCTAAGCTATTATCTCTGGTTGCCTGTTTCCTGTCCCTGGGATGATGCAGGCAAAGGAATATTGCTTCTGGGGGTTGTACCCACCAGAAAATGGCGGGCTCTGGATTGGTTAGTGTACACATCAAAGGCACACTCCACTCTGGGCCCTTTGCCACCTCTAAGAATCGGCTAGAATCTCCTCAACCCAGAAAAGTTGTTGTTGTTTTTTTTAAGATCTCAAATATCATAACATCCAGAAACAAATTATAGAATACAATGTGCTATTTAGTCATTCTTACTTTGGTATTTTAATTTAGTCCCCTCAGTACTGTGTGAGGTAGCAAATGCCAGTGTTGGTGAACTTTTTGGCCCTTCCTACATTCCCCAGCATGCCTGCTCTGACTAGAATGTTCTTTTGCTTCTCCAGCTGCTAGACTCCAAGGTAGCTCCCAAGACCCAGTTCTTTCAGGCAGGTCTCCTCTGTGCTCCGTACTCTACGTTGTAACATTTCTTTCCCGGGTCAGTCTTTCCAGGGCTGGGTGACTTTTAAAAAGTATGCCTAAAATGAATGATCTATTTCCTTATGTTTACATCAGGTTTTGCCAGATTCCCTACTTTTTTTTCAACCAATACTGAGAAATTGGCTCCAAAATGATGCTTTAATCAGGGAAACTAACACGAATGAATGGAAAACAGATGTCAGTAATGAAGAAATTCATGTTCATAAGAAACTGCTTAACATTTGATAGTTACTCCCTTAAGAGATGGTACAAGTTGGAATCATGGGGGACATGTGTGTTATTTTTTTCTAGATGTTTATTTGATTTGGAACTAGCGCCTGTTCAGTGAAATGCTTTCTTTATTTGGAATGTCATGACTATATGTATGTTTCAATAGCAGATTAGGAGCCAAAGTTTTCCCTGCATGATTTATGCTGCTGTTAGTCAGGGGCACCTCTGAGCATGTGCCTGGTGCCCGAGGGAGGTCATACAATCTGTGTACTGGTATCTGAGTATCTGAATACAGTCTGACTTTCACAACACTTGGAGGCCTGTAGGAGTGCTATAGTGTAGAGAGGATTGCAGGTTCAAGGCAAGGAGTGGGGGGTGGGGGATGCTACCACCAATGGGGAGGCCAGACCCAAGAAAGGTTTGGGAAGTAAATGCCCGAAGGAGTCAAAGATCTGGGTCAGGACAGCAGACCTGGTTGGGAGGATGTGGTGGGTGTGGTAGGGGTGATAAGTGAGCATATGTGACCCAGAGCATGGTCCTGAGTAAAAAGCAGAGAGGCCAGCTTGAGACATCTGTTCACTCAGTAAACACTGTTGAGTGCCATCTGGGTATGAGCCTTGTGCTAAGCAGATATGAAAGTCAATCTCTACCTTCAAGAATTTCTAGTCCAGTGGAGAGAGAAAGCTGTGTATCAATAAAAAGATGACGTCAGGGGCACCTGGATGGCTCAGTCAGATAAGCATCTGACTCCTGATTTCAGCTCAGGTCATGATCTCATGGTTCATGAGATCCAGCCCTGTGTCGAGCTCTGCTGACAGTGCAGAGCCTGCTTGGGACTCTTTCTCTCTGCCCCTTTCCTGTGCTATCTCCTTCTCCCTCTCCCTCAAAATAAATAAATAAACATTAAAAAAAAAAAAGAGAGAGATGACTTCAGACACTCAGATGGGCACGGAGCCATGAAGTACAGAGAAGGTGTACTCAGCCCACACTGGGGCAGAAGGGAAATTTTCTAAAGGAAGTGGTGTGTATATTGAATTTCAAAAGGTACGTAGCTAGGATAAGAGAAACAAATAAACAAAAACCCCGAATAGAGAAGGGGTTAGTTTAGGTAGGGAGAGTAATGTAGGTGATTCACCCAAATGATACTCTTTGGGGGAAAAATGAGGCACAGCCAGAGTGACAAGTCTTGTGAAAGCTCTAAGCTGTCTCTCTATGCCTCATATGAAGAGTCCCCTGGGGGTCTGGGAGCCACTGCACCTTCCGTGGGCAGCTGGAAACCCTTAGCTTTAAAGACCACTCAGGCGTGGGGTTTGTGAGTGTCAAGTCATGCGATAGCGCGGCCATGAAGAGCACGGAGGTGTATGGACTGGAGTTGAAATCTTGGTGGTAGCTGGTGGTTCTCTCTGAACTTAGCTTCGTCACCTATAAAACATCTGATGGTAGTGCTGTTCTGAGAAATAATGTAATGCGTGCAGAGACCTTAGCACGGTGCCGGACATGTCCTCACACTCAAGAAAGGTAATTATTTTTGTTAGTTATTTGGCAACAAGTTCGTCTTTCAGCTGGAGGAGACTACTACATATGTGCCAGACCCTCCGTAGGTGTGTTCTATATATCATTTGATTTCATTGTAGTAACCGCTGCATAACGTTGAGGGTTTTATTATCCCCATTTTATAAATGAGGCTTCTATGGCTTGAGAAGACTAGGTTATTGCTCAAGGTCCCATGGCTGAAAGTAGTAACAAGTAGTAGTGAGTCTGATTTCAGTTTCTGTAGGTTTCAAGGAATGCGTGCTGACTTGAAATGTTTATCCTTCTTAATATCATGGCAACATAAGGGGATGTGGGCAAGGACGGAGAATGAAGAATCTTGGTAGAAATCTTATTAGAAAGCTTGCTAAGTGGCTCAGAACATGATCTTAAGCTTCATAGTTCAAGACTCTCAAATTTATCATCTGTCTGCCTATCTATCTGCCTATCTATCTATCTGCCTATCTATCTATCTGCCTATCTATCTATCTATCTATCTATCTATCTATCTATCTATCAACCTACCTACTTACCTACCTACCCTCCTATCACCTATTTACCTATCTTTGGTGGGTAGTGTGGGAGATGCCTCAAGTAAACCACTAAGTGCTAAGGGAAGAAAATAAAATGGAATCATGTGAGTTTAAAAAGTCCCACAGCGCTAACATAAACTGTCTTATTGGGGATAGGGAAACCACTGAATCTGAGGTTTCACCTAGGGAAATGTGAACAGTATTTATAAATTGGTCATGTGAGAGAGCTTCATGAGCCATTTACACAGAGTATTAACCCAGCCCAGTTTGGGGGTGTTGCCAGGATGGTTCAACATATAGAAATCAATCAAAGTGATACACCTTGGTAACAGAACAAAGGACAAAAGACACATGATCGTCTCAACTGATGCAGAAAAAGCATTTGACAAAATTCAACATCATTTTATGATAAAAACACTCAATAGAACAGAGATAGACAGGAACTACCTCAACACAGTAAAGGGCATCTATGAAAGCCTACAACTAACATCATACTCAGTGGTGAACAACTGAAAGCTTTTCCTCTAAGATCAGGAGTAAGATAAGGATGCCTCCTCTCACCAATTGGAGTCAATGTAGTACTGGAAGTCCTAGCCAGAGTAGTTAGGCAAGTGCCACAGACTGAATGTTTGTGTCCTCCCCAAATTCTGATATTATAACTTAACCTCCAGTGTGATGGCATTTGGAATTGGGGCCTATGCGAGGTAATTAGGTCATGAGGGTTCCACCCTCATGAATGGGGTTAATGCCCTTACAAAAGAGATCCCAGAGAGCTTCTTGTACCTTCTACCATTCCTCACGGCAAGAGGACAGCCATCCATGAATCAGGAGGTGAGCCCTCCTTACCAGGTACCAAATCTGCCAGTGCATTGATCTTGAACTTCTCAGCCTCCAGAACTGTGGGAAGTAAATTTCTGTTCTTTATGAGCCACCTAGTCTGTGGATGTTATAGCAGCCCAGACATACTAAGACTGCAAGAAAGAAAGCTACAAAGGCATCCTAAATTGGAAAGGAAAATATGAAACTATCTATGTTTGCAGATGACATGGTCTTACATATAGAAAACTCTAAAGATTCTACACACACACACACACACACACACACACACACAGAGAGAGAGAGAGAGAGAGAGAGAGAGAGAGAGAAACTATTCAGCAGAGTTTCAGGATACAAAATTGACATGCAAAAATCAGTTGGGTTTCTATACACTCACAACAAAAAAATTTAAAAAGGAAATTAAGAGAACAATTCCATTTAGAATACCATGAAAAAGAATAAAATATTTAGGAAGAAGCTTCATCAAGGAGGCAAAAGACTTGTACATTGCTGAAAAAAATTGAAGACATGAATAAATGGAAAGACATCTCATGTTCATGGATTGGAAAACTTAATACTGTTAAAATGTCAGTACCACCCAAGTTGATCTACAGATTTAATGCAATCCCTATGAAAATCTTACTGGCATTTTCCACAGAAATAGAGAAATTCATCCTTAATTCATATGAAATATTAAAGGACCCTGAAATAACCAAGCCAATTTTGAAAAAGAGTTGGAGTTCTCACACTTTCTGAGTTCAAAACATATTACAAAGCTACAATAATAAGAGCAGTATGGTGGTGCATAAACAAGACATATAGGCCAATGGAATAGAGAGAGAACCCAGAAATAAGCCTTTGAGCATATGGTCTTCAACAAGACTGTGAAGAAACTCAATAGGGAAAGGACAGTCTCTTCAACAAATGGTGTTGGGAAACTGGCAATTCATATGCAAAAGGATTGAACTTGGACCCTTACCTTACATCATACAAAAATTAACTCAAATGGATTAGAAGTAGAAACCACCCAAATGTCCCTGAAGGATGAATATATTAGCAAAATATGACATTACACACATTGAAATATTATTCTGCCTTAAAAAGGAACAAATTCCTGTCACATGCTATAATATGGATAGACCTTAAAGATCTAAATGCTACGTGAAATAAACCCGTCACAAAGACAAATACTGCATGACTTTACTTGTGTGAGGTACCTAAAATTGTCAAATTCATTGTAATAGAAAGAAGAATGGAGGTTGCCAAGAGCTGAAGGGAGGGAAAATGGGGAGTTAGTATTTAATAGGTATAGAGCTTTGGGGGCCCTGGGTGGCTCAGTTGGTTAAGCATCTGACTTTTGACTTCAGCTAAGATAGTAATTTCATGGTTCATGAGTTCAAGCCCTGAATCAGGCTCTGCGCTGACAGTGTGGAGCCTGCTTGGGATTCTCTCTGTCCTCTCTCTGCACCCCGACTCAAAATAAATAAATAAACTTTTAAAAATGAGGTACAGAGTTTCAGTTTTGTGAGATGAAATAGTTCCAGGGATCTGTTGCCTAGCGATGTGATAGTTAACTCTACTGAAGTGTGCATTTAAAAATGATTAAGATGGTGGGACACCTGGGTGGTTCAGTTGGTTGAACGTCGGACTTCATCTCAGGTCATGATCTTGAGGTTCATGGGTTCAAGTCTCATGCTGGGCTCTATCCTGACAGCTTGGAGCCTAGAGCCTGCTTTGGATTTGGATTCTGTGTCTCCTTCTCTCTCTGCCCCTCCCCCACTCCCACTCTGTCTCTCTCTCAAAAAAAATGAATAAACATTTAAAAAAAGATTAAGATGGTAAATTTTATGTTATGTGTTTTTTTTACCACAATTAAAAACAATTATATGTATGTGTGTGTGTATGTGTATATATATATACACACACACATATATATGTGTGTATATATATATATGTATGTATATATACACATATATATGACAAAGGCAAAAAAAAAAGAAAAAGAGAAAAGAAAGAGAAAAAGAATACTTAAAACAAATATGGCAAAATCTTATTAATTCTTTAAAAAAATTTTTTTAATGTTTTATTTATTTCTGAGAGAGAGAGAGCATGAGCAGGGGAGGATCAGAGAGAAAGGGAGACACAGAATTGGAACAGGCTCCAGGTTCTGAGCTGGCTGTCAGCACAGAGCCCGATGCGGGGTTCGAACCCACTAACCGTGAGATCATGACCTGAGCCAAAGTCGGATGCTTAACTGACTGAGCCACCCAGGCGTTCCAAAATCTTGTTAATTCTTGATTGTGGTGCTGGGCATATGAGGTTCACTGGATTGTCTTTTTTTTTTTTAAGTAAGCTGTACACCCAGCATAGGGCTCAAACTCACAACCCCAGCATCAAGAGTCGCATGCTCCTCTGACTGAGCCAGCCAGGCTCCCTGGTTCACTGAAAGTTATTTAATTCTGTGCACATTTGGATTTTCCTAATGAAAAATACAGGCCCCAAAGGATATTATGTTTAGGATCTTAAGGATTTGGCACTTGCCTTGGTGATATTTGATTTACTTTGAGAATATCAAAAAGCTATTTTGATAACCAGGCACATAAAGCCTTAATAGATGGGCTAAAGTGTCGTGAGCAGAGGAAATAAATTTGTATTTCCTGTTTTGCTGGGGGAAAAAGTCATAAAACTGGTCAAGGAGGAAATGTGCCTAGGTGATAAAAAGAACTCCTCTCTCCAAAGAGCAGTCAGCCTACCTGGACTCACTGTAGAGCCGAGAGCCCCCAGTCCATGCTCCTCCTGAGCAAGGACGTAGGGGATGGTGTGGAAGGTGCTGTTTTACCACTAGGCCTGTGTAGCTTCACTGTCCTGTCCTTAATCAGCTGATTCTCCCACAAGACTACAAATGCTGAGAGGGTAGGACCCTTCTGAGGTGCTGGCTATTATGTCCCTGGGCAGATTTGTTCTATAAATGTCACTGAGCCCCAACCGGGCAGCAAGTATTGCTCTAGGCACTGGGGTTCGGTTCAGCGATGAAGAAAGAAGACAAAGTTCTGCTCTCGGGGGCAGTTAGCAAACAGTTGCCAGGAACATGCCAGGGGAGATGCGTGCTCTAGGGGAAAACAGAAGCCTGGGAAGGACAGAATAGGTGAGGACGTGAAAAAGTGCTCTTTTTAAAAACAATTTTTTAACGTTTTATTTATTTTTTGGGAGAGAGAGAGACAATGCGGGTAGGGAAGGAGCAGAGAGAAAGGGAGACATAGACTCTCAAGTAGGCTCCAGGCTCTGAGCTGTCAGCACAGAGCCCAATGCAGGGCTCAAACCCACGAACGGTGAGATCACGACCTGAGCCAAAGTCAGACGCTTAGCCAACTGAGCCACCCAGGAACTCCAGACCGTACTCTTTCATAAAACTTTTTTTAAGTTTTATCTCTCTCTCTCTCTCTATCTCTATTTATTTATTTTGAGAAACACAGACACAGCTTGAGCAGGTGGGGGTAGAGATAGAGAGAGAGAGAGAATCCCAAACAGGCTCCACGAAGCCAGCTTATAGCCAGACAGGGGGCTCGAACCCAAGAACTGTGAGATCATGACCTAAGCTGATACCAACAGTCAGACACTCAACTGTCTAAGTCACCCAGGTGCCCTAGAAAAGTGGTCTCTTAGATGCTCAGCAAAGGCCTCTCCCACCCCCATGCTCCCCTGAACCTCCAGACCCCTACATTCACCTCCACTTGGACATCCAGCAGGCATCTCAAACTGCCTTTTCCTCATTTTACCCCAAACCCGTTCTCTCTGCCATCTTCCCCTCTCTGTAAATGGCAACTCTGTTTTCCCAGTTGTTCAAGTTAAAAAGCTGACATCGTCCTTCCTGCTTTCAAAACTCCTGTCTGGTCCAGCCATAAAGCCCGTTGTCTCTACCTTCCAGATGCTTCCAGTCCCTCCTTCTTTGTGGGAGCCCGACAGCGACCACGAGAAAGAGTGGTTAGGGACGCGGGGATGTGCCTGCACATGGGACTCTCTGCTTGGGCAGATCATGCCTGCAAACAGGATGTTCTGCCAAGAGGCCTGCACACAATATCCAAGGTTAATGATCTGCTTGCAAACGAGGGAACATGCCCTCCTTAGAAATAAGGAGGAGGCCGGAGTTGTGGGCAGGCCTCTTAGTAAACATGTTGTGGTCGCTTCCTCCCTTTGCTCCCCCCTGTGCTTGGAATGTGTTTGGCTTCTTGCCCTTATTTGGTAAAGGAATGCACCTTGTAGATTTCAGTATGTATCCAGCTACCGGGGTATAAAATAAACCCCAAGGAGGCTTGCGTTGGATTTTTCCTCTGGCAGGAGTTGTGTCTGTGTCTGTCTTTTGTGTGTCTTGTCTTTGTGTCATTTCGTCCACAACATTCTTTCCACCTCATCCACTACTTGGTCCCAGGACCCCTAGCACCCACTTGGATGTTGTCTTGGCTGTTCACCTGGTTCTGTGTTCTGCTCTTACACCTTCCAGAATAAATTCCTTAGTATAGCAGCCTTCAGCCTTAAGTCTGATCAGACCCTCCCAAGGCCGTCATTTCACTCGGACGGTGAAATGTGTAAGGGCCCCGGGGCACTTCCCGTCTCCTCTCATTTCCTACTTGCCCTCCCTGCTCACTCTGCCAACCACTCTGGCCTCCTTGCTGATCCTAAAACACACCGAACACACTCTTGCATTAAAAGCACTTTTCTCAGGGATCTCCCATTTGCTCCAGGCCTCTGCTCAAACACTGCTGGAGCGGCCTTCCCATGGTGATAAAATAGCAACCCTCCCTCTCACTCCTGAGGCTTCTTAAACAGCTTAGTCTTTATCTGTGTAGCACTCCCCACACCCTGGCCATACTGTGTATCCATCGTGTCTATTTCATTTCTCTTTTTCCCTCCCCCCTCCCCTCCAACTGGAATATAAACTCTGTGGAGGTATTAAGGTATTCTCTTCTTGTTCCCATTTTGCAAATAAAGAAATTGAAGTTTAGGGAGATGGAGGAAATTGCCCAAGAGAGTATGAAAGGGACAGGTAGAGATTGGTACCCACACCTGTCTGACCCCAAAGACCATGTCTTTTTGTTTGTCTGTTTGTTTGAGAGAGAGTACAAGCAGGGGAGGAGCAGAGAGAGAGGGAGAGAGAATTCTAAGGAGGCTCCACGCTGTCGTGGGATGCGATGTGGGGCTCGAACTCCTCAACTGTGAGATCGTGCCTGAGCCAAACCCAAGAGATGGATGCTTAATGGACTGAGCCACCAGGATGCCACCAAGACCATGCTACAACTCTCTTGCCTTTCTGTCACAAGCTGACTAAAGACATGAGTGGGCAGCCTCTCTCAGGTGGGCGCTGGAGCCTGGGAGCACTCAGGCAGCCACGAGGCTTTCAGAGGGCAGGAAGCAGCCCGCCAGGTGGGGAGATGGGAGAAGAGTGGGAACACAGCCGGAAGCGGCCAGAATGCATAGGGTCTCAGAAGCCAGAGCAAAGAGAGTGTGGGTTTTATGTGATGCTCATCATAGATTTCTGAGTAGGAAAGCGATATACAGAAGGTTCGTTTTTAATGTTTATTTATTTATTTTGAGGGAGAGAGAAGAGAGAGCGCACGAGAGCAAGCAGGGGAAGGGCAGAGAGAGAGGGAGAGAGAGAGAATCTCAAGCAGCCTCTGCATTGTCATCACAGAGCCTGACACAGGGCTCGAACCCATAAACCCACCAACTGTGAGATCATGACCTGAGCCAGAATCAAGAGTTGGACGCTTATCCAAGGAGCCACCTGGGCATCTCCTGGTGCCATACTTCTAACAAATGGCAAAGGTGTGCAATTTCCCAGGCATGGCCGCCTCCACTTTGCTCAGGGCGCACTGTTTTCTGCCCACGTTTGTGTGTTTCCAAGCCACCTGTATGGAATCGTCTTTCACCAATGCTACCTCAAGACTCCCACACACCCTTCAGCCTGAGCTCTTCTGTTGCTCTGTGTCAGCCTAGACTCCTTGCTATGTTTCTCAGTGCTCTTTGCCTTCCTTGCTCCTCATCTGTCTTTCCCTCTACTGTGCATTGGCATCATGAATGGAATCCATTCTGCTATCTTGACCGCATGGCTGGCTTTCTGCTGGTGGTTGGCCACCACAGGCTTCTTATGCACCAGGTGTCCCCACGTCACTCCTAGGGGGGTTTTCTTTACATCTTTCCCACCAGTGCTGCCAAATTACCAACAGTTTTAGCTCTATCCTGGAATGTCCAGATACCTGCTGGCCATGACCTTGTTGAGGCAGCAGATCCTAGCTTTCTATTGTTTTTCTCTTCTCCAAATCAGAAATCATAGGTTTTGTTTATTTTTCACTTTTGGACTAATGCAAAGTCCAAAAGTCTCTTATCTCACTGTAAAACCCCTTAGTCACTGTGCGTTTATCTATGTAATATACTAGTGCATACTATTTGAGTATTTATAACAGTGCATACTATTTAAAACACTTTTTATACCTTTTTATACCTTTTATACCTTTTTTGATTTCATCCTCACATTCACTCCCATGGTGCTCATAAATAGTATTTTCCTTATTTTCAGAATAAAGAAAAAATTGACTTTTTAGTAAGAGTCTATTATTGGCCAACTCCTCTGACACTTCCCCCTTGATTTAAAAATAACTGTTTCAAGAGAGCTTGAGTGGCCCAGTCGGTTAAGCTTCCCACTCTTGATTTTGGCTCAGGTCATGATCCCATGTCAGGCTCTGCCCTGACAGCACAAAGCCTGCTTGGGATTCTCCTTCTCCCCATTGTTCTGCCTCTCCTCCGTGTGTGTGTGTGTGTGTCCTCTCTCTCTCCCAAAATAAATAAATAATCTTTAAAAAATACTTTAAATATTCCACAGTTGTGCTATGGACGGAATTGTGTCTCCACACAGTTCATAGGTTGAAGCCCTAACCCTCACTGTGACTATTTGGAGAGAGAGCCTCTGAGGAGGTAATAAAGGTTAAATGAAGTTACACAGTGGTACCCTCTTACAGCATGATCGATGTCCTTATAAGCAGGGACACCCAAGTGAGCACACAGGACGATGGCAGCCACCCATGAGGGAGGCAGAGAGGTCTCGCTGGAAACCCACTGCTCTGGCACCCTGATCTTGGACTTCCAGCTTCTAGAATTATGGGAACATAATGTCTGTTGTTTGAGCCACCCAGTCTATGGTATTTTGTTATGGCAGCCAGAGGTAAGACAAGTTGTAATCTTCAATAAAGAATAAGTTTGAGCAGTTAGAAAAAGAAGTAACTATATGAAATAAAGTTTGGTTCTGTTTTACTAATTTGTAACAGTCCTATGATATCATCGCTCTTAGATGGGAACCACATTTTTCTCAGGGTTGGACTTCGGATGAGCTTGCTTCCAAAGCCTTCTGGTTTCCAATAGTTACTTTATTCCCCAGCCCCGCTGCAGAGAAATAGGGTAACAATTATGTAATGATGAGTTAACAACTGAAAAGTGTAACACACCTTTTCCTCTTGTCTAATCCACTTTTCATGAAAAGCAACAAGTAAAGGGTGATCCTTTTTCCTACAACAAGCAGATAATTAATGATGTCCACCGTAGTGGAGGTTCTTGGAAGGGGGGAAAGTGCGCACGTATATGTGAGTTAGGTGTGGGGTACTACAAAGCCAGAGCCACCGAGAGCCTCCAAAGTTCTCTCATGCCTTGCAACATCGGATTCAAGCCCCACTTCTTGGATGTGGATGGCTTCCTAACCATTTCAACCTCCCCTGAATGTCTATGAATTTGATCACCTGTACCATTTTTAAAAAATGTTTCTTTATTGATTTTGAGAGAGAGAAGGGCAGAAAATGCAGGGAAGAGGGAGAGAGAGAATCTCAAGCAGGCTTCCCGCAATCAACACAGAATCTGATGCAGGGATCTCATGAACCCCGAGCGAGATCATGACCTGAGCCAAAATCGAGTCAGGTGCTTCACCTACTGAGCCACCCAGGCGCCCTCACCTGAAACATTTTTATTTCAAGTAACGCTTCCAAGCTTACAGAAGTATGTCCTGAAGCTATGTGTCCTGTCTCCTAGACAGATGCTAACCTAGAAAACTGCCCACAGAGTTGGGGTGAAGTGGGGGAGGGTTGATAGTCATGTATGAAAAATAATACCCATTAAAAACTCCCATATTGCTCTGTGCTGATTACAAGAGGCATGTAATACTGGCTGAACTGAACCAGGGGACACTTACTGCGGGGGCCTCGACGGGCGGTCATGCTCAGGGGGCGAATGTCAGAATCTTCCTGCAGGGGTTCCGGCTGATTGCCTAGATGGGGATTTTCAGACACCATTTCCTGGAGGCCAGTGGTGGGCAACTGTGGGCAGAGGGGAAGACGTGGTTATCCCCAGGGCTTCGGTTGACACAGATCCTATCTGGGGATAAGGTGGGTCACTCAGCGAGGGGACAGGCCTTAATATTATTCAGATCTAGATAGCCATGGTGCTGTTACCTGTTAGTAAAGGGGTGCCACCCCTGAGTTTGTCTAAGAGGGTTCTCGTGAAATTACTGAGGCATTCCCAAATTAAATATTTTCCCTATTTCTATGAATAATGTACAGACCTGTGCAGAAATTGGGTGGAAAAGGGAAGCAGAAAAGTCGCGGCCAACTATGTGATTCCCAACTCCAAATCTGTTGGAAACAGCTGCCAAAGTGTCCCCGGATAATTCAGGGCAAGCAACAGCCTGTGGTTCCTTCCCCAGGCTCTCCGAAGAGGGGAGGCTGGTGAACAGAGGTGACAGTGGAAGCCAAGGCTGAGCGTTGGCCTTTGGGGCCAGACGAAGGCTTGCCTCTGAGCTCGGATAACTGAGGGACTCGGGGCAAGTTGTTTAACTTCCTAGCTTCCTTCCTTCTTCATCAGTAAAACAAGGGAGATGAAAATACCCCGTGCACTGAGATGCTGCTTTGTATCAGCCATTGTGCAAAACACGGGACATTGTGACTCAAATAAATGGCCTGGGGTGGACTGGAGGCACGGACTGAGAAAAAAATAATTCTTCCAAAGTCCGTTCTGAAGTGCCGCTGGGGTTAAACAGTACTCTGGATTTCTTACAACACCCCCAAACCTCTCCTGCTCCGTGGTCTGCAGTCTGGGCTCTGCTTGGATTAGATCCAGGAGATGGTGCCTAGGGGTGCAGTGCCTCGTATCATGCTCCCCTCGCCATCCCTGCCTCTTTCTCCTGTGCCTGTGGCTCTGTAGCTAAGGACTTGCACCCTTTCCGTCTGTACTCTGGGTCCCCTGCCCTGGCTGCAGAGCCTCCCGGGAACCCTGCAGGAATGGGTTAAACCTCCCTGAATGGCTAGGCAGACTGGCCACGTGGCTGGCAGCGCCTCCACTCTGCACTCTGGCCACCCCCTCTCCCCCTGGCTGCTCCATCTCAGCTGCAAAAGCAGAGGCCACCCCTCCGCCCACTGGTGCCAACCAGAGTGTGCTCGGGGTGTGGGGGGTGCAAAGAGGGGGCTTCTCCCCTCACTTCAGCTCCCTTGGTTGCCTTCCCTACCTCCGCACCTCCCCGCGTCCCGGTCACTCTCTCCAGGCAGCCCCATCACGTGGGTGCTGGCTCAAAATGGCGCTCCCTTCCTTCCCTCTCCTGCTGGCATCTCAATTATTCCAAGCAAGTTGCCCCTCCAAAGAGATCTTCCCTGCTTCCCCTCCTCGGAGGGCAAGGGCTCCTGACCCTGGGAATTATTTACCTTGAGAAGGTTGGCCTCACAGGGGGATGCTCCCAGCCAAGGAGGGTCACTCCTGCGGAGGAGAGCTGGGAGGGGGGGCTCTGGTTTAGACCGAAGCGGAGCTCGGGCTTGGAACTGGAGAAAGGGGGAGTTCCCCATGATTAGTAATCCTGCACTGCCATCTATCGCCCGCCTCAGCTCATGGCCTTTGAGGACAACAGTAAAAAGACTCCTTCCCTCTTTTCTGGACTTCTCTCTGGAAATGGGAGAAACCTCAGAGGGAAAATGCTCAGGGTACTGACCATGGCCTCCCTGTGAAGGTCACTCTTAAGGCCCCACATAGGTCCTACACCTCGCCTCTTCCACCTGCAACCCTGGCTTTTCCAGGGTGCCCCTGGGAGAATGTGCCATTCCCTGCGGGTGCCCGTACATTGTCAATCAACAGCCAATGCACAGGCAGACACCTACCCGTTTCTTTCTTTTCTGTCTTACAATCTTCGAGCTCTTCTTCTGTCGTCCCACACCTGCGTCCTCATCATTTTCATTGAACTCCTTTGTAAAAATGCAAACGGAAGAGAGGTCATTTAGTCTGTGTGTAAGTTGGGGAACAAAGGTAAGAAAAGAAGAGGTGTGCATTTTACATATTAAAATTAAAATCACCATCCTGACCCCACCTCTAAAGTTGAGTGTGGGTGAAGGGACAGTTGACATGGTCTAAGCAACTACCAGCCTCTACTCTTCTCAAAACACACATCATGGTCTTGAAAACTTTTATCCAAATGGAAGCACAAATGAGATGAACTTGGAGCCTTCATAGTTCACCCATAAAACATCCACCATGCTTCTGGCTCTGCGGACACAGAGGTGCTTCCTGCCCTCAAAACACAATCTAATGAAGGCCAAGAACAAGGGTGCCTACCCGGAGAGCTTGTCTGCCCAGAGAACCCCAGCACAAGATGACATGGGAATCAAACCAGAGGTTTCAAGGGCCGGACTCCTCTGCCCTCCAGCCTCAGTCTCAAGTACAGAATAATGAAGATACATGTTAAATCATCATGAAGTCTCAATTTAAAGACAATGTTTGTGGGTCTTCTTGAAAACAGAGAAATTCTTCCACAGTGCAAACTTTTTTTCTTTTTCCATACGACACTTTCTAAAGTTGTAGTGATAAAATATTAGAGCTGAATGCCCTCAAATATTCTGGTCCTAGACTTCTACAAACCAGGGCACACCACCTCTGAGCATAAAAGAATTGCAAGATAAACCTGGAACCTGTCCCTCTTATACCGAATTCATTAGAAAGGTGTTCAAAGTGAAAATGGGATTTTTTTAAAAATGCTAAGATAAACTTGGAACTCAAAGGATGGATGTTAATGATATGATTTAAGATTTCAAAGAAAGGTCAAGCAGGTTGCTGAGCCAGCCTCCAGCTGCACATCCTTGACCTTGGCCGTGGAGGTTAGAGAAGATGAGAAATTCAGTTGGCAGAGGGAACGAAGGTCCTGGCCAGTGAATGGGCATAGCCTGGGTTTGTCTTTTGATGTCTCTGACTCCTCCTCTGGGTGAAAGCCCCATCCTCACTCAGCCTCACGATTCAGTGCTACCAGGTAGGGAGTGTTCCTAGCTTAAGGGTTGACCAACTTCAAAGATTGTAAGATGCTGCTAACATTGTGGTGTCCAGGTGTGGCTCTTAGTTCACGTCTAAGTTCTCACTGGCTTAGAATGGATTTGTGAGGAAATTTGGGTCTTTGTTATTGTTTTGTTTTGGTTTAGTTTAGTTTAATTTTGCTTTCCAATAATGTTTTTTTTTTAATGTTTTCTTTATTTCTAGGAGAGAGAGAGAGACAGCGTGAGCAGGGGAGGGTCAGAGAGAGAGACGGAGACACAGACTCTGAAATAGGCTCCAGGGTCTGAGCTGGCAGTCAGCACAGAGCCCGACGCGGGGCTCAAACTCACGAACCGCGAGATCATGACCTAAGCGAAAGTCGGACGCTTAACCGACTAAGCCACCCAGGCGCCCCATGCTTTCCAATAATGTTTTGATTCTCTATCAGTGGAAAACTGTCCAGTAAGACTGCAAATTAGATAGAACGGAAACTCCCTGAGGGCACAAAACTCCTTTGCCGCTGTATCCCCAGGGAACAGAGGCACAGTAAGTAGTTGTTGCATGAATGAATAAGAGGATATAGGTTTATGTGGTTTGAAAGTACTTGATGTCTTGCATAAAGTTAACCTGTGTGGTTGTATCTGGGTAATGTGTTCCTTCAGGCTTTAGAAGCACTCTGTAGAAAACAGCATATCTTCTCCATTTCTGTCTCTATGGTGTCAAGTCAGTTGGCCCTGGAGACAGCAGAGAAGCTGGAGCTGAGTTCTGAGGTCTGCAGTCTCCAAATAGGAGACGGCCTCCCTTCTTTGTTCTAGGTAGTGTTTAATGATGGTTTGTACACGATGAGTTAGGAATGGCAGGAATCCATGTGATGAAGGATTCTACTAGTGGTTGTAATCTACAATGGTACCGTCATCCTGAATTTCTCTACAAATCCATGTGCTTCAGCAGAGCTGACTCAGTAGCAGAGGTCACTCCGAACAGCTGTGTGTCATGAAATGGTGACCAGGCAGCCTCAGAGCATTCGTGTAGAGGTTAGCTCCTGGAATGTCTCCAGGGACGCATTTCCTATGCCATCAGGGCCCTTCTCCACCACGTGTCCAACATAGTGCCCTCTGCATTCAGTAGGCGTGCAATAAAGGCCTGTTGCTGGCCTAACTTCCTCACTCACTAAGGTGTGAGACACAAGTGCAGTGCACACACAACCACACCTTTAGGGGACACCTAAGCAACCACTTACCTCTGTGATTATTTTTACTTTTTCTTCCTTGGGATTCATTTTGGCTGTGATGTCTGCTCCTGACAGGAAAAAGGAAAAAACAAAACAAAACAGAGAAGTCAGGCCTTTGAAAATCAGTGAAACATTCTTACTATTTAAAAAAAATTTTTTAATGTTTTATTTATTTCTGAGAGAGAGAGAGAGAGAGAGATACACTGTGAACAGGGGAGTGTCAGAGAGAGAGACACACACAGAATCTGAAGCAGGCTCCAGGCTCTGAGCTGGCTGTCAGCACAGAGACCGACGTGGGGCTCGAACCCACGAACCATGAGATCATGACCTGAGCCAAAGCCAGCTGCTTAACCGACTGAGCCACGCAGGTGCCCTGAAACATTCTTACTATTGATAACTATGAAGCTGACCTCATGTTAGAGTAGAGGTTTCATTCCCAAGGAATACGGGCTTGCAGACCCAGATTGGTGGAAATGAGCCCTAGTGGAAAAGGAAGGATGCCAGACCCTTCTGGCCCCATGGGCCCAGCAATGAACCTGGTGCCACTGGGCAGCCGGTGCGAGTGACGGAATGCTGCTCTTGGAGTCAGAGGAGTCCTTCTCACACTCCCCACTTGGCCTTGGTCCTTATTTCACTGAACAGAGAGATGACACCAGAGGGGGCTTCCATCCCCTCCCCTCCCCCACCCTCCGAATCAGGCCACGTCTTCTGCCTCTACTCCTATGGTGCCGGTGCCTGCCCCTGCTCCCATCTAGTCTGGGATGTCAGCCTGTGCACTGGGCCCCAGAACATCCCTCCTCCACGAGTTAAAGCCAACAATTTGCCCCTTTCCCCTGGATAATCACTTCTTCCTGCTCTATTGGCCCAGTTCCCCCATGAACAAAGTGCTGTGATTGGCTCCTTCTTTATTTATTTTTTTAAATATTTTTATTTATTTCTAGGAGAGAGAGAGAGACAGCATGAGCAGGGGAGGGTCAGAGAGAGAGGGAGTCACAGACTCTGAAACAGGCTCCAGGCTCTGAGCTGGCAGTCAGCACAGAGCCCGACGCGGGGCTCGAACCCACGAACCGCGAGATCAAGACCTAAGCGAAAGTCGGACGTTTAACCGACAAAGCCACCCAGGCGCCCCATGATTGGCTCCTTTTCTTTAAAAGGGCTGTCTCTGGACTCCACTTCTCTTTCTAGCTAGTACTCTACTTTTCAACCTTCTACAGGAAAGCTCTTCACACCTTCTCTTCCTGGTTAGGTTTGCTGGGCCCAGCACCCCCTGAAACTGCTCTTCCCAGGGTCCCGGTGACGCTGCATCACCGCATCTAAAGATTATTCCTCAGTGCTCATCTTATCTGACCCTCAGAGGCACTTAGTAATGAAAGTGACCCATCACCTGCTTTTTCTTGAAATAGTTTCTTCTCTTGGCTCCTGGGATGTGTTCTTTCTTGGTTTTCATCTTACTGTCTCTCAGACTCCTAAGCTGGTCTTTCTACATCTCCTCGATCACCACATGTGGGGCTCCGCTTCGCCCGTACTCATCCCCATCTCTTGGCTTTAAATGCCATCCGTCTACTGATACCCCACACGCTTATACTCTGGGCCCACACACCTCCCCAGAGCTCCAGACTTAAATATCCGGGTGTTTGATGGATACCTTCACTTAGCTTAACATGCCCCAGATGAAGCTCCCTGTCATCACCCCCAAATATTCTTGTCCTGCAACTTTCCTTGTTGTAATAAGTAGGACTCATTTGTCTTAGACCAGAAGCCATGGAGTCATTCCTGACCCTGCTTTGACTCTCGCATGACACACGACATGCAATCCATGAAAATCCTGATGGCTTTGCCTTCAAACTATATGGAGAATCCAACACCACTAACCACCTCCAATGTTATCACCCTGGTCAGGCACCGCTGTCTCTCACACGGCCTCTGGCAAGACCCTCCTAACTTCTCTGCTTCCCACCTCGCTCACCTACACGTTGTTCTTTACACTGAAGAGAGTGAATTGTTTAAAATTCAAGCACAGTCATGTCATTTTTGCACTCAAAATCCAATGACTTCTTTTTCTCAACAGAGTAAAATCCAAAACCCTTTCAGTTGCTTACAAGGCTCTATATGACCTGCACTTGAATCCTCTGGCCTCAGGGCCTTTGTACTTGCTGTTCCCTCTGCCAGGAACCCTCTTGCCCAAGATAACTGCAAGGCTCTCTGTCTACAGAGACCCTTCAGAGAAGTCCTCCCAGAATACTCATAATACAATGATAATCTGCCTTCCTTACCTTCCTGGAATTCCCTAACTATCTCACCATGATTTCTTTTTCTATAGTGCTTATCACCAGCTGACATATATATTTATTTGCTATTGTCTGCCCATTCCTGTTAGAATCTAAGCTATAAGAGGGCAGGGACGTTAGTTCATTGTTTACCCCCAGAGCCTAGAAGAATGGCACGTAGCAGACACTCAACAAATGAATGACTAAATCACTACTTATTGGTTGCATCTTCCATGGCCACATTCTGGAGCCCTTTAAATCTCCATTGTCATCTCTGGGTCACTGGGGAGATCAAAGGAGAGAACACAGGGAGAAACGTCAATGCTGACAAGTCATAAGCTCTTCCTAATATCCTGGAATATGAATCTCCGATAGGCCTTGTCGTTTAGGCAGCTCATCTGAGGTGTTCAAGATTGCACTGACCCTGTGGGGGAATTAGCACATTAAAGGGAATCAAAGCAAGTGGAAATCTGTTGTCTCCTCTCCAGACCTCCTCACAGGCTACCAGAAATGGAGGAAGGAAACTGATGTCAGCAGCTCAAAAAATAAAAGGACAAGGAGGTGATCTAGATGGAATGAGAGGCAGAGGATAGGCATTAAATGCTCAAGGACACAAAAGCTCTCTAGGAAACAACTCCGGTAATTATGAGCTGGAAAAAAAAAAAAAGAACTGTGATGTATTTTAGGAAAGAAAGATTCTTTCTTAAGAAGTGAAAAAAAAGTCATATATGAAAGAAATAGAAGTAAAAATGAAAAATGTAACAGAGTTGATTTTTTTTCTCCTCATTCTTTCCTGATCATTACCTTTGAATGAGTTTCTAAGGAAATCAAATGACATCAAAATTTATTTTTTCATGAGCACGGGTCCTAAGAGAAGATAAATCAATACTGCTTGGCTTTAATATACAGCTTGTCATCACCAAATGCGTTGAGCGCTTGTTAATATATTCCTATCGGCAACATCAAAATAAGAGGCATAATTTCCCACAGACTTATTTTGTGCTATCTCTAGATGCGTGCTATCCCCAGACCTTACAGCAACATTTCTAGTTCAGTTGTACAGGCCTCAATTCGCCTATGAAGGACCAAGGTTTCCTCTGAGGTTAACCTCCAGCAAGACACACAATTTGTTCAAGGTTATAGTTATTAAATGTCACATTCAGAATTTGGTAATTCCAAATTACCAAGACTTGGTAATTCCACAATCTTCCCTATGCCACTCTACCTCTCTATCTCACCATTGATCCCTGTTTTTGTGATCATATCAGGAAGCAATCTATGCTAGTCCACTCTTCTAGAAATATGTACAATTGAAAGCTATGGAGTATTACCCCAATGAGAAAGGGGTCTGGCTACTTTATAATTTAAATGTTTTTATTTATTTTTGAGAGAGAGACAGAGAGAGACAGAGTGTGAGCAGGGGAGGGGTAGAGAGAGAGAGGGAGACACAGAATCTGAAGCAGGCTGCAGGCTATCAGCTGTCAGCACAGAGCCCTGCATGGGGCTGGAACTCACTGACTACAAGACTATGACCTGAGCTGAAGTTGGACGCTCAAACAACTGAGGCATGCAGATGCCCTGGGCTTTGGTTTCTTTAGGTCAATGATTTATTTAACTTAGTGCAGAAAACCAAAGACAATTTTCTAGGAAGGTACTGCTGAGACCTTCATCTAAAGAAAGGGACTGTCTCTGAGGGTGATGAGTGGATCAGAGTCCTATCCAGAAGGCTCTGTGATAAATACTACAGGATGTAGGCCAAAGAATGTAGGTCTATGATAAGGGATGCACTGCATTTGACTTTGGGCTGCTTAAAAAAATAACACAATATGAGTGTCTTATTCCAAAACAGTGCGAACACGGGTGTATTGAGATAGCGAGATCTTTGTAAAAAATTAAATGAACCTGGGTCCCAATTCCAGCTCGATTTGTCAGCTGTGTGATCTTGGGAATGCCTTCACCTCTCTGAGATCTGTTTCTTCACCTGCAGATTTGCAATGATAATTCTTACCTCCAAGAGTGATTATCCTATAAGGGTTAAATAACAGACTATATGGTAAAATGCCTAGCATGGAGCAGGCTCTCAATACTGTGATTATTATTAAACAAAGGTGATGTTAGAAAAGGAAAGTAGAAAAAGGAGTGAGGATGGAAAAAGACTTAGGGGACAGAAGGCGGGAGGTCACAAGAAAGACCTGAGGTGACATTCAACTCCCCCATTATCATCTCTGGTTCCCACCTTCAATCTCCTGGCTCCAAAACCCAAGTTCCCCTCTTTCCCTTCCCCTGGCTGAGCCCAGGGGAGTCTCCTTTCTCTTTCCATTTATGGTGCTTCTGAAGCCCTCCCCTGCCCTCATGCCTATGGGTATTTCCTCCCTATATACAGTGCTTAGCTGTTTGTGTCCTAGCCTGTTAAGGTTGGAGCCTGAAACCCTGGCAGGTGCCACACACACTACTTCCAAATTCATAATCTGATTCTACAAGGCATTCCAGCCACAGCTTCGCTTTGTCTAAGGTTAGTGACAGATAGCTTTTATGGAATCACTCAATCAGCTCGATGTAACACACATCACCCCGGAAGAGTGCATATAAATGCTGTACTTGAGCTGCACTCTGTGGTATATGCCCACGTTTACGTGATGAGCTAAGTGATCCCAGATCATCTGCTGTGTTTCAAGCATGTTCGACGCTTTTATAAATATCTTATGGCACTTAGTGCATTGTGCCGTTAGCCTCCATTCATAGGGCTGTCTTCTGAGTAAACTCTGCGCTTCTGACCTGGTTCTTACGCATTTCTGCATACTCTGAACTTCAGTACATTGCCTGGCGCCTTGTTCGTGCCCGACAAACATGTGAGTGAATGACTCTTTAAATGAGCTGTAGGAGATAGAGAGAGATTTCATTCTGGAGCTGAATTTATTTGCAGAAGAGGTTATGTGAAAATCCAATAACAGATGCGTATTTCCCACTAGACTTTATTAGCTTTCCATAGTGCCTCTTTGTAGCGAAGGCGAACTATCAGCATAAATAACAGCCCGCAGATTTTCTTGTGGTCTTTTGAAGCAGTGACCTCATCCCTTTGTCTGTAATGGCTCTTCCTCTGCCTATTGCCACGAAAATGCAGTAACTTTGCCCTTGGACCAACTTGAACTGAGAGGCTCAGAGATGCTACACGCAGCAAATGTTTCTGGGAGACAGGAAAGCAACAGGATGGCAGGAAAGTCCCAGGAAGGAAGCGGAGCAGCCCTGTGCGAGGGATTCCACCCAGGGGCGGTGACGAGCCAGGCTCATGTTTCCTGTAAACCGGACAGCAGACAGCCTCTCAAATCAAAGCAGCCCAAGTAACACTCTATGATTCAATTCCAGAAAGTAAAACGTAAATCATAGTGGTGAGAAGCCCTACACCTAAAATTCATTAAATCAGCTCAGGGGACCGCGGGCTTAGACAGCTGCACTCCAAGCCGGGGTAACGGGAGGCAGGACACCGTTTGCTGGCAGCCCTTCGCCCGCCCGGGTAAGAACTGGTTACCTTAGGAACTTTGCAAAGCGCTTTGCAGATTCCGCTTCCTGGGATGGAAGGAAAGTGGAGAGAGCCGAGTCTTCCTGTCGAATCTTCTGAAACAGTCCAAAGGGAAAGGCTGAACGTCAGGGGCGGACCCGGGGCTGCTCCCTGGGAGGCTGAAGCCCTGGGAGCAAAAACACCCGCTTAGCAACACGTTCCTAAGGGAGGTCACTCTNTGGCTTTTTTTTTTTTTTTTTTTTAAAGTGACAGGTGACTTCCAGTAGCGGAGCACAAATGGGTTGGGGGAGCAGATGAGCACAGCACAGAGAGGAACCAGCTTGGGGCAGTTGATCGGAAATTAGGTGGGACTTTAAGAACCATGCCCTCCCTTATGTCATCGGGGTCCCTGGGCATTCTGGTAAAATACAGGCGATACTCAGGGGCGGGAGGCTTAGAATTATGAACGGTCACCCCGGCAGGGCGGTGCATCTGACTTATTGGCAGCAAAGGTTCTGTGGCAGTGCTGCCGGGCACCAGTGATGTTTTCCAGTTAAATGTGGAGGTTGGATGTCCAGGATTAATCTTTCCTTATTCTCTGAATCCCACTGAGATTGGTCAAAGAGGATAGAAATGGTATTGGCTCAAAAAAAGCAAAGGTGATGTGAGAAGAGGCAGAGCAGATGGAAGAGGGATGGAGTGGACAGACCAAGGAAAACCACACTCCAACCTTTCTGGTGTGTGTGTGTGTGTGTGTGTGTGTGTGTGTGTATCTGTGTGTCTTTGCATGTGTATCTGTGTGTGTGGGGAGGAGAATATGGAAGTGAGCCCATCTATTCTGCAGGATTCTGGAGAGGGTCAGGATTAGGTTCAGGAGGGTGGGTGTTGAATCGTGTTCCCCCCAAAAGAAACTATGTTGGAATCCTACCCCCAGGACCTCCGAATGTGACCTTATTTGGAGAGAGTGTCTTTACAGAGGCAATCGATTTAAAAAGAGGTCCTTAGGGTGGGCCCTAATCCAATACAACCATGTCCCTATAAAAAGGGGAAATTTGGGGACAGAGACAGACATGCACATAGGGAAGATGATGTGAAGACCCAGGGAGAGCAGCGTCTACAAGCTCAGGGAGTCCTGAAGCCACCAGAAGCTGGGAGAGAGGCTGGAAACAGAATCTCCCTCACAGCCCTCAGAGGAAACAGATGCTGCCAATACCTCATTTTTTTTTATTTTATATTATTTTATTTTGTTTATTTAGAGAGAGAGAGAGAGAGAGAGAGAGAGCAAACATGAGTGGGGGACGAGCAGACAGAGGGAGAGAGAGAATTCCGAGCAGGCTCCATGCTCTCAGTGCGCAGAGGGTGACGTGGGGCTCCATGTTACCAACTGTGAAATCATGACCTGAGCCAAAACCAAGAGTCCGATGCTTAACCGAGTGAGCTACCCAGGCAGCCCTGTTTATTTTTTAACGCCTGATTTCTTACCTCTAGTTTTCACAATAGCGAGACAATGTATTGGGATATAGTGAATACCGTGTATTTGGTACTTTGTTACAGCCTCCCCTGGAAACTAATCTAGACAGATACCAAGGCAAGTGGAGCTGAAAATTTAAGAAGATGTGAACAGCTATGCATAGAGGAGTTAGGTCCTCAGGACCCTCCCTTACCTCTGGTCAGTCTGGATTATGCTCATCCTCCTTAATCCCCTTTTCCGTCTCCTCCCCCATCCCAGAGGAGATCAGAGGCGATTTCTCTAGGGAAGTTGAGCCAGAGACACTCTGGTCCCAAGTTCCCAGGTACGGCAGAAGGCGGGTGTATCTCAGGGCTGAAAACTGGGCAGGAAATAGAGAGGAAGCAGGGTCCCTTCCTTCTCACAGAACTGATGTAACCAGACATATACCTTTGGCTCTCCCGTCTCCCCTTCACCAGCACCAAACTAGAAAACATGGGAAATTATTTTCTGGAGACACTGAATGGTCACAAAAAACAGAACCCAGATATTGACATGGATCCTCCATTGAAAAACTAGCTTACTGCCCTTGCAAAAAACCATTATGGAGAAAATGGGGGAAATCTCAGGTTAAGAAATAACACACTTGTAGTTATAGGAAGAGAGAACTGAGAAAATGAGAAGGTAGAATTTATCAAAGAAATAACGTAGAAAAACTCTTAGAGGTGAAAGAGTAAATCTTTAGATTAAAATATACTACTTAGTATCTAATAATGGATATTATTAACATATAATATTATATATGACATATAATAGGTAATATAATAGATACAGGAGACAACAAACTTCTCAGTTTGTGCTTCACTTGTGGTGGGAAAAATATTCTTCAGAGAATTTATAACCATCAGCTTGTACTACGCTGTTTGCCTTATTCGTGCTTTCTATATTGTTTAGAAATCTCCTAAGTGGCAAATTAAAAAAAAATTAAGTTTATTTATTTGTTTAGACAGAGTCAGAGATAGCATGCAAGAGAGAGGGGGAGAAGAGAAAGAATCCCAAGCAGGCTCTGCACTGTCAGCACAGAGCCTGATGTGGGGCTCCAACACACGAAACTGTGAGATCATGACCGGAGCTCAAACCGAGAGTCGGACACTTAACCTACTGAGCCACCCAGGTACCACATTAAGTCACAAATTTTATTTTTTTAAATTTTTTAAATGTTTTATGTATTTCTAGGAAAGAGAGAGATAGCATGAGCAGGGGAGGGTCAGAGAGAGAGGGAGTCACAGACTGAAACAGGCTCCAGGCTCTGAGCTGGCAGTCAGCACAGAGCCCGACGCGGGGCTTGAACCCACAAACCGCTAGATCACGACCTGAGCGAAAGTTGTATGCTTAGCCGACTAAGCCACCCAGGCGCCCCAAGTCACAAATTTTAAAAGGGTCTCTGGCTACTGCATCCCTGTGGGGTGCCAGGCAAACACAGATACAAAATGTTGGATTCTATCTTCAAGTACTCGGTTCAGGAAAGCTGTGGATAAGCCTTGTTGAAGATGAGCTCACAATCCAAAATTGGCCAACACAGCAGGAAATAATCAAAAGTCTACAGATAATCAGAGGGCACAATTAGATATGCAAGAGCTTCTGATCATACAATAATCAGATGGAGAATATTAAAAAAGCAATGATCATAAAAGTATTTATAGGGAGGCTTTGAAAATATGAAAGAAGAGTGAGATACTGTCAAACAGATGAGGCAAATGTGAAAAAGAATCAGCTAGAGCTTTTAGAAATGATTGATAAAGTCATGCTTTTTAAATTTATTATTTCATTGTATTTATTATTATTTTTTAATGTTTATTTTTGAGAGAGAGAGAGAGAGGAAGTAGGGGAGGGGCAGTGAGAGAGGGAGACACGGAATCCAAAGCAGGCTCCATGCTCTGAGCTGTCCATACAGAGCCCGATGCATGGCTGGAGCTCAGGAACCACCTGAGCTAAAGTTGGACGCTTGACCAGCTGAGCCACCCAGGTGCCCTAAAAGTCATGGTTTTTTAAAAAGCAAAGGATGGGTCAAACTACCTGTGACAGAGGTGGAAAGAGAATTAATGATATAAAAGAGAGATTTAGAAAATGAAAGTGTGGTGTTAAGAGATGGAAAATAAAAGAGTGGATGGGTGGAGACAGAGAGGAGCACCGAGGAGGCCCATATGACTCGTGAGCCCCAGAGGGAAAGCAAAGAGGATAGACTAAGTGGTGGATCTGAAGAGAGGGATCTTGGTCAACTTCCTTAACTCTTCTAGGTTTTAGTTTCCTCCTCTGTAAAATGAGGTTAATAATAGTAACTGCCCCAGAGGGTTGTTATGAGGCTTAATAAGTTACTATTTGTCAAATCTGGGTGTACAGTAAATTCTTTAAGTCTTACTAAATGCACACACCCACAAATGTGAATGGTGTTGTCTTAGTTATCTCAGAGTAAGTGCTTCACAAAATACTGTAGACTGGATGACTGACACAAGAGAGATTTATTTTCTCGGTCAATAGTCTGGGAAACCCAAGATCAAGGTGCCAGTGGATTAGTTTCTGGCGAGAACACCCTTCCTGGCTTGTAGACAAGCACCTTGCTGTATTTTCACATGGCTTTTCCTTGGTGCATTCAGATCGAGAGAGAGATGAATAACTCTCTTCCTCTTCTTATAAGGCCACTGATCCTACTGGATTAAGATCCCACCCTTACGACCTAATCTAACCTTAGTGTCCTCCTCAAATCCCTATCTCCAAATACTGTCACATCAAGGGTTAGGGCACCAACATCTGAGATCTGGGGGGAGACACAGTTCAGTCCATGTTTATTGTACGAGATGTCTGTTGTATGAGATCATCTGTTTGAAGTGATCAACCATGATAAGAGAGAGGATCTATTCACCACCCCTGTGTCTCCTTCTCTCTCTGCCCCTCCCCCGCTCATGATCTTTGCCCCTCTCTGTCTCAAAAATAAATAAACATTTAAAAAAATTTTTAATACAACCGGAAGGGCATACCAACATAGAGCATGGGATTTTTATTATTTGAAATAATAAAAAAAGATACAACTACAGGTAAGTCAGAGCTTAAAAATAATAAGGGATATTTTGAAAATCCTTATACTAATCAATTTAAAAACAAAGAAGAGAAGAATTTCATAAAAGTATACAATTCTAAAATGAAAGAAGAAATTTAAAACTTGAATAGGCTTATAAGCATCAAAGAAATAGAATCAGTGGTGACAAACTGAGCTACCAGCACCCCGTGCCCTCCACAAATAACGTTATTCTCCAAAGATTATGACTTTCTGACATTTTAATAGTTGACTAAACTAAACCAGTTCATAAGAATTACATATGTCAGGATGTTCTGAAATTATTAAAAAACATAATTCAAAACATCATTTTTTTATAAAATTTCTTATACAAGCAAAATAAATGGAATATTGCAGATTTGTTTTAAATCAGAATGCAAACATCTTTCTTTTAGATAAACTGTTCTGAGCTAACTAGAGATTTTAATCAAGAACAAGTGTTGAATCATGTATCATAAGCTTTTATTCCTGCGAGTTTTGCGATAATCAAATATGATTTTTCTTCTTTCCTCTTTTGATGTGGTGAATTACATTAACAGGCTTTTTAATGTCAAGTTTTTCTTGCATTTCTGGGATAGGCTAACTTGGTCAAGATAATTAAAAAAAATAATTCTTGAATTTAGTTACCACTATTTGGATTTTATTTTTGTCTTTATGTTTGCCAGTGAAATTGTACTTTTGTTTTTCCTTTCTTGTATTGTCCTTGCTTTAATTAGATAAAAGGATATTTAAATCTCAAAAAAAAGCAGACTAATTTCTCTCTGTGTCCCTCTCTGTATCTCTCTCCCTCTGCCTCTCTGTCTCTGTCTCTGTTTCTCAATCTCTCTCTCTCTCTCTCTCTCTCTCTCTCGCACACACACACACACACACACACACACACACACACACAGAGGCATGCACACATTATCTGTTGTAAATTTTTCTCTGAAACTGGATCTGGTGAGATTTTTGTTGTTGTTGTGTTAAAATACATATAACATAAAATTTGTTGTTCTAGCCATTTTCCCCAGTTTTATTCAGATATACTTCACATATAACATTGTGTTAGTTTTATGCATGCAACATATGATTTGATAAAATTGCAAAATGATCACAGGAAGTCTAGTTGCCATCCATTATCTCACATAGTTACAGTTTTTTCTTCCAATGAGAATTTTTTTTTTTTTTTGGAGGGAGAGAGAGGCAGAAGGAGAGAGAGAGAGAGAGAGAGAGTCCCAAGCAGGTTCCACACTCAGGGCCGAGCCCATGCTGGGCTTGATCCCATGACCCTGGGATCATGACCTGAGCTGAAATCAAGAGTCCAATGCTTAGTCAACTGAGCCACCCAGGAGCCTCCTCTTGCAGTGAGAACTTCTATGGTCTACTCTTGTAGCAACTTTCAAATACATAGTTTAGTGTATAATTAATATAGTACATATGGTAATATGTACAATTAATACAGTAAAATTAGTGTTCTATATTCAAAGCATAGTGCAACCAGCACCACTATCTGCTTCCAAACTGTTTTCATCACCCCAAAATAGAAACTCTGTACCCATTAAACAATAACCGTACTTCTCCCTCTGATAGCCTAACCCAGCCCCTGGTAATGTATAATCTCCACTCTCTGTCCTTATAAATTTGCCTCGTCTAGTTATTTCATACAAATGGAATCATACAACAATCGTCCTTTTGTGTTTGGCTCAATTCACTTAGCATAAAGTTTTCAAGGTTTATCCACTTCCTAGCAAGTGTCAGCACATGGTTTCTTTTCCAAGCTGAATACTATTCCTTTGCAGAGCTGCACGGAGTTAACTTCTCCATTCATCTGCTGCTGTGCACTTGGGTTGTTTCCCCCTTTCTATGAGTATGCATAATGTTGCAACGAACAGTCTCACCCAAGTGTCCGTCTGTGTCCCTGCTTTCAATTCCTTTAGGTAGATACCTAGAGTGGAATTGTTGAGTATGTCTAGGTTTACTTTTTAAGGGACTGCCACTGTTTTCTGCAGTGGCTGAGTCATTTTGCATTCCACCACTCATGTGTAAGCATTCTAATTTTTGCACATTCTTGCCAACACTTGTGATTTTCCACGTTTTTGACTGACAGTCATTCCAGGAGGTATGAAGGGGCATCATACTGTGGTTTTAGTTTGCATTTCCCTATGAGTAGTGATACTGAACTCAGTAATCCATCAGGTTTGTTGGCTACTCGTGGAACTTCTTTGGAGAACAATGTTATTTGTGGAGGGCACGGGGTGCTTGTAGCTCACTTTGTCACCACTGATTCTATTTCTCTGATGCTTATAAGCCTATTCAAGTTTTAAATTTCTTCTTTCATTTTAGAATTGTATACTTTTATGAAATTGTGCTCTTCTTTGTTTTTAAATTGATTAGCATAAGGATTTTCAAAATATTCCTTATTACTTTTAAGGTCTTACTTACCTGTAGTTGTATCTTTTTTTTATTATTTCAAATAATAAAAATCCCATGCTCTATGCCCTTCTGGTTGTATTATTTTTTTAAAATATTTATTTTTGAGAAAGAGAGAGAGAGAGGCACAGAACATGAGCGGGGGAGGGGCAGAGAGAGAAGGAGACACAGAATCCAAGGCAGGCTTCAGGCTCTGAGCTGTCAGCACAGAGCCTGACTCAGGGCTCGAATCCATGAACTGTGAGATCACCATGTGAGCTGAAGTTGGACACTTCACTGACTGAGCCACCCAGGCACTCCTTTGTGGCTGTTTTAAAACAACACCTCCAAGGGGCACCTGGGTGGCTCAGTCGGTGAAGCATCTGACTTCGGCTCAGGTCATGATCTCACAGTCTGTGAGTTCGAGCCCCATGTTGGGCTCTCTGCTGACAGCTCAGAGCCTGGAGCCTGCTTTGGATTCTGTGTCTCCCTCTCTGCTCCTCCCCACCTCATGCTCTGTCTCTCTCTGGGTCTGATAAATGAATAAACCTTTAAAAAAATGAAACAAAACCTTCAAATTCTTTGTCATTCTTCCCATTGAGAACTGGACTTTATTTTCCTTTCCTTTGTATATGAGTGGACATTGACAATCAAGTATTATGGAGGTGATATTGACTTGCAGATTTCTGAGGCTGAGTCACAAAAGAGTATATAGTTTCTATGTTGCTTGCTAGAACTTTTATGCTTCAAGCCTTGAGCTGCCATGTAACTTTGACTACTCTGAGGCCACCATACTGTGAGGGAGCCAGGCCACATGGAAAGGTACACGCTCTATTTGGCAGTTCTAGTCTTTGAGTCAGCCTGGCCAAGGCCCCAGACCTGTATGTCACAGCCTTTGGATGTTTCCAATCCCTAGACATTAAGTCACCTCTAGGGTTCAACTTTTCTCAGTGGAGGCAGCAGTTAGAGTAGAGATTAATGAATGAATCACCCCTGCTCTGTTCAAATTTCTGACCTTCAGAATCCACGTGTTTAATAAAGTGATTGTTTTAAACCACTGTAATTGGGTTCATTTGTTAAGCAGCAAAAGTAATTGTAGCAACCACATGTTTAAATAGATGAAGAAATGAATGAATGAGCAAATAAAATATGGTCATTATTTTATTACTTAAGACTCTGAAGCATATAATTTTTACTTATATACCTTAAAAAAATAAGCAAATGTATTCAGTGCCTGAAAGGGTATGCCACTAAAGCATGGTGCAATTGAACCCTCTTTGGGAGATTAGGACCCTGGAATCAAAATGGAAAAGTCATAAAACCTGAGATGGGACTATCATGCTATATTCTTTTTGGAGGAGAGCTGCCACAGCCCATTTATTAGGTCAATAAATTGTTAGAAAATGCTTTTCACACCTGAAACAGGTGGAGCACAAGTTCAGCCTTTAGATGAATGTGTCATTCTTACTCGATACTGGCAATTTTATAAAATTTTTGACTGTAGCTGATACTTTCTCCAGGAAAGAAAAATCGGTCACAAGGGAAAACACACTGTTAATATAAAGCTCAACTTGGAAGCTAAAGAATCACCTGTGAATCATAAATTATATGAAACCATGCTCTTCAACATTTGATTTATATTTTCCAATTCACTGAATTATATACATCTCCCCCTGAAATATGACTTGAACTCCAGCAAATCTGAACCTCTTGTTTCTATAGTAAATGGACAGAAACACTTATTGACTCAGATGCATTGGTTGTGTAGCCTATTTTTATTTTATAGATATTAAAGCATTTAATTTTCTTCCTCCAAGGCTATGATTTTCAACCTGCTTTGAATTGCAACAGCTTTCTTCTCATTTGCTTCTTTTCAAAACATCTCCCTTCCTAAGAGAGCAGTATAAACTATTGAGAATAAAATGCTAGCGGATTCATTTTATCTAGAGACTCATGTCATTTTTTTTTAATAGTTTATTGTCAAATTAGTTTCCACATAACACTCAGTGCTCATCCCCACAAGTGTCCTCCTCCATGCCCATCCCCCCCTCCCCCCACATCCATCAGTCCTCAGTTTTTGTCAGCATTCAAGAGTCTCTCATGGTTTGCTTCTCTCCCTTTCCCCCACCATTTCCGCCCTTCTTCTCCCCCTTGTTCCTCCGTCAAGTTCCTCCTAATCCTCCTATACGTGCAAACATATGATATTTGTCCTTCTCTGCCTGACTTATTTCGCTCAGCATAACACCCTCAAGGTCCATCCAGGTTGCTACACATGGCCAGATTTCATTGTTTCTCATTGCCATGTAGTATTCCATGTCATATTTTGAAATAATTGGATACTCTCTTACATATCAGAGGAAACTGCTACTCTTTTTTTTTTTTTTTTACAAATAGTTTATTGTCAAATTAGTTTCCACATAACACTCAGTGCTCATCCCCACAAGTGTCCTCCTCCATGCCCATCCCCCCTCCCCCCCACATCCATCAGTCCTCAGTTTTTGTCAGCATTCAAGAGTCTCTCATGGTTTGCCTCTCTCCCTTTCCCCCACCATTTCCGCCCTTCTTCTCCCCCTTGTTCCTCCGTCAAGTTCCTCCTAATCCTCCTATACGTGCAAACATATGATATTTGTCCTTCTCTGCCTGACTTATTTCGCTCAGCATAACACCCTCAAGGTCCATCCAGGTTGCTACACATGGCCAGATTTCATTGTTTCTCATTGCCATGTAGAATTCCATCGTATAGATAAACCACATCTTCTTGATCCATTCATCTGTTGATGGACACTTAGGCTCTTTCCATGTTTTAGCTATTGTGGAGAGTGCTGCTATGAACATTGGGGTACATGTACTCCTATGCCTCAGCATTTCTGTATCCCTTGGGTAAATTCCTAGCAGTGCTATTGCTGGGCCATAGGGGAGTTCTATTGTTAGAGGAAACTGCTACTCTTAATAGGAATAGTGAATTCTTACAGTCTGATGATTTTCTTGTTGAAAAGCTTATTTTGCTACAATTTTTATATTCTCTTCTCTCCAGCTACTTCCTTTAAAAGCATCTCATTGCTATGACCTGCTTCACCAGCTTAGGGTATAAATATTGTCACAACGCTTTCATTTTCTAACTGGTTGCTCAAAAACGTGCTTGCCTTTATTAGCAGGACGTCCAGCGTCTCCTCCGGGAAGCTTCACTTTCGCTTAGAATTGTTCATAAATCTTGAAGCATGGCTTATTCCATTCAAGAGGTAGTCCTGTATCAAAATGCCAAAGGAGAGAGAATAGAGGAGTCTAGCTTGTTACCCAGGAGGGCTGAATGCTTTTGCACTCAGATGCATTGATGTGTCTGCTAGTCCAAATATTCATACTGGATTCCTCACATTTATGAGTTCATGGCTTTACTTAATAGTTTATACCACTGCTTTTTAACCAGTGTTGAATTTATCCTTCTAGGGGACATTTGGCAAAGTTTGGGGAGTTTTTGGTGGTCACAATATAGAGGGAACCTGTCTCAAGCATCTAGTGGGTAGAGGCCAGGGATCTTGTTAAGCATCTTTCGCTTTGAAAGGACAGCCCCCTCCCCCATAAAAACATTGGCTCCAAATGTCAATAGGACCCTGGTTTCTCCAATATGGTTTACACCAATTAATTTTCCACTGTTACCAGCAACTGGAGAGGTTTAAGACCTCAGATAAGCTATACCTAAACCAGCAATTATACTCATTCCTTCCTCCCCCCCCCATCACCTGAGTTCTGATTTGAATCCCAGTCTCCAGTCCCCAGTCCCCAAACTCCCTTTCCTCTTGTTGAATTGCCCTCCAGGGTGCCAAGTATCCCTTCTACTCCTCAACTCAATTAGGACCATCCACTTTTATCATAGAGGTTTTCATGCTGTTGAAATTCAGCAGGAAAGAGTCAAGTGCCTAAATCCCTTTTTTCCCCATAGAGTTCTTTGGCCGCTTTGCAAATTCATTCAAGGAGTACAGGGGCATTCAGAAAGGGCAACATCCCTCACATCAGAGAAAATCCTGTGGTATCCCTATTTCCCAGGGACGGGGGTGGTGTCTTACATTTGCAAAATCAGGAAGAGTTGCTCAGATGACCCTTCATTGTAACAAGACCTGATCCAAGGAGAGCTGCTGTCAGCATCTCAATAAAAATATGCTCTGGGCGCTGATCCATCTATTATTTTCTCATGTTCTGTGATGCCACACATTGCAGTGTATTTCCTTCAAATACACCAAATGCTAAATATAGTTGAGAAGCATAAACAGTTTGCTAGACTTAATTTAGGAATAATCTTTCTACTGATTCCAGGTCAAGAATTTTCATGGTTTTGCTGTCTGCAGCCATAGCTCTCTGTACAAACAACTGTGCTTGGTCCCTTGGTGCAGAATTTTTGAGGGCCTGGGACAGGGAGACGGATTTGAGTTCTTATATTGGTACAGACGATACACTGATGTAGTGGGCATCCAGAGGCATCTGTACTCACTTGCTGATTTCTGTCAAATTGGGAAGCTTTGTTTCTAATATCCTTAAATGAATCAGGGTATAAATAGAATTTGCTTGTACTTGCCTCTGATTTCAATCACTGATGCTTTGGGAAATGCATGGTAGATTCCAAATAACTGTCTAGCAGATAGATTTCTACAGTAAGAGCCATCTGCAAATTGGTAGCTGCCTGTGTTGTCACTATTTGGAGGATGGAATTTGGAGCTTAGGGCAAAGGAACACTTGTCACCAGGCACCAGTCTGCAATCTTGGGCTTGGACTCTGAGGAACTTTAACATACTTGAGGAATTTTCCAAGGAAGCAGGGAAAGATGGACACTACCATACGCTGCCCAACAGGGCTGGACAGTGGAGCAGCCCAACAGGAGCCTGGCCAACCTCATGAGGGTGGTCTGTGGGTCCCAAGTGCTATCATATCTGGTTGCCAGCTTTCAGTAACTCTGTTATTATTCCTTTCTCTTTTGGGGAGACTATTAAAATCTTTCATTGTTCCAACATAGTCTGTGGGAAATTATAGAAAGGGTTTATATCCATGCTTGGGACAGAAGGGTAGAAAGGGCAAGTTTCGAGAATTTTAGGAGCCCGAATGATGGTGTCAGTGGAGAATGCTAGAATACTCAACAGGTGAGTGAATTTTAGGAACAACAGATGGGGGAGGGAGACTTGGGTTTGCCACTTACTATACGAATATTCTGCCCTTCGTTAGTGACTGAGTTATTTTACAGAGGGATCCTGAGGTTGGCTCACACATTCTTTGAGGTACTGATATATGCTAGAATCCTTCAGGCCTGTCTCCTAACTCACATTTCCACTAACACTGGAGAAGGATTTGCTATCGTTTACAAACCTTCTATCTTTCTTTGTCCTCCCAAATCTTACCACTAGCATAGTGGTTGTCTCTCCCACTGGGTTCTCATTAATCAAGGAAATTCTTGGAACATAGTAGACACTCAATAAATGTATGTTGAACAATTGAAGGAACAAACCAATACATGAAGAGAAGTTTTCATTCGGTCATTATTTGAGGACAAAACGTATGACTGAGAGTCTGAAAAACACCATTGTATCTTGAATCAGCTGAATTGACTCAAGAGCTAGTAAGACTGCTTCTGTGAAATCCGGGAAGGCCATCATTATTAGTAGAGGTCCTTGGGGCAAGGAGTTGGGATGGTGGCTTTTAGTGTCAGACTGAAATGCTGGCCTCAAATTTTGGATCTGCCATTTGCTAATAGGATAAAAGGAAAGTAGCTTCTAGTTTTAGTTGATTCCCAATTTCAAGTTAAAATGCGTCTGTCTACCTGTCCATCCATCCATCCATCCATTGGTCCATCCATCTGATATCTATTACGTACTTGCCATGTGGCAGGTATAGTGAAACAGACTAGGCGTTCAAAGATGATTAGGAAAAAATCCTTACCTTCTAGGTGTTTGCCATCTGGTGGGGGTTGAAGCCTCCACCCACACGCATCCAGCAGGGTTTGTGGTCGGTCACAGAAGAGTGTCTGGAACTGAAGTGTCGTAACTGTCACTCTATTTGTTAAGTGCAGCACATGTGCAAGAGTAGCTTTGAAAGGTGTGAGAAGCAGTGGGAAGAGATGAACTGAATGAGATAGACCTTGGCTTCAGTCCCGTCTTAGTGACCACTGACAAGTTCTTCATCTCTTATGAATCTCTATTTCCTCTTCTATAACATAAAGTAGGCAGAGAAATATGATCTTCAAAGCCCCTCCATGCTCACACTTGGCTTTATAAAATCTTGTTTTCTAGCAGAGTAGTTATCATTGCTGGCCACTAGAGGTCAGTACCTTAAAAAGCAAACTGGCCTCATTCCATTCAGCCATCAAAGTAAACCTTGAAGGAGAAGCAAAATTACTATTTTCTTACCTTGTTTTGAGAAGAAAGAAATATTCCCAAAGAAACAGTTTTCCTTTTGACATATTGGAGCCTTGGTCCTGACTCCTTTTGCTAAGTGCTCACTGCTGAGTTTACTAACAGTCTCAGTGAGAGAGTTGAGATGAACAGAAGATACAGCCCTAGTTACTAAAGCATGGTTTCTGTACAGACTTAGAGGCATTGATATCTGTGTGATAGAATGAAAAAATAATTGAAAATGATTCTTATGTAGAGCAGGCCCCTCAATTCTCCAATGGGAGGCTTGCTCCTACTTGGTCACTGAGAATTGAAAGGGAAAATAGGTTTTCAGATCAGCTCTTCTCTCTTAGAAGGGCAATGGGGAGGTATTATTGTTTTCCTCTCCCTGATTTCCCGCCACCCTGAAAAATAGGAACTTCTACTCACTTATTGACTTAGAATTGCCAATGACTTATCTCTATCTTTCAATGACTCCTTCCCATGGAGGGAGGGAAGAGGGGTAGTTTCTCTGACTGGAGAACCTACTGGCTTTTGTGGCACTCGGGAGCAGACTGTGTGCAAAGGGCCACTTGCAGGTGTGGCCGTCTGGGGTTCTATAAACTTGACTTAGAGCAAGGGAGACCTTGGTCCTCACTGAGGCTGAATGGAGAAGTTTCTGATCCACAGAGCAAATGGTCCCCAAAGTCTAGACCTAGAGGCAACCGTTCGAAAGTTTGTTTCAGCCTTGTATCCAAATTGTATTCTTTGATTTTGTGCCATGGGTGGGAAAACTGGTGTTTTGGTTCGTTTGTGGCTTTTGAGAGTATCTCTTGGTTGGTTCCGCAGTGTCACAGGGGAGCAGCACTGAACAGAAGCTCGTCTCAAGTCCTATCAGGGGAGGTGGGTTTGTATTGTCTCCTCACAACACGTATTATGGTTGTCTTGTTTGTGAAATGGCTGTTGTCAGGTGTAAGCAAGAGTAGGGCTCAGAGTTGTCCTTGGGGACGTAGGAGTAGGGAAAGAAGACACATATAGGCCTCCTCCATTCATCATAATTTCTTACAGCTGAAAGCAAACTAACACGAGCACAAGGACAAATGGTATAAGTCCTTAAAGTACAACTGAGGAGGGTGTAGGAGAAAGATGTCTCTTCTGCTTTGTCCAACTCATGGTCGTGGTACAAAAAGAGTTGTTATTAAAATTTTTTAATGTTTATTTATTTTTGAGAGAGACACAAAGTATGAGTGGGGGGAGGGGCAGAGAGAGGGAGACGCAGAATCTGAAGCGGGCTCCAGGCTCTGAGCTGTCAGCATAGATCCTGATGCGGGGCCAAACTCATGGAATATGAGATCATGACCTGGGCTGAAGTTGGACGCTAAGCCACTGAGCCAACCAGGTGCCCCCAAAAGAGTTGTTATTAAAACCCAGGCTTGTTTGGTACTAGCTGGTGGTCCTTTGTCCCACGGCTCCTCTTCGTCCTTTCCCATTATATCACCACTTCACTGGCATAAAGAAAAAAACAAATGTGAAAGATCCATGACATTACCCCAATAATAATGATTCCATTTGGGGCGCCTGGGTGGCTCAGAGGGTTGAGCATCCAACTTCGGCTCAGGTCATGATCTCATGACTCATGGATTTGAGCCCTGTGTCAGGCTCTGTGCTAAAAGCTCAGAGCCTGGAGCCTGCCTCTGATTCTGTCTCAGTCTCTCTCTGCCCCTCCCCTGCTCATGCACACACACACACACACTCTCTCTCTCTCTCTCTGTCTCTCTCTCTCTCTCTGTGTGTGTCTCTGTCTCTCTCTCTCTCAAATATAAATAAACATTAAAAAGTTCCATTCATTTGTATAGAACTTTCTATCATTCATTTATTCATCCATTTACTCATTTATCCCATAGATTTGAGCATCTGTTATGTGCCAGGCACTGTATCCCTGCCCTCATAGAATTGACATTTATTTTAGAGTTGACTAAGTGCTATAGCAACGAGATGTCTGTGCCTCTCCCATACCCTTGGGCTTTAACAGATTCAGGATGCACGGGTAGATTTCTGAATGTCTTCCCTACATCTCTGTGTTGGAGGCCCTTTTCCAGAACACTGGAGGGTCACTCTGCTGAAGCACCGATGCATGCCCAAAGTGCTGGGGAGTAGTCCTCACCCAACAGCTCTTGGGAGTTGGTCTTTAAATGCTCAAGCTTCCTCACTTTTGTGGTGACCTCCTTCTGGGATGTGTGTTTTATTCAATTTCTCCCAGCTTCCCTTTGGGATAAGCTTCAGGCAGCAACTACGGGGGCCATTTGTTAGTAACACACACATCACTTGCCTCTGTTTCCTCACCTTCCTATTGGTGTTTCCTGCACTTCTGAAATGAGCTATTTATACTCTGATTTTTTGCCTCAGGTTCTGCTTTGGGGGGAAACCAGCTAAAGCAGTCACTTTTCACATACATTACCATATCTGGTGTTTGAAAAGACCCTGTAAAATTATGAACTAGACATCATGGTACCCATCACACCCTTCTGGAAAAAAAAAAAACAGAACAAATCCCCTGACACCTCCCCCCCCAACATCCCCTGCTGATGAGCTTCACCCAGGTAACCATATTTTATACTAGGTATTTACAGTCATAGCTGACAGGACCAATGGATGCTGACTGAGCTACCAGCCAATCCCTGGATTGGTCCTTTGGCAAAGAGGAGCTAGGTAAGCCTTGAGGCCCTCAGTCTGGGGCAAATAAGAGAGAATCAGGGAGATTGAGCTATTGGAGCTGAAACAAAAAAAGATGTTATGAACTAGCATGGTAGTACAAGAGGGTAGGAGAGGTTGGAATTGTGAGAAGGCAGAACTCATGAGGAAGAAAAGATATAAATATAGAGGGAGAGGAAGCCAGTGAGTAGTATGAAAAGCCCATGGTGTGTAAAAGAAGTGAAAACATGAAGAGAAGTGGAGTCAAAGGCATTACTGAAGGTAGGAGTTGCTGCCTACCTTGTCCTCCACTGAGGTTCTGAAGGGCTGTTGGAGCCATCCAGCTCCCACAGGTCAGATCAAAGGTCAGGACTCCTGTATCCATTACTCTTGCTCTGAATTTGAAAGAATGCTATTTCAGAAAAGACAATGGTCATGTTTTGTTTTTAATTGAGGGTGTGAAGCTAGGTAGGATCTTGCTTTTTAGCATTGAATTGGAATTCCTAAGAATGCTAAACTTTACAGCTGGAAGGGAAACCCCAGGCTCATTTAATTCAGGGAAGACAGGCAATTTCATCTCAAGGGTTAGACACTTGTCAGTGGATGATGAATGATGGTCGCCTGGAGATTTGGTTGAGCAGGATCCTGAAGCTGCCCATGTGCACAGTGGGAAAGAATGCTGAGATCGATTAGCAATGTCTGCATGAGTTCAGAGAAAGAAAGGCGGCCATGTATTTTACACCATGGATCTAATGTGGAAATAAACTTACTGGATATAGGTGACTTGTCAAAAAAGTTACACAAAGGTGCTTACTAGTATTGCTGGGGCTAGATCTTACATCTTCTGACTTTCCACCTAGCTTTTCTTATGTCTTTCTGATTCAGTTTTATTTACTTTTGAAGCTCTTTTGAGAAGCTAGGAATCCCTCCTTATAAGAAAATTTTTATTATCATGAAAATCTCTGTGCAGAGGCCTTCTGAAAGTCACTTGGATTCACACTATGCCTTTGCAGGTGAATTCTAAGGGAGTAGAGTTGTCAGACTTAGCAAATACAAATACAAGGCACCCAGTTAAATATTTGGGACATCTTTACACTCAATAATGATTTGTTGGGCTACCTGAAATTCAAATTTGATTGGACATCCTAAATTTAATCTGAATTTTATGCCTAGGGGGAGTCAAGTAGGTAAGGACTTTGTGCATGTGTGTGTATGTGTGTATCTTGGTATATCGATGAATATGTATTCTGGATCCTGACAATCTCACCTACCAACTATCTAATTATTTTTTGTCAATAGGCTGACCACCTGGAACACCTCAGGCAGCTGAGCTTTGATTTTTTGTCATGAATATAGTGAGACTTGGGTGTTTTCTGCAGAAAATCCTTGCAACTCCCTTTCATTGTTCCAGAGTAATTTCAATAACAACAGTGATGCACTGCAGTGCCAAGAATGTTATCTGAAGCTGTGGTAGGGATAGATTACAGATACTTTGCCTCTTCCTGTTGTTTATTTCAGCCAAAGCAGCATCTCATGAGCAATCTTGTAAAAGATAGCACTTTTGTAATGTAAGGCCATCCATACAACACTGTAGGCTTTATGATTTTTCTATTTCCAATGCTTTCAGATCATTTCTTGGAATTTTGGCTAGTTTGGGCAAGGCAATAAAAATTTCAATACATTCTGCCACCTCCATGATGGCACTGGAGTGAAGCCACAGACTTGGTCTTCATATTACTGTTCATAAATGCCTTTGCCATCTGACAGATGCATCGACTCGGAATGACTTCATACTGTGGCTAATCCATTGGGTTTATAGTTCCGGACTAGTAAAAACTCAATAAAATGATGTCAATTCAAGACTTATTTCCTTCCAAGGAGGAAGGAAAGTTAGGGTGGGATCATTTAAAAATATATATAAACAAAGATTATTTAGTTTTATTCTTGCTGTAAAGAATCCTCTGGAATAGACATCCAGGTATCCGGAAACTTAAAGGGTGAATTTGTTTCACACTTAACCTACAATTTTTGTTCTTTTGTTCCTCTCTCTCCTTAGACTTTTTTCTGCATTCCTTTGGGAGCATAATAGTGTGCAACTACCCTGACTATCCAAGAACTTATATAAAAATGTTTTATGTAGGGGTGCCTGGGTGGCTCAGTCAGTTAAGCATCAAGTTCTCCATCTTGGCTTATGTCATGACCTCACAGTTCATGAGATTGAGCCCCACGTTGGGCTCTGCATTGACACCATGAAGCCTGATTGGGATTCTCTCTCTCTCTGCATCTCCCTCACTCATTCTCTATCTCTCAAAATAAACTAATGAAAAAAAACAATTTAAAAATCATTTTAGGTAAAATAAGTAAAATATGTTTATTACAAAAATGAAAATAAAGAACAAAGAGTAGAAATTTTAAAATCCGTATTAATTAATTATTTTTATCCAATTTTTTCTATGCATATATGCAAAAACATTTTAAAAGTGGGATAAGCACTGAAATACTATTCAGTAATCCCTGCATTCTGTTTGTATTTCATGAATATGGGGTCAATGATTTTCATTCCCATAACTTTTAATGGCACTGTATATATTCTGTTGGATGGAAGTATAACAGCTCATTTTACCAATATTCTATTATCACTTAGGCTATTTCCCAGTTTTCCATGTTATAAACTTTGCTGTAAGGTTTTCTCTGTAATTAAACCTTTACGTACATTATTAATTATTTTCCTGAAATATATTCCCAGAAGTTGGAGACTGATTTTTTTGTACCTTAGACAAAACACAAAAGAAATATTCTGGTCACAGCAAGGCAAAACTGGGATGAAGACATAGTTTCTTGCTGCTTTTTGCGTACCTTTAAGGTCAGGGTGCTCTTCAACTGGTGGATCCCTTTGAAAGGAAAAAATATCTTGACATGGTGACTGGCCACGTGGTTTGTGTCTGTAAGAAGAAAAGATCAACTGGAAAATGGTTGTTGGCTAACAGGTGGATTGTGGGGATTGAGGGGAATCTGTCACCATGACCAGGTTGTACAGAAATCGTTCACAACTGGGGACAGAGTTTTGCCACGTAGGGAGATATTGTTGATTGTCATGACTGGAGGGGATTATTGGCACCTACTGGGTAGAGGGCGGGGATGCTGCTACATGTCCTACCATGCACAACAAAGACCCATGCAACAAAGAATGATCTGGTTCAAGATGTCAGTGTTGCTGAGGCTGAGAAATCCTGTTGTAGAGCAAAAAGAGAAGGAACTATCATGTCTCTGGGAACCCTGGCCGCATTGAAACACTCCTATTGAAAATTGTGCGTGTGCTAAGTTGTTTTTCTCCAAAGGACTCTTCCGTTACTCAACATATTTGGCATGTCTTAGGCTTGAGTATAAACCATATTAAGGGGCACATGAGGCATGTGCAAAGTGTAGTCTTGTTTGCTTCTGGCTTCTGTGAGGATGTGTGTGTGTGTGTGTGTGTGTGTGTGTGTGTGTGAGACCTTCCTATAGGACTGTCTTGTGAAGAAAACTGAGAGGAGTTCAGGCTGCCTGACTTTTCTAAGCATAACAATAAACATGGTGATGTAAAAGATTGCTTGATTTCTCCTTGGCAGAACTAAACCAGACCCACAGACTGGGCATCTATGCCAGAGCCCATCTTTGTTCCTCGTGCAGAACAAGGGACGTTAGTGCAGCTTTGTCCCCCTAGAGTTTGCAGAGCT
Source organism: Crocuta crocuta (assembly GCF_008692635.1). Classification (NCBI taxonomy): domain Eukaryota; kingdom Metazoa; phylum Chordata; class Mammalia; order Carnivora; family Hyaenidae; genus Crocuta; species Crocuta crocuta. The sequence goes on along the minus strand of NW_027551568.1, from coordinate 11,154,253 downwards.
GCCTGCTCTAGCAACACTGCGTATTTTGATCATGGAGGAGGCCGTCCTGACTGTGATGGGATTAGCTTCCAGCTGAAACAGGAGGAAAATGATGTTTACAAGCATCAAAGAGAGAGGGTGGAGGAATGGGTCACTTCTCTCACAATGCAATAATCTATGTAAAAACTGAGGCTGAAAAGAACTTGGCATGGCAATGACCAGTCCATCACATTTTTTATTGAGTACATATTAAGGCCAGCACTGTGTCCAGTTCTTGAGTATAAAGATGAATAAGATAGATAGCCAAATGTAGAAATATATGGGCAGTGCAATGATGGAATGATTGTGGAATGAGTGTCTAATAGGAGAAGAATCCAGCATGGTGATTAAGAGTGGATTCTGGTGCTCAGCTGCCTGGGTCTACTGTGACACTATTTACTTCACACATCTTTTTTCTCAGTTTCCTCATCTGTAAAATAGAGAGAATAACTGCTGTGAGGATCAAGTGAGCTAATATACGTAAAGCATTTAAATAGCGCTAAGGCCTCACTATGGCTGTTGTAACTCTGCACTAGTTCCCAGATCATAAGGAAAATGTGTAAGCTCCACCATGACTCTCCTTGGGCATAGGGGAAGAAGGATACTAGAGAAAAGGAAGTAACTTTCTAGCTGTCTTGAAAGGTGAGCTAGGCAGGCAGACAAAGACAGCAATGGCATTATGAGCAAATGAAACAGTGTGTGAAAAGGTCCTGAGGCACATAAGAACAAGACCTCCTAGAACTGTGAGCACCTTGTATTTGCTCGGATTGCAAGTTGCATGTGGTGACTTTTGGCGATGTGACTATAAAAGTAAACAGAGGCTGAATCCCAAAGGATCTAATGTGCCTTGCTGAAGAGTGTTTGTATTAATAGTAGGTAAGATATCTTTTGCAAGTGATTGAATACCTATCTAAAACGGGCTTGGTAAAAATGGCATTTAATGGCTACCATAACTGAAAAGTTCAAAGGAAGATGGGTTATAGGCATGCCTAGTATTCCAATGGCAACTCCTTTTATCTCTGACTCTACTTCATCTGTGGGTGGCTCTGTTTCAAATGGTATTATACTCTGTAATGGTAAGATGGCTCATAGAGGCTCACAGCCTCAAGTCCCGTGGGAAAGAAGTCCCAGTAAAATCTCAGTCTCTGACTGAGTCACCAGGGCCAATTATTTTGGCGAGTGGAATACTATGTTCTGATCGATCAGGCCAGTGATTTAACATATGCAGGAGTCACTTCCGTTCAGAAGCTCAAAGACTTAGCATGTAAAGGATGGAGGTCCTTCAGAAGGAAATCAGGTACAAATGTCAGAAAAATGATATGGAATGGGTGCCAGATAGCAAAGCCTCCAAAAATTCAAGACCCCTTTCAAACTGCAGGAATTGGAGGGCTGTTATTGGCCTTTAAGCTGTGGATTGACATGACCATATTTGTATTTGTGGAGAATGGATTGGAGGGTTGTGGCTGGAGGCAAAGTGTCAGTTAGAAAGTTTTTTGCTAGTCTAGGGGGATGGAAAGATGCAATCATTCAGAAATGTACATGTAAGAGCTAGAACCATTAAGAATTTTACACTGAACAAAACGCAATGAGGAGGGGAAGAATGACATCTGGAATGTCCCTTAGGTTTGGCATTGGCGACAAGGTGGGTATGGATATTGTTTGCTGTAAATGGAGCTACAGAAGGCAAAAGAGAGGAAGGTATCAAACAACACGTTAGCCAATTTCTGAAATATTTTTATGTCCATGATCTTTTTTCACAGAGTGGCAGGGAAGAAGTATATTCGGAGTTTATAGGATCTTTTGTTTTTCACCACAAACAGCATCTTTCACAATGATACATGATCTGAGAATGCCTTTTAGCACACACAGGTCCAAAGAAACACACATGTCCCAAAAGTGTATTATACAGGCACACCCAAGCTCACTATACAGTTTTGTGTAGGTCTCACTTCTTGTTGTTGTTTTTGTTTGTTTGTTTTGCTTTTATTCTCACCTGATTCAGACTAATGCATTCTTTCTGTGTTTTATCCATCTATGCGAGTGACTCTAAATCCTTCTGGAACACGATGTTATATAGTCAATAAGTCTCTCTAAATACATATTCATCACAAGTCAGCCCTTACAAAGGATGATTGAAATCTAGAAAATCAGAATTTTTTAAACCAAAATCTGTCTTCTATTTTCTTCACACAAATACCCGTAAGTGCGGATACATTGATTGTATCTGTCATTTTTTTTTAATGTAATGAAAGACACCCATGTTTGCCTAAGGAGTTTATCTTTTTAAAACCAAAATACCCTTTCCCTTCCCACTTAAGCTTTGTGATCTCCATCACCATCCCACCAGATGTTGCAAAATAAAGTTCATCTCTGGGCCTAGAACCAGCTGAAGAAACATGCGTTTAAGAAAGCTACTCAGAAGAGGCTTTGTAATGAAAAGAACATTTAAAAGATAAGTAAACAACATCCACAAAAAAATGACTGCGTTAATGGATCACAATCAGAAAAAGTTCTTAATTACACAATAACCTTGTAGGTCATGACTGTCTGCAATAACTCCTCCATTTCCAGTTTTTTCAGCAAACCCCAGTGTCTTCAAAGGGTCCATATTTTCATGTTCCCCAGATCAGCTTCTGCTCTTGGCTGTTTTTTTACACTCTGTAGCCTGGCCTTCCAAGTTCAGCTGTTATCTAGAGGCAGGTGACTATCTCAAACCACCTTTGCTTTCTCTCTTTTGAATACTTTCATTGCCCTTAGCCTTCCAGACCTGTGTCCTGACTCAGATCAAGTCCAACAAACTCCATCTTCAAGAAGATGTTGGGAGATAGGTCTGCAGATGAGAGAAGCGAGCATTGCTCTTAAGCACATCTGCTTCATCACCTCAAATGTCTTTTTTGATAAGGATAGCACCCAGCTCTGGGGCACACAGGGGCTGATAGTTCTTCATTAATGAAGTCTCCACTTGTCAGGCTGCATTCGAGGCTCTTCTGGGTCTCTGTTCTGACTTTCATGCTTTGTCCCTATTGTTACTGCTGTCCCCACTTTGGCTTTTCTATGTCCCACCTACCACTGAAGGCCCAGGGGGCAGAGGAGATTTCCCCAGCCCTCCTCTCTTACCCCTCAATTTGTGAATATACCTGCCGCCCTCAGTTTGTCTTCCAGATCATTGGTCTTTATGTCCAGTTTGGCACTTAGCATATTTTAGCCTGTTCGTTTCTAGAATTCTTGGTATTTTGTGTATATGTATGTGTGCCTTTCCTGTCTCATATCCTTAGACATGTGGTGGCAGTGGCTGTGACATATGTACCTTGGTGTTCCTCCACCTTCACAGAACCCAGTTTGGTGACTCACACATAAGAGGCATTACAGATGTCTATTAAGTGAATGAGCAAAGAGAGAAGGAATGGAAGAAAAATTAGAAGCCATCCAAACACCTGGGTGACTCAGTCAGTTAAGCGTGGGACTCTTGATTTTGGCTCGGGTCATGATCTCACGGTTTGTGGGTTTGAATCCCTCGCTGGACTCTGTGTTGACAGTGTGGAACCTGTTTGGAACTTTCTCTCTCCCTCTTTCTCTCTGCCCCTTCCCCCCTCTCTCTTGCTCTCTCTCAAAAATAAATAAATAAACACTTAAAAAAAGTCACCGAAAGGAAGAGAGTAAGGGAATCCTACGACTGTCAGTGGAAGTCACGAGGAATCATGTGAAATCATGTACCCCAGGGAAAGTGGAACTGCAGGAGCCATGATGCTTGGAAGGGACAGCTATCTGCTCAGACGTCTGGTCCCTCTCCTTCCTCCTACTCACTGTCATCACTTCACTATAAATCAGTGAACATATATTTCACTTTTATTTGGATTCAATACCTGGGAAATCCACGAGGAATAATGCTTACCGACAATATAAGGTAGTGCCCTCATTAGTGTGCAAGCTACGTAAGGAATAATAATTGTCTTGGAAACCATCAAGCTGAAAAATTTAGGAGAATGACCTCCTGGCTGATCTCAGTAACTTGTTTCTCTTCATTTCCATTACCCTACCCAGGTCCCCTCTGTCTCTGGGTTTTCCAACCCTTTCTGACTGCAAATACCAATGATGTTTTGAGGATGGGATGGGGTAAAGCACCTGCAGAATTCACTGTTTCCTTTGTATCTCTCCCACCTCCTTAAACACACAAGACTTAGCATGGTTAGTATTTTTCCACATATGAAACCTTCTCTGGCCCCCGTCCCCAGGAAGAGTGGCTCCCATGTCCAGCTTGGAGTCAGTCTGTTGGTCAGGTGCTCACCTCTCTGAATTGTGACATCATGTTCCTCACACACCAGCCGGTATGAAGGCACAGATTTTGTCTTAACTCATTATCATATCTGACATAGCACCTCACTGTCTGGCTCACACAGGCTTATTTAAGAGTTGTCAAATGAATTCATATATAAGCATGAAGGAATGCATAACAAAAAAAGGGAAGCTATCACTTTATTTTAGCTTACGTGCAATTACTCAGTACCTCTTACCTTTAGTTCTTGATTTTTGAGAACTGTTAAAGACTTTGGGGTGTGATGATTCTCTTAAATAACAAGCAAAAAATGTAATTTTATGAAGATTTAATGAGACAATATCATTGCCAGCTGATTTTATCACTCAGGGAGTTTAACAGAAAATTTGTTAACATTGTCTTTAATTTGTTTAAATATTTATGAACATTGCTTTTCAAGAGGATTGTTATCTGGGGTTATTGTTTTATATAATTCATCTTGGTGTGGATTCAACCATTTAGTGGTTCATCTTGTTTTAATAGATTATGCTAGAATTCTCTGTAAATGCTTTGGAATCTGAGTGGGAGTTTCTTTGGATCTCATTGCTGCTTGCTCCACCTTCCAGGGCCCCAGATCAAGTCAAAGTGTCTGCCACAAGAATCTTGGAACATTCAGGATGGCAGTCCTGATCACAGCTCGTCATCTTCCGATATGGCATCTAGATAATCTGTGTCAACATACAGGAGAAATCCAGAGAACAAGCTGTCTGCCCAACCTGGGTCTGAGAAGAGGCCGTTTTGGTCGGTGAAGAAGATCTCCAGCCACACTTCATCTTCTGGCTGCAGATAGATGACCGTGGACCCCGAAGCCACGTCATGGTTCCCTGTGTTAGCGTCGAAGGTCTTTATCCGGTACTGCCCGTTGTGTACCAGCCCGATCGCCAGATGCTTATTTGCCAATGTGATATCATAAGAAAAGTAATAGATCCCTGGGAAGGCACAGATGAACTTGCCTGTTGCAGGATTGTAGTGTTCTCCCTCATTGAAGAGGACCTTGTTAAATATAATTGGTAGCCTTTCTTCTGGGTAGCTGGTTGTGATGCCAACAGAAAAGGCAGATTTGAGCACGATGCTTCCACATCTACAAACTCCAGGCAGCCCTGGATCCCCTTGCTCTCCTCTGTCCCCCTTTGCTCCAGGAGGCCCAATTGGACCTACTTCTCCTTTTTCTCCCTCTGGTCCAATGGGTCCTTTCTTCCCAGTCTCTCCTTGGTCCCCCTTCTCTCCAGCAAGGCCCAGTGGTCCGGTCTTACCTCTCAAACCTTTAAAAAGAGTTTACAGTTTAATTCATAGTTTCTCTAAATATACGGTCACAAATAGCATGTCCACATAGTGCCAGCACACCGTAAACTTGTCTCTCCAGTCAACTTTCAATAGGACACTACTAAATACTAATGCATATTTAAAAAAAAAATTACTGATGCATTAAAATGGAAATAGAAAATTTTCATCAGAGTTTCAGGTAAATTTTCCTGAGTATATGAAAAATCATTTAAACGCTATTTTTGATGATGGATCACCTGCACCTAAATCAGTCACATACATTATTTGTCACTACAGGAGAAATTCAATAAGCATAATGATATTATTTTCCAGAGTGAGGTCATGGGAGCAGACAGAGCCGGATGAATCCTTAGAAGTTATTTAGTCTCATGTCCCGTCCTACCTCTATTAGTATGATAATAAAATAATTAATCAAAATTAGATTAGCTCATATTTATTCAACATTTACTATGTACCAGGGAAAGCACTTTATTGACAGGCATTGTCTTCTTTAGGTCTTGCAACAACTTTATGAATTAGGTATTATTACTTCCATTGCAGATGGGGAGACTGAGCCACAGAGAAGTCAGTTTGCTCAAGGAAACAAAGCTAGTACGTAATGGACTTGTGATCTGAACTCATGCTTTCCTGACTCTGGAGCCTGAGCATCTCCCCAGGGCAGTGGCTAGAGTGTAAAGTGCACCTGGCACATAGTGAGGGTTCAATATGCTACAATAACGAAGAACAGTGATGGCCACCAGTGGTGGCCAACATCAGCTGTTGTCGGCAGCAGCTCTTTTTTGGAGGAGAAAATTGAATCCCAGAGAAGTGAAGAAACTGGCTTCTGTATCAAGCTAAGACTGGAATCCAAGTCTTAGTGTAATGATGCTTCCCCTTCATCAAAGTGCCTCTTACCTTTGGGGCTGGAATCAAGAATCCTAAATTCTGTTTGGCTCTGCAGCTAAATGGTTGTATCATTTTAGGCAAGTCCCTTAATTTCTCTGGGTCTCCTTATATATAGAAAAGACATAATATCTGTGAAAGGATTTCAACAAATTCAAAATCACCACAGTGAAATATTTTCTGTTTGTCCAAATTTTTACATCTATAGATCAACCCAAGGCTAAATGCAGAGAAATTGTGATCATTGGGTGAAAGGGATAAATAACGTTTATTTAATTTTTAAACCATATATATAATAACAATGACTTAATAGCATAAAAATGTCATTTAATGTTTATGGCCAAATCCATTCCGTAGATAGTGCTTGTATAGTGATACACCCTCAAAAAATATCCAAATTATTCGTAGTTTATAAAGTACTTTTGTAGTCAGGGAAAATATATTATGGATATACTGTGTAGTTTCACTCTTAACTATGTATTTCCTCTCAGGAACTTTTATTAAGCTGAGTCTTTTTATCTTGATAGTGCTTTGGTATAATTTGTTTGAAGATTACATGTATACCAGTGTATGAGTTTAATTAATTTTCACTTTGGCAAATTAGAAATGAAATGTTCTGGATAATGAAAATTTTAGAAGTTTAAAACATCCAGTATTTTGTTTTAATAATTTTGGAAAGATGTTGTTTAACAATTTGTGATGCACCAAAGATTCTAATAATGAATGAAATGTCTTTTTTGGTGACTGGGATCAGTATTGTTACTGATCACGGAACTGTCCTGAAGCTCTAGATGGCTTTTGTTGTGAAGTTGAAATTCCCTTGGTCCCAGCCAGAATATACTCTGGTATTTGTTTCTTGAAATAAGCCCATAATAGGGTGATCTTTCAATGTTTGCTTCTTTTTGGTAGAAATAAAATATGAATACTATAATACTGTTAAATTTACTTTTGAATCAAGGACCACAAATTCTAAATTGTTATTTTTATCTTCAATAGGAGCTTAACTTTTGCTGTCTTCATGAGTGAAGGTCATGAATGACCTTTGAGGTACTAACAGAAAAACTTTTTTGGCATCAGCAACAATTTTGACTATTAAATTTCATTATGTACTCCAGTCCTCCTGTCTCTATGACTTTGGGCAAGTCACTTGTTGTCTGCGTTTCAAATGCGTCATGTGTAATATGAAGAATTGGATCTAAATCCCCTCCAAACCTAGTGAGAAAAGCAGTAAACAGTGGCTCAGCAGACCAGCAAACCTTAGTTCATCCATGGATTCATTAGGTGAATTTGAAGAAGGGACTCCATCTCTCTGACTTGTTTCTCAGTCCTTGAAATGAAGGTGTTGGACTACGTTGCTTAAGGCCTCATCCTATTGAAAATTCTTTGAGACAAAACCACAAATACTAAGATGCAATTTTACAAGGCTGGCCATCTTTACAATCTCAGTGTTTGGATTTTCTATAGTTATTGAATTAGCTAATCAGAGATTAACTATAATAACTTGAAGTAATTCTTCCCATTTGCATGAAGGATTTTTACCTGTGCTAATGGCCCATTAATGAATCAGGGAAAGAAGGGATGAATCATTCCTCCTCTTCCTATTCAGTTAGACATATGTAGAAGGAGAATTATGGAGTACTGCTTAGTCCATGCTTAGGTGCTAACACTTGGAGAGAAAGGATTTCTTAGTTCTCCATGAAATGGGTTTACAAAGATTTCTTCTTCAGTGCTATTTTTTTCTTTCATCCATCCATCCATGCATGCATCTATGCCTTCATCCACCCATCCATCCCTGGGTTTATGTGTGCATGCATACATACATCTAAACCATGTAATATTGATTGATCATCTACTACATGCTAGGCACTATGCTAGGGACTAAGTGGGACATTGACATGAATGACACCAATTTCACCCTCAAGTTAGTTGTTACTACCGATTACACTGTGATCTGCAAATTTGGGTCATAGCTAAGTTCATGAATATCCAAAGCCATGTAATAAACTAGAGTGATTAGTTTCAAGAGGTGGTTCTAGTGTTATTAGAAGATATTTATATAGATGTGCATTCAGATTAAATTAAATGGTACTATTCTACTACAACAGTAATTACTATGGACCAGTGAAAGAGACAGATTTTTAATAGAAATTTTCTTTTCTTTTTCTTTAAAAATTTTTTAAATGTTTATTTATTCTGAAAGAGAGAGAGGCAGAGTGTGAGCGGGGTAGGGGTAGAGAGAGACGGAGACACAGAATCCGAAACAGGTTCCAGGCTGTGAGCTGTCAGCACAGAGTTGGAAGTGGGGCTCGAACTCATGAACCGTGAGATCACGACCTGAGCCAAAGTCAGACATTTAACTGACTGAGCCATCCAGGTGCCCCATAATAGAAATTTTCTAATTAGTATAATAAGCTCTGTATTTGTAATTTAAGGTAGAGAAGTTGAACAAAAATATGCTTGATTCTGCTTGTGCTTGCTTGGGGTGGATGTGGTGGGGATGTTTATCAAGGACACATGAAGGAGAAGACATTTGTGGTGTCATTAAAGAGGAAAGAAGAATCAAAGACTATTAGCCATGCTGTGCCCAGTTCCAGATACATTAAAAGCTTATCCCCAAAGCCCCAGGGCTCTGTTACTATTGTTTGTAAATAAGGTGTGTTTTTCTTCATTGATCACAAAGGCATTCCTACCTTTCTTAGATGTTATAGATCCTTATGTGTATATGTGTGTATATTGGATTTAAGTCATCTCAGGTTCAGAAAGTAATTTTATTTTTAAATCTCAATTTTTCCATTGTAACATTATTATTGCTGATTATAGTGTTTTATAATAGGCTTATGATAAACATTAACTATTAAATGTAAAATTTCTGATGTAGTAAGTTCTTAAATAAATGGCGATGATGATGATGATGATGAATATTGCAATTATTATGTTTCTATAGTGGCCTCCCACCCTCAAATGTTTATCAAGGCAATGTCTGATTAATGTTTGTGTTTTTCTTGTTTAGAACAGTAATGTTAACCAGGGGCAATTTTATACTACCCCCAAGGGATGGTTGGCAATGTCTGGAGACATTTTTGTTGTCACAGTTGGTGGCGGTGCCACTGGCAGCTAGTGGGATGCTGAACTGTCCTCAAAAGCACAAGATAGCCAACCCACAGCAAATAATTGTTTGGTCTAACATTAGGGTGGAGGTTGACAAACACTGGTCTAGAATAATACTGGATAGCAATAGACACACAAGAAGCTTGTTGAAGAATAATGCATGGGTGTATCCATGAATATGGAGGTGTAGTTGGCCTCATATGGTTAAATTTGTAGCAATTATGAACATTCAATTTACCCTGAATGCATATCCACATACTTATATTTTTAAAGATTTTGTTTTTTAAGTAATCTTTACACCCAGTGTGGAGCTCAAATTCACAACCCTGAGATCAAGGTTCTCATGTTCTACCTATTGAGCCAGCCAGACGTCCCTCCACATGTTTGTTTTTTTTTTTAATTTATTTCTAGGAGAGAGAGAGAGAGAGAGAGAGAGAGCAGGGGAGGATCAGAGAGAGAGGGAGATACAGCCTCTGAAATAGGCTCCAGGCTCTGAGCTGGCAGTCAGCACAGAGCCCGACGCGGGGCTCGAACCCACGAACCGCGAGATCATGACCTAAGCAAAAGTCGGACGTTTAACCGACTAAGCCACCCAGGCGCCCCCCTCCACATGTACTTTTAAATGACACTAGAACTACCTCATGAAACCAATCACTCATTTCCAGTTTATTACATAACTTTGGATATTCAGGAACTTAGCTATGACTCATGTTTGGAGTTCACTGTGTGATATGTAGTAACAACTAACATTTACTGAGTGCTTACCACATGGCAGCTATCCTACTGAGTGTTTTCCATGTATTATTGGATTATTAATTGCCACAATCACCTTTACTACTCCCAATTTACAAATGAGGAAATAAGGCTCAAAGCAGTTATTTGTCCAAGGATACTAAATTAGTAATTGAAGGAGCCAAGGTCTAAGCATAAATCTGACTGAATTTTATATTTAGAAGTGTGTAAGCACTACATTATTGCTTCCAGACATAGTAAATAAACTAAAAGGGTTGGTCATATTCAACTACGGCCATGTTATTATTATAGGATTTCAAGGCTATTCATGATCATGACAAAGCAGTAAGTTGTAGTCATAGGTGTTACCATAGATAAGATGTAAGCTCCAAATTAAAGGTTCTTTATCTGATGTTGAACCTTTACCTAAAGGTTTTTAATCTAATATTGAACAATATTCATACATTTGGTAGCTACTGATTTTCCAAGTATTTTCTGCATGACAAATTCAGAAATGAATTATTATCCAGTAACTTGCATATGCATTATGCTACTGTTTCACATAACACCAGTAAATCAGGTGTGATGACTAGAGAGAGACGTGTTTCTTAGGCTGATTGACTTTTCTTTTCCTATCTTTTGCCCCAGTCTTTACACTCGGAAACTTGTTTTTAAAGATTGATGCCGAATCACTTCCTCTTTTAGAGTTAACACAGTTTCTCTAAGAGAATTTCAATTCGGTTTACTCTGAAGGATTGCAGAGTCTGGCAATCTTCCTGGGCCAGTTTATTTGTGGGGAAAAAAGTAAAAATTACTGAAGAAGTAGGGGGCAATTGTGTTGCTGTAAAGAGCAATACGAATGTACTTTTTTAGCTGGGACCGGACAGGTGGGAAAGAGATGAGCTACAAAAAGTGGGCTATACAGTGCTATTGTTATTTCATCTGTGAAAAATCAAACCTGGAAGTCCTTTATGCAACTTTGCTCAGGATATTTAGCACAGATCAGGATGGGATCTGTGCTTTTTGGCTCCTAATTCCTGCCTCTGCTTCGTCTGTCCATTTCCCTTCCTCGTCCATCTATCTGTCTATCCATCCATGCCTTTGCACACCCAGGCATTGCCTGCTAGCTATTACAGCCTTGTGATCACGGGCATCAGTATTTGAGTCCAGCTCTGCCTGTCACTAGCAGTGAACTTTTGTCTTCAGTAACTATTCAACCATGTTATTGCTCTGGGTTCTCATCTGCAAAATGGAATAACCAAAAGAGTTGTCATTACAATAAAATAAGACGGAGGTAAAGAGTTTGCAGCGATATCTAAAGCATAGTAAGGGCTCAATACATTATTATAAATGAGGAAGGTGAAACAGAGAAGGGATTTCAGGAGCAATTCTCATTAGAAAAGGCAACAAAGAAAGGACAGAGTTTAAGACAGGGGTGGACGAGGGGTGTTTAATGGTACTTCATCGTTCATTACCTGCAGCCCCCTTTTCACCTTTCTCTCCTTTCCTGCCGTCTCTACCATCTCGTCCTGGAAGGCCGATCCGACCATGGGGCCCAGGGGAACCATTTGCTCCAGGGGGTCCTGGAGGTCCAGGTAAGCCAGGGATGCTACAGATATATCTTGGGGAGTAGTTCTCTCCTTTGAACTGATTACCCCGAGGCTGTCCACTGGCACAAATGGCAAAACTTGTAACATAGAGCAAGATAAACATCTTTGGCTCTGGAAAAGAAACACAGGGACATAAATCCACCCTCTCAGGTGGCAGTTTTGGCATAAGTGAATATGAGGACGGGCATTTGCAACCATGCACTTCAGTGCTCACCTCTCCATGCATGTATACAACTTCTGTTAACTCTCATAATTCTACTGTAAACTACGAACACGTTCCTGATAGAGGATTCTCAGTGTCCCACACAGGGGTTGGTGGAGATGAAGGACTGATTTTTAAAATTTCAAAATAAAGCCACTTGTTGCATTTTTTTTCCTGTAGGGTCAGTGGTGGACTTTGAAAAATGATGGTTTCTTCTTGCAGAAGTAATGCATTATTTTTAGAAAATTAGAAATTCAAACAAATAAGATAAACATCAACACTATTCTCGTCATTAGAGATAATTACTCTTTACATTTTGATACAGACATCCTTCCCGTCTTTCTTTCTATGCTGTGGAGAAAAATGATATTATGCGACTCTTCTATGTCTCCAACTTTTTTCACTTAACAATATATCATGAGCGTCTTCCGATGTCAAAAATAATTCATAACATTAAAAAATGTTGCATTTTATGCACTATTCTTTGTGTATGCGATTCTCCATTGCAGATATTTCCTTCCAGTTTTCTGCCAATATAAACATTACGCTAGACATCCTTATATCTAGTCTTTGCATGCATCCATGAGAAGTTTCTTAAAATTTATGGGGTTTTTAAAGCAGGAGAAAAGAAGTGGCATTTTCAGGAAAACGAAGTTTTTCACTTGATAATCATGTGTAAAACCAATTAGTGCTAATTGGAGTACTGTGCGTGTCCTAAAGGGGAGGTCTCAAACTTTAATTTAAAATCTGCAGAATACAGTGCCCTAGTGAACGATTAAGCTGTTAGCATCAGGGCTCAATTAAAGAGCTGAGTGAAATTAAACCATGCATGGTGCCATGTGCACCTAGGGAAGCAGACAACAGGTCTCTTTAGCTATGGTCTAATAGGACTCGGTTTTTCCCTCCACAAACAGGATCCTGAGAATGACAGATCATTTATTAGCATGGCATTTGGCTTATAAACTGAAGGGCGGGCTGTATGGGCTGAGACACCTGAGTTTCTAGGCTAAATGGTCCCTAGGATTAGCAGCTTTCTGGATGGGAGAATGTTTGCACATGGCTTTAGGACAGTGCAAATGAATAGTGTTTGGGTAGTTGGACCTGTGCTTTAATAAGAAATCTCAACAACGCTTGATATATATGCTTTGGCATGTACTTGCCCAAAGGAAATAATCATAAAATGTGAAAAAAGTAATCAGATGGAGCTTCCTTGCTTTCTGACGGCCACATCAGAAAATTAACCAGGCACACTGTACCAGTTTTATGATACTCATGGGGAAATTGCAACATCTTGGAATTAGACCTAGAAATTTGCCAGAGCATAGGAATGACAAACTGAGAAAAACACAGTGTGCACATGTGATTCAAAATAAGTCTGATTCCTAGAAATCTTATTAGTGAGAAACTGAAGCCACTTACCCAGATATAGACCCTGTATCCATGACCCTAATCTCATGTCACCAGTATCTCTCCCCACTCATCTTCCCTCCCCCACATCCAGTAGAACATTTTTGCTGTGCACCGTGTGCTTATAATAGAACACAAACTCAACATTACTGATTCCATTGCTCAACTGGGATTAAGGCACTTTCTGAAAAGCCCAGTGGATCTGATAAAGATACCAGCCTTTTCAAAGGTGTCCCAGATGATAGAAAATGAAAGAACATTCTATCCATACCCGCCACAGTTAAAACAAAACTGCAATGATGAAACTGCTAGCTTTTTCTTGTAAAAAATGGATTAGAGGAAGCTTTGAGGAACAATTTGAAAGAAAAGAACATGCTCATAGGAGATACTCGTAAAAAGGTGTTTGAAGAGACATGGGATGGGATCCTGTAGTGGAGGCCAAGACTTGGTTCTAAGAGGGGCTTGAAATTACTTGGAGGGAAGGTGCTTTGGGCAGTGGCTTCTCAGACATTATGATGGAGAGGCTGAGAACACAAACATGCCAATAGTCAGGGATCAGTCTACAAAGAAGTTTGGGTTAAGGGTCCCGGTTATGGTGAATAAAAAAAACAGAAATTTTAAAGATGTGCTTGGAAGAAAGGATATAAATATTTCTGATAGCCAGGCAAAAAGGTGCTCAAAGTAGGTAAAAATTAATACAACTGAAACAGATGCATTCATTGAACATATGCTTTGCCTTTCATTGACAAATGAATTAGAATATTGTCTGTATGGTAGTCTAAATGCTAGAAGTATCCCCAGTTATTTTTGAAAGGCTCTCAAAAGGATTGTTAATTTAACAATCCTCATCAGAATTGAGGAATAGTATGTTGTGGTGCTTGATGCATGATGACAGAATGGTGGTAACTGGCCACTGGAGTCTTGAGACTCAGTTTATTAGGATGCCAGTAGGATGTGGGTTATAATAGAAAACTACAGTGGCATCACCCTGCCCTGTTTTTTCATTTTACTTAAAAGCCAGAAGCTTCATGGTACATGGTTCAAGGCTCTACTGGATTGGGCACATCCTCCTTACTTCCCTAACTTCATCCTCCACTACTTTCTCTCCTCTCTAGCTCCAGTCACTCAGAGTTCCTTGGTGATTCCCAAAGACACCAGAAATGTTCTGTTTTAGGGTCTTCATGCTGTCTCTTCCCTCTGTCTAGAACTTTCTTCTCCAAGATGTCTACATGTCTCACTCACTCATCTCCCTCTCTGAGTCTTTGCTCAAATGCCAACCTCTTCCTAGAGCCAATTCTTATACTGTATTTAACATTGCAATCTGCCTTTTCATACTGCCCATCCCCCCTCATTATGCTCTGTTGTTTTCTACTCTTCTTTGTACTCACCACCTTCTAACACACTAGATTATTATTACCTTTATTATGCTCTAAAAATATGGTATATCTCCATCTGATGGAATGTAAGGGATAAGGGCATAGAGCAGGGATCTTCGTCTTAGTCATTGATTTTTACAACCATCTAGAACAGTGTCTGGCACAAAAAACTCAGGCTGTGGACAGAGGAGAAGGTTTTGGTTTTTGTTTTTTTGTTTTTTTGACAGGGGGAGGTGTGTGTTTTGTGAAAAACAAAATGAAAAACAAAGGAGAATGGAATATGAGAAATTACAAGGGAAAGAGAAAAGAGAGAACTTAAACATTCATAGGGTCTGTGGGCCCCTTTCACAGTGTTTAAAAATACAAACAAAAGATGTGAGTTGTTTTAATTTTGCATAGTCTAAGTATTTAGAAATATTTTAAATATTTACCCTTTTTTTTGGTAAAGATAGAACATGCACATTTATAAAATTTAAAAAAGGTATGCAATGAGAAGTAAATCTCTCTCCTTCTTCCCAATCTTCCAGACAATGCAGGCCCCCTCTCTAGAGGCAATCATTGTTGCTAGTTTCTTGTGTGTCTTTCTTACCCACTTAGGCAAAAAATATGCAACTTTCCGTACCTTGCTTTTTCAGCTAAGAGATTTTCTGTTATCAGTATATAGAGTTGCCTCATTCTTTTTTTTAGTGACTATAGAATATCCACCATATGATTGTGTTACATTTAACCAGTCTCCTACTGATGGGTATTTGAGATATTTTCATTCCTATATAAGCAACAGTACAATAAATCTGTGTGTATATGTGTGGACACAGTTTATGATATGAACAGCAAATAGCTTCTTCCAGTTTGCCTTTGTATTTTGTTAATGAATTTTAAAATAATTTTATTATAAAAACATTTTTGAAGTTTAATTTATTGTGTTTAAAAGGCCTACCTCACTCCAAGATACTAAAACAAAATTCTCCCACTTTCAGTTCTTTTGTTGTTTCATTTGTTCACATTTAATTTTGACCCAGTAGAATGTTTTCTGATAAAAAGTGTGAGGTAGGGATCCAACTGTGTTTTTTAAGCACCTTATATTGAAGAATCTATCCTTTGCCCACTGTCCCACTGGGTTGCAGTTGAATTTGGTTATTTTGGCTGGGACTGCACTATGTGGCTCATGGTTTTATAAACATTATAATATTTTTAACAGTTATATTGAGATTTAATTTACACACCATAAATTGGACCAATTTAAAGTATAGAACTCAATATACACTATAATCCACTTTTAGGTCATTTTCAAAACTACAAAAAGAAACTCCATACACATTTGTAGTCATGCCTCATACGAAGTATTTTGAAGAATTGCATTGAATATGCAAATTTATGTAGAATATGTGCTAAAATGTATTTTTTCCCACATCACGCTCCTTTGGAGTGAGAAAATCAAAGCTCTGGAAATATTATTAATCCTGTACAGATCTGTCTTGGGAAGCTAATGTATCCTATTTTTCTGTAGGGATTATAAAGTAACAGGTTTCTAGTTTTTTAAACTTACTTTATGGTCTGTAGATTTCAGTCTTTATGTTAATACATATTTTGAATGTGTAAGGCAAGAATGTAGTATGTAGTGCTTTGTAAGATTTTTAGGGATAGAACCCTTTGTTCCTGCTAAACTCACCATGAAAATACTTGGAGAAATACTGAATAAATCATTGCAAAAACTGAACTTTTAGGAAATGTGTCCACAGATTTATATCTCTTTGTAAATAGCATGTGTTTATATATTAAAAAAATAAACCCATGTATATACAGTCAACTAATATTTGACAAGGAAGCCAAGAATACTTTCTAGGGAAAGAATCATCTCTTCAATAAAATGGTGTTGCGGTAGCTATATATTTATATGTAGAAGAATAAAATTGGATCCCTAACTTACACCACTCAAATAACTCAACTCAAAACGGATTAAAGCTTTAAATATAAGACCTGAAACTAAAACCTCTAGAAGAGAACCCAGGTAAAAAGATCCTTGACCGTGGTCTTGGCGGTAGCATTTCTGGATATGACACCAAAACACAAGCAACAAAAGCAAAAATAAACAATTGTGGGACTACATCCAAGTAAAAAGCTTCGGCATAGCAAAAGAAACAATCAACAAAATGAAAAAGCACCTACAAAATGAGAGAAAATACTCACAAAAACCATATATTAAAGAGGAGATATAAGAGGAACTCATACAAATCAACAGGAAAAAAACATAATCCGACTTAAAATGGGCAATGCCTGGGTGGCTCAGTTCATTAAGCACCTGACTTCAGCTCAGGTCATGATCTCACTGTTCATAGGTTCGAGCCCCATGTCAGGTTCTGTGCTGACAGCTCAGAGCCTGGAGCCTGCAGCCTGCTTGGATTCTGTGTCTCCCTCTCTCTCTCTGCCTCTCCCCTGCTAGTGCACTCTCACGCCTCTGTCTCTCAAAAATAAATAAACATTCAAAAAAATTTAAAAAAAAATAAAATGGGCAGTGGATCTTGGTAGACATTTTTTCCAAAAAAGACATACAGATGGCCAATAGGTACATGAAAAGATGCTCAACATCATCAATCATTAGGGGAATGCCAATCAAACCCACAATGAAATGTCACCTTACATGTGTCAGAGTGGCAATCATCAAAAAGAGAAGGAATAACAAGTTTTGGTGAGGATATGGAGGAAAGGGAACCCTTGTGCACTGCTGGTGAGAATGTAAACTGGTAAAGCCACTATGGAAAGCAATATGGAGACTTCTCAAAAAATTAAAAATAGAACTACCATATGACCCAACAATCCCACCCCTGCATATTTATCCAAAGGAAATGGAAATAGGATATCAAAGAGTTATCTGTATTCTCACATTCATTGCAGCATTATTCACAATAACCAAGACATGGAAGCAACTTAAATATCCACTGGCAAATGAATGATAAAGAAAATGTGGTATGTATACAATGGAATATTTTTAGGTCATAAAGAGAAGGAAATCCTATCATTTATGACATCATGAATGAACTTTGAAAGAATTACACTATGCGAAATAAGTCAGAGAAAGACAAACACTGTACCATCTAACTTGTATGTGGAATCTAAAACACTGAACTTATAGAAACAGAGAGTAGAATGGTGGTTGCCCAGGGCTAGAGGGCGGAGAAAATGGGGATGGTGGTCAAAACGTAGAAACTTTCAGTTATAAGCTGAATAAGTTTTGGGGATTTAATGTGCAGCATGGTATCTGTAATTAATAATACTGTCTTAGATACTTGAAAGTTGCTAAGAGAATAGATGTTACTGCATGTTCTTACTGCACACAAAAAATGATAATTATGTGTGGTGATGGATGTGTCAACTAACCTACTGCAATAATCATTTCATAATACATATATGTATCAAACTTTCACATGGCATACCTTAAACTTACACAATGTTATATGTCAATTATATCTCAACAAACCTGGAAAAAATGTGCTTGGTAGAATGTAAAATGGCACAACAGCTGTGTAAAACGGTGAGTTAATTCCTCAAAAACTTTAATCTAAAATTATCCTATGACCCAGGAATTCCACTCCTGAGTATATATGTAAAGGAAATGAAAGCAGGGACTCAAATATTTGCACACCCATTCTCATCACAGCATTATTCATAATAGCCAAAAGGTGGATACCACTCAGGTGCCATGAGCAGGTGGATGGATAATCATAATATGGTACACACATACAATGGAATATTATTCGGCCATTAAAAGGGAATTTTGACCCATTCTATGACATGGAGGAATTTTGAAAACTTTATGCTAAGTGAAATAATCCAGTCACAAAAGGACAAGTATTGCATGATTTTACCTACATGATGTATCTGGCATAGTCAAAATTGTAGAGATGGAAGGTCAAATGGTGCCTGCCAGGGGCTGAGGAGTGAGGTGGAGGTCAATGTTTAAGGAGTGCAAAGTTTCAAACAATTTTGGCAGAGAGATGGATGATGACGTGATGGTTGTACAACAGTGTGAGTATCCCTGCCACCACAGAACTGTATACTTAAAAACGATAAATTTTATGTTATGTATATTTTACCATAATAGAAAAACTAAGTGAAAAAAACAGATGAGTTGGAAAGCAGGAACATACTAGTATTTTTTTATTGCTGTGTTTTAATTATTATTTATTTATTTAATTTATATTTTGAGAGAGTGGGAGAGAGAGCATGAAAAGGAGGGGGGCAGAGAGAGAAGAGAGAGACCCAAGCAGGCTCCATGCCATTAGTGCGAAGCCTGACATGGGGCTTGAGCTCATGAACTGTGAGATCATGACCCGAGCCAACATCAAGAGTCATACACTTAACCACTGAGCCACCCAGGCGCCCCTGTGCTGGGTGTTTTATTTTTTATTTTTAAAAAATTTTTTTAAATGTTTTATTTATTTCTAGGAGAGAGAGAGAGACAGCGTGAGCAGGGGAGGGTCAGAGAGAGAGGGAGTCACAGACTCTGAAACAGGCTCCAGGCTCCGAGCTGGCAGTCAGCACAGAGCCCGACGCAGGGCCCAAACCCACGAACCGCGAGATCATGACCTAAGCGAAAGTCAGACGCTCAACCGACTAAGCCACCCAGGCGCTGTGCTGGGTGTTTTAAAACATCATTATTTCATCCCTAAGCTGCTCTTATGCAGTAGGTGATATCATTTTGATTTTACAAACAAGATAATTGAGACTCTGAGGGCCCCAAGTCCAAATAGCCATAAAAATGGCACAGGCAGGATTTGAACTGAGCTCTTCTTGTCTCCGAACACTTGAGTTTTCTCCCACATCATGTAGGGAAACTGTAACATCACTTCATGACAAAGGGCTGACTTGGTTATAATTTGACTTGAGAACGTATTTTGCCTGGAAATCATTAGGGAGAAGATAGGTAACCAGGGATGGCCAAAACATGACATATCCTTGGCCTGCAGAGGAAAACATTGCACAATAGCAGGTTTTATCCTTTCCTAGCTGCCCTAGGAGTGACACTAGGAGTGAGTAAAACAGGGTGGGGAGCTTAGGTGTTCATATACCAGTAGCTTCTGTTACGTTAGTTCCTTAGCTATGTCTCTGAGGGCTCCAATTTTTCTCCTCAGAACTGCCTCTCCTGTTGGCCATGGAAAGCTCTCTCTTCTCCTGTCACTACCCAGCAAGCAGCACCTCACAACCACATTATGTTAGGATTATCTGTCTCCTTGCTTTTTCTCCACCAAAATATAAACTCTGTATCACCAACATTTAAACAAAGACTGGTCTGTAGGAGGGGCTCAACAAAGGTTGAATGAAGGAAATATTTATTTCTCAATATTTATTTATATCAACAGCTCATGATTTATGAAGCTTTGCCTGCTTTATGTAAAGTGCTATGATAGCACAACAATAAAATATTCTGACATTTGGCAAAGATTTTGTAGTCTACAGAGCAATGTTAAGTCTGTATCATCTTTTGAAAGGACTCTTTTATGGTAGATTGATTGGATAGGGAACTGGTGTCTCAAGAAGTCAAGTAACTTGTCTATGGCCACAAAGCTAGTGTCGGACCTGAGATTTGAACCCAGGTCTTCAGTTTCATGGATTTTTCTTACAGAGCTGTCTGTTTAATCAACTCAAAAGCTGCCATAATGACATGGGCCACTGCATCTACCTTTGCCAAAATTCTACCAAAAAAAAAAAAAAAAAAGAAACACCATACCTTGCTCTGGGTTGGTGGCTTGCTCCAGGATTCTAAATCCACAAAAGACTGAGGATCTTTCATGAGAGCTTCAGCGAAAAACTTGCTTTGGTACCAGACAGAAAAAGAGATCCAAGTTCTCAGAGGTTTCCAAATAGCTGTGCTAAAAATAATTTTCTCCTTTAGTCCCAAAGAGCCAGAGGCCCTGGAAGTCATTCATGGGGGTGAGGCTCAATCAGGGGCTGATCAAAATTACAGTTTTGTTTGAGATAAACCTGAAGCTCCTGCTTTCTTTGACGGGTGAGTTTAGAGATTCCTCCATCTCTGTGTGTCGTGGCCTCTTTTTCAGATTTGTTTACTTAAGTTTTTCCTTCTTAATTTGTTTTCCACTGAGTGGAAGTTTCAGGAAAAAAATTACTCACTGACTGGAAATTAGTTGTTAACTTAGAGAAAAGAGTCATTTCCTATTTGAGAATTTTCAAGGTAGAATCTTCAAATTCTGGATATTGGGTGGTGTCTCATGGACTGAACAGGGAGAAGTGGTAAATATTCTTGGTAAATAAGGCAGGAGAAGGGTCCCTCATCCTATGTGCTGCGAAATGGACATCAGGACTGCCCTGATCTCTTCTTTGTTTTCTGCTGAATGGATAAATAATTGGGTATTTTTAGAAGACTGATATGTCTTTGTTACTATAGAGAATTGATCATAACAACTCAAAAGGCAGAATGGTTCTCCAAAGCCTGTGACTGCTCATCTTCGGTGTAATCAGTTTCTTTGTTTCCTTCTGATACGTACTTCTTGCATCTCCTTAGCAACAGCAATATATAATTCATGATGTCGTTTATGGAAATTCAATGTCTGAAAAACCTTGTTATCCTGCTTTCCCCACCGTTCCTTTCAAGCAATTGAGAACGCTAATTGGAAGAAGTATTTTCAAAGTTATCGAGGTGAACACTGATGATAAATTTGACCAAGAAGATGGATGGGCTCCCCATCTCGATGATCTGCATTTTATCCTAGCTGTCCATCCTCCCATCTGGAGGAAATGGTCTTTTGAATTTGTTGGCTCTCCAAAATATGAATTCTATCATAAGGTAGTAAAAACCATGCCTTGGGCACAGAAGTGAGACAGGTTTTGTTTGTTTGTTTGTTTGTTTGTTTGTTTGTTTGTTTGCTAAATTATAGGAGGATTTCTTTTAACAAATAGTTTATTGTCAAATTAGTTTCCACATAACACCCAGTGCTCATCCCCACAAGTGCCCTCCTCCATGCCCATCCCCCCTCTCCCCCACACCACTCAGTCCTCAGTTTTTGTCAGCATTCAAGAGTCTCTCATGGTTTGCCTCTCTCCCTTTCCCCCACCATTTCCCCCCTTCTTCTCCCTCTTGGTCCTCAGTTAAGTTCTAGGAGGATTTTTTTTTAATTAGTCAACTTTATGTATACATATAGCATTGTGTAAGTTTAAGGTGTACAATGTTATTTGGTATATTTAAATATTGTAATATGATTGTTGCTGTTATCAAATTACATAATTATAGTACAATAATATTCTATATTCATCTTATTGTGCCTTAGAGCTCTAAGGCTTATTTACCACTTGTTACAAGTTAGTACCCTTAAACCCCATCAATTTTATCCCCCTCCTTCCCTGATTACCGTCATTTTATAGAGTATGGTCTTAATCAGATGGAGTCCCTGGGTTTGTCTTCTCATCCTCAAAATAAAATGGTATCCTTCATTATTTTTAAGTTTTCTCACAGTTCTTAATGTCCCCTAACAATGTGTTGTGCCTGATGAGATGGAATTTGTAAAAAATGCCACTTCTATACATGTAGCATGTTTGTATATGCCTTGAGGGAGACAGTTCCTGAGAGAAGTCACTCAAGTGACTCTTTTAGTGCCATGCATACAAGGAGGCACTAGGTAGTAGCTTGATGAAGGCTTTTTCCTCTTAGGGATTTTTGGCTGGAGATGTATTAAGATTATTTGCTTAAAGCATCCATGGTCTTCTGGAAGGAAGGAACCAAGGGTCCAATTCCTCTCCATGATGCAACTTTAGGGAAGTTAGTCATGGACTATAAGGTTGGCCTGGTCCAAATCCTGTTATCCAGAAAGGACACCCCAAGAAAGGACACGGTTGATAACAGAATGGAATTGGCCAGGAGGTAAGTGGGAATCTGGGCAAAAAGGTCTAAAGGATTTCGGGGTGGTGGATTTGGTACAGTGTATGAGTGAGGCCGCGAGTTTGTCTGCTTTCAGTCATTCTGTCAAAGCAGATATCCTTTGGGGGACAGTGGTTAAACACTGAATTAAAAGGATCATTACACTGAAACTTAGTAAGGGGGTACTATTGGGGTCAGCAAGAGTATCTCCCACAAATGGACAAGTATCTACTGGAACGTACATAACTAGTGTTCAACAATGTCACCAATTGGTGGCAGCTAAATCCATGGTGGGGGGATGGGGCGTACAATTAAGGGTTTTGTTTTGTACGTTTTCATTGGAAGTAGGTTGGAAATAAGGATGACTACTTTTGAACCAAGATTGTTCATGGAAAGGAAGATATAGGTCTTGAGTAGTCCATGTGCTATAAAAGCAAATGGAATGATAGCAATTCATTGGGGGAGAAAAAGTATGGCCATATTGAAAAACCACATGACTGTATTGAACTTGAACAGGGAAAGCAGGTCCCTGGGGTTAACTGCTTCCATTAGTTCAGTACCAATATAACATCACACAATAACACTTTGTTATGTATAAGAGAGCCTTGACTATCTGACTTAAAGGAATCTCCCCTCTTCTAGACACTGAAGTGTTGTAAGAGGCTGAACTAGAATATTAGTCCTTACAAGTTTAATTTCAGGTGTTTTAGCCATTGGATATGTTAATTTATTTCTATAAAGTAATGACTTCTTAAAGGACTTTTTTATTCACTCTATGAAGTAGTGCAATCTCCATTAAAGAACTTAGAAATGGTTTGTTGACATCCAAAATAAACAGATGTATTCTTGTGTTACTGTCTTACCTTGGCTGAGTGTTGATATGATTTATGGGCATTTCTATTCACTTTCCTGTGCCATTTGCAACTTCCTTAATTTCTCTTTAATGTTTAATGATAAAGTTTCTTGTATTATTAAGGCATCATGGCATTTTTTTGTTCTGCAATGTTAGATTTTTAAAATTATTTTTCATCTCAGATAGCTCATTATGATCTGTACCTTCTCTGACATGTTCTTCTTTTCAGAAAGAACTAGCCTTTGAAATTGTCTCCGAGAGCATTCAGAGCTCTGATGGGGCTGTGGCTTGTCAGTGACTATTTCACTCAGCTTTTTTGATGCTTATTTTAGAGACAATGGTGAAAGTGATGGATGAAATAATATGCCAAAGCTTATTTCATTAGGTTAGAATAAAACTCATATTCCATTTTTATTTGCCAGTCATTCCAAGGCCAAGATATTCTTCTGATTTGCCTATGAAGAGAAGTTTTTTCTCTCAGCTTGTTGCTTTTATTTTCTTGTAGCCTTAACTCACTTTTCAACTGAAGTCCGTTCAACCTAGGCTAATCCAATCAATATCCACAGAGCATCTAACAAGGTGTTGATTCAGCTCTCAAAGAAAGGGTTCAAGTTTGTAGTTTTGCCAATTTCCTTGGTGTAAACACTCCCATGATGAGGGTGGGTGTATTTTTCTGATTCAGCATTTTCAAATTCTTTGGGTAGATACCCAGTGGAGGAATTATGGGATCATATGGTATTTTTAATTTTTTGAAGAACCTCCATACATTTTCCACAGTGGCTGCACCAAATCACATTTATACCAATAATGCACGAGGGTTCCTTTTTCTCCATATCCTTGCCAACACTTGTTATTTTCCTGTCTTTTTGATGTTAGCCATTCTGACAGGTGCAAGGTGGTATCTCATTGTGGTTTTGATTTGCATTTCCCTGGTGGTTAGTGATTTATTTATTTATTTTTTTTAATATTTTTATTTATTTCTAGGAGAGAGAGAGACAGCGTGAGAAGGGGAGGGTCAGAGAGAGAGGGAGTCACAGACTGAAACAGGCTCCAGGCTCTGAGCTGGCAGTCAGCACAGAGCCCGACGCGGGGCTCGAACCCACGAACCGCGAGATCATGACCTAAGCGAAAGTCGGACGCTTAACCGACTAAGCCACCCAGGCGCCCCTGGTGGTTAGTGATTTAAAACAACAACAACAACAACAAACTTCCCATCATGGCCAATTTCAAGCCACTAACCTGACCTTGACTAATGCAAAGTTGGGAAGATAGTTGCAGAACTGGCTACTTTGTTAGGTACTAGAATTATTAAAAACAAGTTATAGCTGAGATATAATGAGCACTTATATGCTAACACATTACATCATTACTTCTTTTAAGCTTCACAATAACCTCTTGAGGTGAGTAATTTCCTCCTCCTCCTCTTATAGATGAAGAATGTAGGAAGCCTGATCCACAGTTGGTCTACCCAACCACACTATACCATATACCTCCCTTGGATGTTGCTAACTTTAGAAAGTCAGGTTTCTGCATCCAAAGAGCTTTCAGTCAGGTGGAATGCACACCTGACTCTTAACTCCCCAGAGCACTAGATTCTGCCCAGAATCTAATATTTTTCTAGCCACAGTGCCTTGCTTATTTCATTTCCTCTGGCTTGCAAGTTCCTGTTAACCATGTCTTCCCCAGCCCCTTTCTTCATCTGCTCAAATTTTTCATCCTTATGCATTGCCTTGTCCAGAAAGTCTCCTTGATGCTCCAGAAAGTCTCCTCAAAACTCCCCATCACGTACAGCCTTCCTTTCCCGGGAGCCCTCCTGGTACATTATTTAGACCTCTCTTATGCACTTTAGGTCATGGATTCTCAACTAGATCTATTGAATCACCATACCAGCAGATTATATCTAGGCATTTTTATTTTTCAACAGCTCCATGAGTAATTCTGATGGATAGCCAAGTTTTGGGAATCTTTGCCTGCTCTTCTATTGTTCAAATGATGCCCCATCTGTTAGTCCTTCCAAACCAGGGAGTTTCAATGATACAAATCTGGTCTTCTCCCTCTTTGATCTTGGTTTTCTATTCATTATCTCATCACATATTTATTGAGCTGTTACTATATGTTAGACACTGAATGTTTGGTCTTGGTATTCAAGGGAGAGTAAACACAGAGCTCTTATAGAGGAAAAATTTAGTGGAAAAGACAGGCATTCATCAAATACTCACAGAACTATGTTTAATAGGATGAATTCCCATCATCCTGAAGTTTCATATGAGGACCCAAAGTAGGGAATAAGTGGGCAATCAGTCCCCACATATCCATTTAAGACTTGCTAAAAATAGCTGGACCAGCATCCATGTTCAGTCCACATAAGACAAAACTAGAAGTTCAAAAATGATTAATGGTTGAAGAAAGCCTTCAAGGTAGGGAGCTATTAGCTGATAAGGGAGTGCTGAGGAGTTCTCCACTTCTTTTTATTTATTTATTTTTTTAAATATTTTTATTTATTTCTAGGAGAGAGAGAGAGAGAGAGACAGTGTGAGCAGGGGACGGTCAGAGAGAGAGAGGGAGATACAGACTCTGAAACAGGCTCCAGGCTCTGAGCTGGCAGTCAGCACAGAGCCCGACACGGGGCTCGAACCCACGACCCGCGAGATCATGACGTAAGCGAAAGTTGTATGCTTAACCGACTAAGCCACCCAGGCTCCCCTCTCCACTCCTTTTTAATGAGGGAGGTGGGAGAAGTGACACCCACTTTCCAGCCAAGTAATGAGGACCCCAAAGGATCACTGATAGTGTGAAAGGTGCCTGCAAAAAAGAAGCTATTTTTTCTCCAGTTGGATGTTTAACTAAGCTGTGAAGCTGAAAGCTTTGCAAAAATCAGAGAAATGTGATAAACAGTTCGTGGGGGAGCTTGACCCACCCCTGGAGCTTGATGTCTTATGTGATCATAGAAACCAGAGAACTGTAGTTCTGTAAAGGCAGAAGGCCATTGGAGAAGAGAGCCAATGTAAGGGTAGCCATTGGAGGGGCAAAGGTACATGAGTTTCCCAAGAGGCAGATGGTGTGGAGGATGAGCTGGGACTGGGGCATCTAGATGGAACCTTAAGCCAGGATAGAGTCTTCCTAGTATGAGGAAGCCACTAAGAAGCCACCAACTACATACAGAAGCTAAGGCTGTCACGGGGCAATGCAAAATACCAACCAAGGAGTGATCCATCCATTCAGGAAACTCTATAGTATGGAGGTCTCTCAGAAAGCTTTTACCAATCTTGGGAATATGTTCAACTAGAGAGAGCTGGCATTTGAAGACTTGGGGCACAGCTATGTGTGCCAGGAGAGAACCATGCAAATAGTGCATATTGAGCAAAAATATTTTGATCATAATTTTCTAATTCTCTTACCTTTTTTTTAAATTTTATGTTTATTTATTTTTGAGAGAAAGAGAGACAGAATGTGAGCAGGGGAGGGGCAGAAAGAGAGGGAGACACAGAATCTGAGCTGTCAGCACAGAGCCCAACAGGCGGCTCGAACTCACAGACTGCGAGATCATGACCTGAGCTGAGGTCGGACGTTTAACCAACTGAGCCACCCAGGCGTCCCTCTTACCTTCTGATTTGACTCTAGGCATGTTCAAAGCATGTAGGGGTAAGAGTTGAAAGAGGAAGACAGGATCCTGATGTGCACGGAGCTCACATCCCAACAAGAATTTCATGCCATCAGGGAAGGAAGGACCCCAGAAGGCATCAGTCTGATTTTCCCATTTTATAGACCAGAAAACAGATGTAGTGAGAAATGACTTGCTCAAAGGTCACAATTACACACAATGTTAGAATTAAAACTTGCATTCTTTGAATCATTGCCAAGAGTCACTCCTCACACAGCATAGCCTGTCATCAAGTACTCATTCCTGACTTCACAAGGAGGACACACTGCAGTATTCTTTATATATACAGATAGCCATCATTGTGGATAATTGAGAATTAACAAATAGGACTATCTCAGACCTGAATTCTTGATTTTTCCCTTTACATTCAAAATATCACTTCTTGTAAATTATAAGAAAATTTTTAAAAATTGCAGAAAATTTCATACAGGAAAGCAACGCAGGGTAAAATCTGGTGTGCCCAGCGTCCCGCGGTGAGTTACCTGAGGGAAAAATATTGTTTCCCAGGTGCCCCCGTTCACTTATGATCCCTTCCCCCCAATCCCTTCATTTCGTCTGTTGTGAAGCATATTCCACCCATCATATCATTTATTCCATAACTAGTTCAGGAAACCTAGCATTTTTTTTTATCATCTTGGATAATAAATAACAGATTGACACCCTGCAGCTCCATTGCCCCTTGAGGCTTCTTAACCAAAAAAACGAGCATACTTTAGATAAGTCAAAAATGTCTTAAAAGCGCTTTACTCACAAACTGCCATACTGTGCCCTAAAGTTCTGAAATGTAATTTTATGGGGCTGTCAAGCGTCTTCAGTGAAGTTTTCGGAGTGCATGGGGAGCTCTCCAATGACTTGTTACAGAAATTCCAAGAAGCGGTGGGTTCATGGAAGGCCTGCCCCAGGCAGAGTTGTGGGAGGTGGGGGCGGGGGCTCGCGCTCGGGGGTGCAGCACACTGAACGTCCAGCATGGGTGTTGCTGGTGCTAGGTACTCCGGTGTTCGGCTGGCTGTCACTAACACGACCTGTCAAACTGTCCTGAGATTTTTTTTTTTAACACTAGAGAGTCGATGCTGTGTTTAAAAGTCAGATAATCCAAGAATCTCAGAATGTGAAGTTCATTGGGGTGATGAGTTGCTTTGGGGGCTTAAGAGTCGACCAACCCGCAGAGAATGGGGCTCATCTGCCCGGGGGAAGCAGGTCTCTGCAGCCGCCTCCATTCCCACCGTGGTGCAGTCGGACCAGAGGGACCAGGGGGAGAACTTGGGCATGACCCCCAGGGATACAGACCACCTCAATATGTTTGCTTCATCACCGCTATGCCTCTGGGCTATGCCGACTTCAATTTGCACACTCTCTTGAGACACATCAGGCATGTGAGAGACGCTGTATCTGTGTGTGTGTGTGTGTGTGTGTGTGTGTGTTCTTTTTTTAAAAAATTGAGATATGGTTGACATATGACATTATATTAATTTCAGATGCACAGCATAGTGATTCAGTGGATGTATATATTGTGAAATGGTCACACAGTCTAGTTGACATCCATCACCACACTTAGTTACAAATTGTTTTTTTTTTTTCTTGTGCTGAGAACTTTTAAGATTTATTCCCTTAGAAACTTTTAGGTCTTCAATGCAGTGTTCACTATAGTCACCTTGCTGCACATGACACCCTCTGGGACTTATTTATTTTATAACTGAAAGTTTGTACCCCTTGGCGCCCTGCACCCATGTCACCCACCCAACTCCACCCCCCAGCCTCGGAAACCACCAATCTGGTTTCTGTAGTAGGAGTTTATTTGTTTGTTTTTTTAAAAAATATTTATTTAATTTTGGAAGAGCACAAGTGAGGGAGGGGCAGAGAGAGGGGACAGAGGATCCAAAGTGAGCTCTACACTGATAGGCTGAGAGCACAGAGTCTAATAATGTAGGGCTCGAACTCACCAACAGCAAGATCATGACCTGAGCTGAAGCTGAGCTCAACTGATTGAGCCACCCAGGTTTTTGTTTTTAAATTCCCCATATAAGTCTCTCTCAGTCTGACTTGTTTCATTTGGCATAATGCCCATCCATCTTATGGCAAAGGGCAGGATTTCCTTCTTTTTTTATGGCTGAATAATATTCCATTATATATACATACCACATTTTCTCTATCCATTCATCCATCGATGGACACTTAAGGTTGTTTCTGAGATGCCGCATCTTTGAATGATGAAAAATAAAAAATTAGTTACCATTCATCAAGTGTTTATTGTGGCAAGGCACTGTCCTATGCACTTTACATGTACTTCTTGTTTATTCTTTATCAAGAACCCATGAGGTAGCTGCTAGGACTTCCTCATGGTGGGCATGGGGACCGACGTTAGGGCAGATTGTCTTTGCAGCCATTGGCAATGGCAATGGCTTACTAGCATTGCTGGTAACTGGCAGAGCTAGACTCCAAAACCTCCTCTTCCCCATACTGACAGTCTCCCGTCAGGCAATACCTGAAGCCTCCCATTTTTTTCTGCTAGAAAGCTTTCCTGCCCCTCTGCCTGTCTTTGAGTCTCTGCCAAAAAGCAAGTGATGGTGGCTGACTCCCTTGTTCTCATAATCTTTTCTTGTTCTCATCTGGTTAGTCTTCACTTATTTACACAATGTGGATGCTCATAATCTTTTGTTTTATTTCTTAATTTTTCTGGAGTTCCAGAAGGGAAGAGGGACCAAATATGGGAAGCCAACACCTATTTTTAAGGGGTTTGCAATCTCTGTTGCGAATTCAGGTTTCTGTACATGAGTTAGACCTGATACAGACTCAGGTACAAGTATACACTTTATAATATGCTCCTCTGGAACAAGAAGCCTGTCTTACTCATCTTTGTGCTACCTCCATGCAGCCAAGAATCTAGAGGTGCAGCATATAATTGATGGATTAATGACTAATGCTAATTAGATGCCAGAGTATTCAATGCTGATTGGGTTCTGAGGCAGCCACTGACCAATATGTTTCAACAGCCGTGTGAGTAGCTCTCTTGCTCCCTGTCTCTCCCCCGACCTATGGCAACAGTCTCTGACCTGCTCTCTCTGGCCTTGCAGTTTTCTGCCTTCACGCCCAAGCTCTTGTGTGCTACAAAACAATGGAGATGTGATAAATAAATATCTGCTAAATGAATGAATAATCTCACTTTCCTATTTACATCCATTCCAACAGTTAAATCCACTCTGTAATTTTCTTGACCCAAAGATATCCATTAGATAGGACTTTGCCACAGGGCAAATACAAGAGACAATCACAGAAGGCACAAATGGGAAGAAGGATTATTTGCTAGTGTGTGGGTGGCATTGATTGGAATGGGGAGACTCAGCTTGCTCTTAGTTTCCCAGAGCAACTTGGCTGCCAAAAGCCAAAAGCATCTTCTCTCCCTTCCAGCTGGCCACACAGGGCCGCTCTTATCTCTTTTCAGATAGTCACTGAAAAGTACCTATCTGGCTTTCCAGGAAGGGTTAGCCAGTGGCCCAGGGACCTATCTGAAGGGTTGTCGCTAGCAACCCAGAGGAGATTCTTCAAGGGGCTAACAATCCACGTCATTTATTGGGGTTCCTAATTTGAAGGTAGCAAATCATATCACACATTTAGGAAGCACCTACTGCATGCTAGCCACAGTGAGTCCTGGCCATGTAGCGAAGTAGGTATTATTATCTTTTTATTATAGATGTAGAAACTGAGGGTCCCAAATGAGAGAATTTACAAAGGTCGTGCAGCTCCTAAGTGATAGATCTGACATTCAAGTTCATATTTTTCTGACTCCCAAATCAAACCTTTTGTTTAATATGAGGACAGTAACACTGCTTAGCTCCTATGATTGTGGTCAAGGTTAATTGAAATAATCCATTGAAAAGGAGTCACACGTTGCCTAGAGCATAGTAGGTGCTCAATAACTACCAGGCAAGTTAATGTTGCTGGCATTATCTCTGCTGCTCTGACTCCTGCATCTTTGGCTGTATTTTTTGATGAACTGTCTGTCCTCTGTTCTCTGTGTCCACTTTGTTTGCAACTGAAAAACATCCAGAGGCCCATCGTTGTTTGCAGGGAGGCCAGAGGCGACATTGCCATTTAGTGATGAAACCTCCCTATCCTGAGGGGGTTGAAAGCATCTATGTGACATTATCTAAGCACAAAAAGAGTGATGATGGTGGTGATAATCCTAACAATAGCGCACATTTATTGAAAACCCCTAAAGTAGCTTCTTTTGGGGCATCTCAGTTCTATTCCAACAGCCTGGTGTTTCTAAATGTCTACTCTACCCAGATAAGGATGACCCTTGTTCTCTGCTTTGCCTCTTGCTGAAAACATTTGAGGCATTCTGGGAGGAGCCTGGTGGACGCCAGCCAGTCTCAGAGTCCAGAGTGACAATAGACCCAACAAAGACAAAGATTTAGCAGCAGGTGGTACCACTTGCACACATAACCCCTGCCAGCCAAAACAACATTGTCACTGACTCCATCCCAGTGGATGGAAATCCAACAGTGACTCATAGTGTGCTTGGGAAGAAAGCTGAGTAGAGTGGTTTTGGCAAAAAAAGACAAAAGCAATGGAATGTTACCACAGTCTAAATTAGCAGGACTCTCCACATCTTCTCTCTTCCCACTGACATTTCTTTGTGTCAACTGGCAGAGTAAGACCACTGGCTTTGAAGGTCAAAGTCGTTTTTGCCCAACCATGTGCCCTTGGGCAATTTGCATGCCCTGCCTAAACTTTACTTTTCTCTTCCAAAAGTAAAAATTGAAAACTGCTCAAACCAGGGATGATTGTTAAGATTAATGAAGTAATGCACCTCATTGACTGGCATTTGTGCTTCTCAAGAAATGGTGGTTTCTGTTGGTGAAAGGAGAAGCAATTTTAAGTCAGAGACCTTCCTTTTTATAAAAATTTTTTAATGTTTTAATTTTATATTTGAGAGACAGAAAGAGACAGAGCATGAGTGGGGGAAAGGTAGAGAGAAAGAGGGGAAAACAGAATCAGAAACAGGCTGCAGGCTCTGAGCTGTCAGCATAGAGCCCGATGCAGGGCTCGAACCCACGAGCTGTGAGATCATGACCTGAGCCGAAGTCAGATGCTTAATGGTCTGAACCATCCAAGTGACACAAAGACAATCATTTTTTTTTTTTTAAAACAGTATTTAGAATTTATCTTTTTGCTGGTGCTGGGAAATGCCTTTCTTTGGTGGCTCCCCTTCTGGGTTCTAGATCTGTGTTTTCAGAGTAATCTCAACTATGTGGTTAGAGAAACTGCCCAAGGAAATAACTTCTAAGAAATTTCTTAAGACTTGAAGGCTGATGTCAGGTATCTGGGAAAATAGGTGTGAGGTGGGGTAGAGTAGGCTTTCCAAACAGAGCTAACAGCTTGAGGAAAAGCCTGGCACCGAGACGGGACAGGATACCTTGGAGAAACTGGGAGAAAGCTGGTGAGGAGCAGAATAGTGTGAGAAATTCAGATGGAGACAGAGGCAGAGGCTGATCACGGGAGTGGAAAGGCTGTTGTGGATCTTGGACTTTATCTGAACAGTAATAAGAATTAAGTGAAGAGTAAGATTGGGAGTGGCAGGACCATATATACAGTTTAAAAAGGTCTCTTAGGGATGCCTGGGTGGTTCAGTCAGTTAAGCGTGCAACTTCAGCTCAGGTCATGATCACACAGTTCGTGAGTTCAAGCCCCGTATTTGGCTCTGTGTTGACAGCATGGAGCCTACTTTGGGTTCTCTCTCTCCCTCTCTCTCTGTCCCTCCCCTGCTTGCTCTCTCAAAATTACATAAGCATTTAAAGGAAAAAAAAAAAGGTCTGTTGGACTGCTGTGTCAAGAAGGATTGAGGAAGGCAAGAATGAAGGGTTATGGTAGACAGCACCCTTGGGTGAGGTGAGAAAAACACCCAACCATGGATCACGTTTGGAATAGAACTGGTAACAGGTTTGGTTTGTTCATTTTTTGTTTTGTTGTGTGGGTGTATGTTTTTATATGTGTGATTTCCTTTTAATATGTTTTCCTATTCATAGTTGAGAAAGTTTTTTTTAATCAAAATACATGTATTCTTTTTAACCTCAAAATTTATTTTCTATGCTCTATATGCTGAGTATAACTGTCATAGAGAATTATTCATATTTTATTTTACATATCTAGGCATTAAAGAACACTTGTAGGGGCTTATGGGTGGTTCAGTTAGTTAAGTGTCATGATCTCATGGTTAGTGAGTTTGGGCCCTGCACCAGACTCTGTACTGACAGCTCAGAGCTTGGAGCCTGCTTTAGATTCTGTGTCTCCCTCATTCTCTGCCCCTCCCCCACTTGTACTCTGTCTGTCTGTCTGTCTCTCAAAAATATATAAAAACAGTAAAAGCTTTAAAAAATAAAACTTGTAGAAGAGGAAAAGGTGGAAAAAATAAAAGTAACTAAACTATAGTTCTGTTTTTCATAACCACTGTTGCCATTTTAGTTTATTTTTCCGTTATGTTTTGTTCTGTGTATGTTTGCACACATGCATAGATTCTTTGTGCAGAGATTTGTAATATTATCTATCATGATTGCTGCTTGCTTTTTCTTTCTTTCTTTATAATTGAAATGTACTTGACACATAACATTGTGCAAATTTGAGGTGTAAAACATGTTGATTTGATATATTTATGTATTGTAATATATGATGGCCACTATAGCCATAGTTAGCGTTTTTAGAATCTACATATAAGTGGTATCATATAGTTTTTCTCTGCCTGATTTATCTCACTTACCAAAATGTCTTTAAGATCCATCCATGTTGTCACAAATGACAGGATTTCCTCCTTTCTCATGGTTGAAGAATATTCTATGATATACACCACAACTTTATCCATTCAACTGGTGATTGGCACTTAGGTGGCCCATATCATGACTATGGTGAATAATGTAGCAATAAATAGTGTAGTGCAGATATATCTTCTACATCCCGTTTTCTTTTCACTTGGGTATATACCCAGAAGTGGGCTTGCTGGATCATCAGCTTGCTTTTTCTTTAACTTAATATTATATAATAAGCATTTCTCCTCTGTTATTCTTTGGAACCATTAATGGGCAAACAATATTCATCAAGTAGTTATACCATAATTTATTTAATCTCTTTCCCCTCATGATTGGACAATTAAGCTATTTCCATTTTTTCCTGTTATAAATGAGATTACATTGAAAACTTTTGTGCATAAGCCCTTACCCCTATTTAAGATTATTTCCTTAGGATAGATTCCCAGAAATGGAATTACTGGGTCAAAAGATTTGGATGTTTTATGTCTCTCTTGGTACATGCTGTCAAACTGCTTTCCAAAAGGTTGTGTGAATTTACACTGCCCAATTCCTGTATGAGAAGAAACTCTAGCTCTCCAAGAATCAGGCATCCTTAGTCCCTGGAACACAGACAGAACCACAGAATTTTTAATTTGGAAGTAACTTTAAAGGTCAGCAAAGTTGACCTCTACTGATCCTTGATCATAGCAGTATGTTTTATGGAAAGGACACTGAACTTTTTCCACAGTGGTACTGACAATTGTACCATCTCTGGGCTAGGTGGCCCCAAATTCCCTACACAGCCCCTGCCAGGGATTAAGCCCTGGCCATTTGTAATTTCACAGAACTAGGGTGCATAGTGGGTGCCCAGCTCACCTTGGCAGATGGGATATAGGTGAAGAGACACATTGCCTGGGTTGAAGTCATCTTGTTGTCTCACTAGGTGGACAGCTGTATGAGGACACCAGAGTTGCCGTCTTGGTTGGGCCAGATCTCAAGGGCATGAGAGGCTACTTTAGTTCTAGGGGTCAGGAAAGGCCACATTAAGGATGGAACATTTAAGGAGATTCCTGAGGATGATGTAGCTGGGTGAAGAGAGGAATGGAGTCCTCTAGGAAGAGAGAAGAGGCTATGTGAAGGTCCTGAGGCAGGAGAGGGTGTTGAGGATTCTAGCAATGAAAAGAGAGTGGTTTGGGGCTTATAAAAGGTAAGATGTCCTATAACAGAGGCAGTCAGAGAAATAGATGAGATCAAATCACTCACGGCTTGAAGAGTTTAGATAGTATCTTAAGAGTAATAAGAGCTGCCAAGTAGGGGAAATCATCATCTTTGTTACTCTTAAAATGATTCTCTGGCTGTAGTGTGGACAGCAGATGAGAGAGGGCTCGGGAGAGGAGATGAGTGACCAGTCGGGAGACTGATGCAGCCAGTCAGGCACTGTGGGGTCAGGGGATACAGAGGAATGGAGAGATTTTAAACGTACTTTTGTTTAAGTCTTAATGGATCAGGCACAGTGTCCTGTGGGAACCTCTGACCTTGTCAGCACCAGCTAGCTCTGGAGCACTCTGTTTCTGCCCTATAGTCCCCCAGCCTATTATCACACTGGTGATGGTTTTCACTTTATGTTGTCTGCTTTCTCTCTGGACTGTGAGTTATCTATTGTTTATTGTTTTGCTCACTGTTGCACTACTGCCATCTAGAATAGTACCTGCCACATGGCAGGTACTTGATAAGTGGTTTGAAAATGTGTTGAATTGGTCCTTACTGTGTGCCATCATTGCACAGAGTCACTGTGCACTGTTTTGTGTGCTACACTCAGCAACCCCAAATGAGGTGGTTGATATTTCATCCCCATTTTAGAGAAGAGGAAACAAAGGCATAAAGGGCCAGTTGCCTTTATCACACTCACATAAGTATGAAGCGCTAGAACCGTGGCTCAAATCCAGGTTTGTTGGTGCCAGAGACCATGTGCAAGAACACCCAGCTACATTCCTGCCCGCACCATCCCCAGGCTTACATGTTAGGGAAGCAGGGCTTTTGCTTAGATCATCACCAAATAAGAAATCCTGGCACAATGAAGTAGGCAGCAAGTGGGTGTACATGGAACTCAACCCAACTTAGACAGTGTAGACATACAATGGAATGTTGTTCATCTATGAAAAAGGAATGAAGTTCTGATACATGTCATGACATGGAAGAACCTTGACAACATTATTATAAGTGAAGGAAGCCAGACACAAAAGGTCACATTTTATATGTGTCCATTTGCATGAAATGTCTAGAATGGGTAAATCTGTAGAGACAGGAAGAGATTGGTTGCCAAGGGTTGGAGGTTGGCATAAGAAATGGAAAGTGACTGCTGAATGGTTATGGGGGCTATATTTTTGCATGAAGAAAATGTTTTGGAACTTGCTAGAGGGGGTGGCTATAGCCATTTAATGTAATGCACTAAATACCACTGAATTGTTTACTTTAAGATGGTGAATTTTATATCATGTACATTTCACCTCCATAAAAAGTAATGCATGGAAATGAAATGCACTAGCTCCAGGCTAGTGGTTAACTGAAGAGCAAGGAAAGGATCAAAATGGAGCCTTAAATAAAATAATTTTTTATTTTCTATAAAGATAAATAAATTTTTTATTTCTTTGTAAAAGATCTAAAATGTAAAAACCTAGCATCATTTGTGTTAATGCTGGAATTCTTCCATAGAGAGAAGGGAAGCTAAGGCAAAACAGAGTAGTATAGCTGAGCATGAAGGCAGAGTTGGCCAAATTTCAGCCTAATTCTCCATCTACTAAAGCCTCTGACTTTAATGTAAAGGGAGAGACTTCAAGGTCATTAAACTTAGATGCCATGTGTGTGGCCAAAGTTCCCATCTTAAAATGAATGCATTGTCAGTGTGAGATCTGACAAACTACAAATATCAGCTTCCAATAATTAGTCTCTGTTCCCTCATATCAAGAAGTTGTCAGAGATACAAGAGCATAGTGGGTGGAGGGCTGAGGCTTCCCAACGGAGGCTCCATAAAATGTCATGGGAAGAGCCGGTGCAAAACAGAGTAGCTGCCATGGCTTGCAGATCTGAGGAAGCAGATCTTAAGCATCAGGACTTACTGAGGGGCCACAGGACTCTGCCTGGGCTGAATCACTGTGCACATGTCCATGTGGCTAACGTCTAGAAGCACCACTTGGGTGGGCTGTGTTTGCCTCCATTTTGTAGCTGAGAAAATGGAGGCTCAGGTGAGGAACCTGCCCAAGGTCACAGAGGGAACAAGACAGAGCTGGGATTCCAACACCATCTGTCTGTGCCAGAGTCTGTGTTCATTGTGATGCCTCCTACCCAAGGATAGATGTTGCATATAGAAGTTGCTGGATAAGCACTTGTTTAATAACAAATGATAGCAAAACAAAATGGTTTTAAATTGGCAAAGATGCACAGAATTCAAACCAGCTAGAAGGCAGGCATGTTCATAGGCTGTACAAATACAAAGTTGTTCCTAAGGCACAGCCTTTTAGGAATGCAAAATTTATGTTGACAAATACATACAAAGAGTCTGAATATTATGCCACCCTTTGTCTCTACACTTCTACTCTTATGATTTAATTTGAAGAAAAATGTTAAGAATGTAGGCAAAGCTATATGTATAATGATGCCATTTTTTGGTTATAAATGATTTCTTCTACAGTTACAGATAGGTTAAGTCAATGGCACATCAACAAAAGGACTACTTTGCAGCCACTAAAGTCTATGTTCTACAAGAAGATTTAATGACAAAGACAAACATTTATTATGTGTTAATTAAGGAAAAAATTGGCTGCCAAATAGTGTTTCTAGTGTTGGAACATTCATTTTGGCTTTAAAAAATAATATATGTATCACAAAGATGAGAAGCCACAGTACCAAATATTAATGTGGCTTTATTGCTCTGTGGAGGGGTTAAGAGTGATTTATAGTTTCAACTTTCATTTCTGTTGTGGTTTCCAAATTTCCATGAGAGCCAATAAGCATATTCCTTCTGGTTTTAAAAAGTCAACAAATGAATGCTGCATCAAAACAAAACAAATTCAGTCTACCCACCCAGTGTATAGGATCATGTACAGATAGAAGGAATAATGTCCTTTGTCTCAAAGAAATAAAACATTGATAACATAAGAGATTATTTGTAGATATTTATCTCAGTGTATTTTCTCTTCCTCCTCTATTTTCCCTCCTTCCTTCCTTCCTTCCTTCCCTTTCCTTCCTTCCTTCCTTCCTTCCTTCCTTCCTTCCTTCCTTCCTTCCTTCCTTCCTTCCCTTTCCTTCCTTCCTTCCTTCCCTTTCCTTCCGTTCCCTCCCCTCCCCTCTCTTCCCCTCCCACCTCCCCTGTCTCCTCTCCTCCCCTCCCCTCTCCTCCCCTTTCTTTTCTTTTCTTCTTCAATGTACAACTTTAGCTTCTTCTCTTCCTGGTGCCAGATTTAAACATTTGATTAAAGTTCCAAATTCTCCTCTTCTACACTTTCTCATTGAGGAATTTGAGAGCAAAGAGTCTTGGATTTTAGACATCTGGGAATGGCCAAGATTTTGGATCAGTTTTGTGAAAAGATGTATTTGTTCAGTTGAGCAAGTGTGAAGCAAATGCTTTCAGCGTGTCTATTAATCTTAGTGGTCTGAGTGATGTAAGGGTACTCTCGCTCATGTTTTATGATGTTTGGTTTCATAAAAATATGTTTGGTTTCAAGGCATTGGCCCCTGTTCTCTGTTGACTGGGAACAAATTTGGAGTATGGAAGGCATCTTGAATTTTTTCCCAAACCTAGTTTGTTTTTTAATCATCAACTGGACCTCTGTGATGGTTATGACTAACACATTTGTGAGTTCATGAAAACATTTATTTTAATAGAAAAAAAATACACCCATAGAACAGCACTAGAATGAGAGTGCCCTATACTGGAATTTGCCAAAAGGCTTCTGCTGGATGGTTTTAGGGATAGATTCAGATGGCTATTGCTGCTTGTCTAACTGAGAAGAAATGGGGGCAGCTCCATTTAGGTCATGGATTGTAAAAGGTAACAAAGGCAAAACAAAAGGATTTTCTGGTTGAGTTGGGGAAACGAAGCCTGATTTATAGTAGCTATGACACAGAAGGAATTCTCTCTGGATTACACCAGAGTTGAAGTTGATAATGTGCCCAATGGCATAAAATTAGTGCCCTCAAGAGCCGTGTTAGGGCATTCTATATCTTTAATCAAGCTTCAGAACTTTGAGATGGCATGGGGCAATGCTTATGTTGTAATGTTCAGTAAAAAAGTCCCAACTTAGAAATGTGCGAATAGGATTTTCTAAGGAGAAAAATAGAAACAAAGAAAAACCACTTTTAAAAAAAACCAGAAAAATGTAACAAAATGTTTCCTGCTTTTTCACAATCATGGAACTATGTTGGTTGTTCTCTACCTTTCTCTATTTTCTGACATTCATGGAACTATGTTGGTTGTTCTCTACCTTTCTCTATTTTCTTTTTTTTTTAAATGTTTTTATTTATTTCTAGGAGAGAGAGAGAGATACAGTGTGAGCAGGGGAGGGTCAGAGAGAGAGGGAGTCACAGACTGAAACAGGCTCCAGGCTCTGAGCCGGCAGTCAGCACAGAGCCCGACGCGGGGCTCGAACCCACGAACCGCGAGATCATGACCTAAGCGAAAGTCGGACGCTTAACCGACTAAGCCACCCAGGCGCCCCTACCTTTCTCTATTTTCTGAAATTCTTAATGATCATGCACTATTTTTATGATAAAAGACTCAGTCATTCATCCAACATGCAGGTGCCAATCACCACCGTTAGAGATTCAAAGATGATTTAGCCAATTATCTGTCATGAAGAAGCTTACAGCACTCTTAGGAAGAGAGACAAATAGATAAGAAGTGAACAATTGCCATGAAGGAGGTATGTTTGAGGTCAAAGTGTGAATCAAAAAAAGTAATGGTATTATATTTACATGCAGGACCAAATTTTAAAACAGTTAAGTGCATATGACCATACTGCCAGGGTCCTGTACGCATGAAAGAACACGATCTCTTCGTGTCTAGGTTGTTCTGTCTAGTTAAATGTATTTAGATGGAGGTGCACACCAGTGTTGGGGTTGGGGCTTTGCAACTGGTCAATTTGGGAAATGTCATGAATCAGTTCCTCTGAATCCTTGTCTCCACTACAGAGGCTGTAATTTCACTGATGTATTTCTTGAATTCTATGATATTAATGTGTGGTTACCTTGCCCCTTTGGATCATGTGTTTTAGATGGACAATCTTCCTTTTTAATTTTAACAGTCACCAAAGCATATCACTTTTAGCAGGAAGTAGAGTAATAAAGAGCTCAATAGTTAGAAATCACTTTCCAGAAAGAGAACATGGGTTTTGGATTGGGTCTCAAAGGGTTTTCTGAAGAGATAGTGCATTAACTTGGACTTAAGACTTGTTTGCTTTGGCTGTACTGAAGACTTTTTTGGGGTGTTTGTTACTTTTTAGCATCTCATCCATGTTGTAAGTGGTTGAGTTTGCTCACATTGGTTATCTCCAGGTCAAAGAAGTATTTTTCATTTGTTACACAAACAGTTATTTAGTGTTGACTATGTGCCTGGCCTGTTCTCAGGACTGGGGTGGCTGCAGTCAGCCACAGACAAGATTCTTACCTTTGCGGAGAGATAGATAACAAACATGTAGACAAACAAATGAATAAGGAAATTGGTGCTAAAATGCCATTCAGAGGGTGGTAGTGGAGGGGTTGTGTGCACATTGCTTGTGTGGTTCATTTTGATCAGATTTATCACCAGTTGCCTGGGCAGGATGGGTGCCCCTGGGCTTTGGTGTCACTGTCCCCTGGGTCTTACTCACAAGCCTGGTGCCCACCACCGTGGCTAGCTGTGTGACCTTGGGAGAGTTACATAACTAATCTGAGCCTCTCAGCTCTGTGTTGGGGACAAGGAAGCTCCCTGTCAGTTGTGTTGTGATGATAAAATGGATTAAGTGAAGGATGTGGATCATATTAGCTGCTCAGAAACAGAAGGGTTGACACACGCTCTTTTAATGCTGCCTCCGTTCTTAATGCTGGTTCTGCCAGGATCACTGGGATTCTAAGCCTGATAGCTTTTCCTTCTTATATCGTCTCCCAAAAAATAGCTCTTCAGGTACACCCATGGCTTTCTGGGCTGTATTTTAGCTCTAGTTAGTTCTCAGGTGTGGTAAACTGAGTAATGGCCACCCAAAGATGTCCATGTCCTAGCCCCCAGCACCTGTTAGTGTGCTACCTTACTTGGCAAAGGGGCTGTGCAGTTGTGATGAAGTTACTAGTCTTGCAGGAGGGAGAGCATCCTGGATTATCCAGGTGTGTCCCCTGATGACAAATCAAGGGTCGTTACTAGAAGGAAGCAGGAGGGTCCGTGTTACATATAGAGACGGTGATGTGAGGATGGAAGCAGAGGGAAAGAGTGAGAGAAGGAGCTGCCATCTGACGGCTCTGAAGGTGGAGAAAGAGACAAGGAACGTAGCCTCTAGAAAAGAAAAGGCAAGGACACAGCTTCTCCCCTAGAGCCTCCAAGAATACAGCCCTGTGAGCCCTTTTAGACTTCTCACCTCCAGAGCTGTAAGGTAAGAACTATGTGGATTAATGCCACTAAGCTTGTGGTCACCTGTTAGAGTAGCTGTAGGAAACGAATACAGGTGGATCCTGCTTCAGCCCCAGGCAACATGAGAGTAGGTGTCTCTGGGGCTGCTCAACATAATGATTTCTAAAGCCAGCACACCTAAGCTTGCAGCCCAGCTCTACCACCTACTAACTGTGATCTTGAGAAAACTCCGGTCTCTGTGCCTCAGTGTGCCTTCTAAAAATGGGATGAAAGCTAACATACATTATGGATATAATATGTTAGAACATCGGCACGTAGTAAGTGCTCAGTAAATAGAAGTTGTTATTAATATATAAACAAATTCTTACTAGAAGGAATTCCTGTTTTTCTGGGATAGTGGAGAATGATTAGAACATTGCATCAAGGTGTTGGTAGGAGCTCACCAGACAGTCGTTGGACAGTGTCAAAGGATTTTTTTAGTTAGTGTATATGTTCATTTCCATGGACTTTTTTTTTCCAGTGAGGGCAAGGGCAGTTTCTCTCTTTTCCCTTCCTGCTCACATGTGGACAACGAGATTCAAATGGGGCAATGGCACTGATGCTCCTCAAAGCTCTGTGTTGTCTCCTGCTTGAAATTCAAAATTGATGTTGAAGCTGTCACAGCCAAATAAAATGTGGCCCTGTGAACTTTTTGCATTTCTGTTAGTCTCTGGTAGACCACAGGCTGCTTGTTTCTGCTATGCAAAAAAGTTATTCCCCTGATAATTCTGAAAAACAGAGAAAGAGTTTGTTCACATGAAATCGTTATTTTTCTAAGTTTATCCAGTTAGGATAATACTGTTCTCTAATATGATTTCATATTTGAAAAGTGGAAGACTTACAATTTGTGTGAAGTTAGCTTAAGGAAATAGTTTTTAATTCAGTAGAAGTATCTACATACAAAAATGCTCATTGCAGCATTATTAAAAACAGCAAAAAAGAGGAATAAATGGAAATGTTAGACAACCGGGGGACTGTTAAATATATTGTGGTAGAGCCACTCATTGGAATATTTTGCAGCTAGTTGAAAGTGTGGCTATAATGACTTTGCCATTATGGAAAAAACATTTGCAATATACTGATGGGAGAAAAATCAAGACAAAACGTTGTTTGGTGTGAATAAAATGCTTATGATGATTATAACACACACCAACAGCCTAGCAGAAAATATAACAAAATACTGACATCCCTTGCGTCCACGCCATAGAATTGTGAGTTTTTTTCTTCCCTCTATTTTCCAAATATTTAGTAATATAGCTATTTACATATTTAAGGGAAGAATTAGCTAAAAAACCATAAAGCAATAAGCCAAAGCTTCACAGTAGTGTGGAAGATGTCCAAGAAAATCATGAATGCGCACATTTACGAGTCAAATGAAAATGCACAAGAGGTTCTAATTTCCTAGATTAGGGCAGATTGCAGGAACCCCGTGGTGAGAAATCTTGGCTATTAGCACTTAGCAGGGCATGCGGAGACCATTCTAACACATACACTTTCTTGCTCTAAGTCAGCTGATTGGGTTTCATGAAACAAAGGAAAGCTTTGCTCTTCAAAGCAATTCAATTCTGATTAAATCAGTAACCTCCATTCCAGCTCAGGGGCTCTGGAGAAATGAAAGAAAATCTATCATTTACAGAAGGCCTGCTATATGCCAGGCTCTGTGCTGAGTTTATGTCTCCACTCATCCTCACGGGGCTGTGAGGTAGGTTCTATTGTATGGATTTAGCAGAACAGATGTTCAGAAAAGTGAATGCTAATTGGTTGGGGCAGATGCAGGTCCAGACTCTGGGCTGTCAGGTGCCACAGCTCATCATCTCAGA
Source organism: Crocuta crocuta (assembly GCF_008692635.1). Classification (NCBI taxonomy): domain Eukaryota; kingdom Metazoa; phylum Chordata; class Mammalia; order Carnivora; family Hyaenidae; genus Crocuta; species Crocuta crocuta. The sequence continues at coordinate 11,110,709 of NW_027551568.1, read as the reverse complement.
CAGGATGCTGGCTTACGAGGCTGCCCAGAGACCCTCCAGCTGATTCTGTATAATCCTCTGTTTTTCAGGGACCCAACAGTGTTTCTCCCTAGACTCATCACTCCCTACCATGGCTGTGCATGGGGAGTTAAGTGTAGTTCAGCTTTAAATAGGCAGGACACAACAGTGTTTGAAAAATCCATATAATAAAAAGCATATACAGTGAAAATAAGTCTTCCTTCTACATCCACCTGTCATTCCCCAGTTTGTCTTCTTTGAGAAAACCACTGTAAATGGAGAACACTAATGAATGTAGGTCTTAGGGACCCATTCTCATGTTTTAATGATCTAGAATCTCCCAAGTTTGCCCCAGAGCCTGGACTTTTAACAAGCATCCCAGATAATTTGAATGCAGGATCTGGGGCTGAGGACCACTGCTCCAGTGATACAGTTATACCCAATTCAATAAAAAATAGCAAATTCACTCTGCATATGTCAACAATATTTCAGTTCATACAGCCTCTCAGGAATATAGGTGTTTGTGAAAACAGGTTCACCTTTTCTTGGTTTTACAGACTTTTATTTTTCAAGATCTGGAGGCCAGAAAGTCCAAGATGAAGGTACAGGCAGGTTCAGTTCCTGATGAGAACCTCTTCTTGGCTTACAGATGGCCATTCTTGTCACAACCTCATATGGTGGAGAGAGAGCTCTGGTCTCTCCTCCTCTTCCTATAATTACACTAGTCTCATCATGGGAGCCTCATTCTCATGACCTTATTATGTCCGAAAGGCCCACGTCTAATACTGTCACAATGGCAGATAAAGGTTTCAATAGATGGATTTTGGTGGGGAGTCAACATTTAGCCGTAACTTTGGGTCTAGTCTGCTCTGCCATGTTAAACTGAGAGCTCTCTTGTCAAGTTATTTTGATTGTCAGACTTTAATTTCCTCATCTATAAGGTAAGCTGATTGGACCAGCTCAAGGGTATCCAAAGTGCTCTCCTGGGAAACCTAAAGCATTCTTTGGGGCTGAGATGGAGAAGGGGTGTTGGTGACTGAGTAGGCAGGTTTCTATCTCAGTAGGCTAGCCCTCCCCCTATCCTCCACAACTCATTATTCAATAAGAGCAATTCTCATCTGTCTATCTATCTATCTATCTATCTATCTATCTATCTAATATCTTTTTTTTTTTGGATTAAACTCCAGACTGTTCAGATTTCACCAGCTTTTCCACTAATGCTCTATGTCTTTTCCAGTATCCAATCCAAGATATCATGTTGCATTTAGTGTCCTATTTGATTTTGCCTCTGATTAAAAATTTTTTCAAATCAATGGTTCCGGAATAACAACAGGAAGAAATGTTTGCTATCTACCGGACTAGCTGCTGGCTAGTTGTCTTCCACTTGGATGGCTTGAGGCTGACAGTATGTAAGAGGAGTGACTGTGAAGTAGAGGAACAGACATGGCCTTTGGGGGCAGGCCAAGTTGGTCTAACTTTTGCCCTCTGGAGGATATCGGACAGTTCACTGAGCCTCCTTGAACTTCAGGATTGTCATCTGTAAAATGGAAGAGTAATGCCTAAGTTGCACATTCTGAAGATAAAGTGACTCCGGCGAGGTACAACCATAAGAAGCATTCTGCCAGTGGTGGTTCTTCATACAGTGTCACTGGCTCTCAAGTTAAGACACCTATGCCTCCTCCTGGTGCACCATTGGTGTGGCCATCCAGGGACTTGTCCCTATGACTGCTGAACCTCTTAACCATTTCCGTGTGCCTGGAATAATATTTAACAGCAGCCTGTTCTACTCAAGAAAAAAAAAAAACTCTTCTGATATCTAATGTTTTGATTGTACTGTTGAGATGGGATTTAAAACATGATTCCTAGTTCAGTTGTTCCAAAGTGGAAAAAGATTACATAATTAGTACATGTTAATCATAGAAAAAATAGGTTATATGGATAAACAAAAGGAAGAAAATAGAAATCAGCTGTAATCATCAGACCACCCAGAAATAACCTTGTTATCATTTTGGGATCTACATCTGGAAAGATACAGATTCTATTCCTCTCTTCTTTTTAAAACTGCACTATTCTATCCATTATTTTTTTTTTTTGGAATTGTATTGTCATTTACTCTATATTTACTCACATTTCCATATAAGAAAATCTAATTCTGGAATGTAATTTTTAAACTGTACTATATGGATGCATTGAAATTGTCTTAGCTAATTCTCTATTGTTGAATGGTTTGGTGGTTTCAATTTCTACTTTTGCCAACAACATCACGATATACGCGTCCCTCTAGCAAAATCTCTGTGCACCATTTTCCAATTTGGAAGTCTGAAGCTGGCAGCTGTCATATGGGGCCCACACCCTCTTTTTCTCTTACTTCCCTTCGCAGATTCTCCTGTACTGTCTGTGCATGTGTGTATACTGTCCATACGTGTGTGCACTGCCTGGATATGCATGGGTACTGTCTGTGCACGCGTGTGCACTGTCCATGCATGCGTGGCTTCCTGGGGGAACTGTGTGCTCTTTTGAGGGCAGTGAGCACATGCTCTCTTCCTTTTCTCCTCTCCAGTATATAGCCCTGTAGCCCTATACTTTCAGCCCATTACCCTGAACTTGTTTCCCATTGCTTGTTCTGCTTGGATGTTTGACATTTGTGGTTTTAACTCTGGTCTGTATCCTCACTCATTCAATAGAGATCTACTGAGAACTTTTGATGTGCAAAGCATGGATCCCAGAGCTGGGAAACAGGGCAAATGAGACAGAAAGTGGTCGGTCCCTCGAGGAGTGCCCCTGGAGAGTGGTAGGCCGACCTCAAACCAGGGAATGCAGGCAGGGATGGTTTCAAGTAGCCATAAATGGTAGGTGGACGAGGAAGCAAGTAGGATGGGAAGTCTCTGGGAGAGGCTCAGAGGAAGTTTCTCTGGGGAAACCACCATTGCGCAGAGATCTGGGTGGTGCAAAGGTGTGGCCTGTGACTGCGGCAGGGAGCCCCTTGCAGAGGAGTAGCCACTCCAAGGGCTGGGGAAGGGGGGTCAGGAACAAAGGGGCTGTTCCCAGGACAGCAGGAGAGACGGATGGGCCTGAAAGCAGGGGCTACAGTGCTGGGTCTCAGAGGCCATGGGGAGGGGTTCACATTTTATTTGATGTTCAGTTGATTTGAAGGCAGTGGGAGAAGAACATGATCTGGTTTTCTCTCTTTCTTCTTTTTTTAGAATTTTACTTTTTTAAAAGTCTATTTACTTATTTTGAGTGAGAGAGCCTGAGTGAAGGAGGGGCAGAGAGAAAGAGAATCCAAAACAGGCTCTGCATCATCAGTGCAAAGCCTTACACAGGGCTCTAACTCACAAACCATGAGATCATTACCTGAGCTGAAATTACAAGTCAGACACTTAACTGACTGAACCACCCAGGTGCCCCTGGCTTTCATTTTAAAAAGATCACTCTGCTCAAATTTTATCCTAAATCAAAACGATCCAGATGATAAACACTCAGGAGGGAAAATGATAACTCCTGAACAGATATTGGCCAGGAGGAAGGGACAGGATTTTCTGAGTTGTCATTTCCTGAGCCTTCCCAGTTTTTTCTTGTGGCAGATTCTGTTATTAAATCGATATCCAGGAATTGTGGGACCACTATGTTGTGCACCTGAAACTAATGTAAGATTGTATGTCAACTCTATTTCAATAATTATAATTTAAAAAAAAAATCAATATCCATTTCCCCTCTATCTTATTTTTATTCAGTTGATTTTACTTATAGTTTTTTTTTTATATTTCAGAGCATTACACCATTACATTTTCTCATTTTCTGACTTTCAAACAGATACCTTAAATGGAAGTATTTTTTTTTAACATTTTTTTAATTTTTTTTTTTTTTTACAAATAGTTTATTGTCAGNCCAGGGGCTGCACCAGTTTACATTCCCACCAACAGTGTAGGAGGGTGCCCATTTCTCCACATCCTCGCTAGCATCTAGATTTCTCTGATTTGCTCATGTTAGCCACTCTGACTGGCGTGAGGTGGTATCTCAGTGTGGTTTTGATTTGTATAAATGGAACTATTTTTTAAAAATTATCAAATTAGGTACATCCAAAATGCAATCCCTCTATCTTTGCTACCAGAATTCTGATTTTTTTCAGGTGCCAATATAGGCCTCCTTCCCAGCCTCCTTTGCAGGTAGCCTTGGGAAGCATGTGCCACAATTCTAGCCAACTGGGTATAAGAAAACACTGCCTAGAGACAATGCAATTGGCACATCCCTACCTCCTCCTCTGCCTGTGACTAGAACAGAGGTGATGTCTCAAGCATAGAGTCATCTCACTCTCATTCAATGACAAGCATGAGAATGAAAGATAACATCTTAAGGATGACAGGGTGGGAAGAGAGAAAAAGCCTGGGTCTCTGATGGCTTGAAGGAGCAGCTGAACAATTAATGCCAGCAACCCCCTGACTTTTTGTTATGGGAAGGAGTAAAGCCCCCACTAGTTAAAGCTGCTGTTCCTTAGGTATCCTGTTTATTGTAGCCAAAGCTTTCCTAACTGATACATTTATTACCCTGGCAAAGTAGGAACTGACTCCATTAGTAATTCCACATAATATTACTCAAATCAATAAAGTATTGAATAAGTCATCATATATTAAAATTGAAACAATCACCAAACCTAACTTGGGAAACTTGTGTGTTATGGATTCGAGCTCATGATCTCGATGCTACAGATGTGCTATTAAATTGCCATGTAATGTAAAAATGCTCTCTACCATGCTGTGCAGTTGTCCTTTACCTGAGAGAGGAGCTGTGCTGGAGGCTTTCTTTCTCTCTCAGACTGTTCAGTTTTCATTAAGGGTCACATGACACCCTTACTCCAGCCAAGCTGGCTCTGACTGCCATTTTAAAATCCCAAGTGCACATCTCAGATCAGGAAACACACTTTCAGTGATGCTGGTCACTGATCCATGCAAATGCCTCTGTGACATTCCCTTTTCCATGGTGAAATTACTGGGGGGGAGGGGGTGGTCTCCGTGGCATAATCCTTTGAAATTACTGTTAATTTATAAAAGAGCATGAAAAGCACCTACTCTATTCTAGGCATATTATGAAACCCTTTATAAAAATGATCTCTAATCCAAAATTAATCTTCAACACAATTTGCAGACTAGACAGGCTTTTCCTGATGAAGAAAATCAAGACCCAGAAAAGTTAAGTCATTTCCCCAAACTCCTAAAGCTCAGTAAATGGACAAAAAGAACTTGTTCTTGGATATTTACCTGATTCTACAACCTGTAATCTTTAGGGATCCTTGGGCCCCATCTAGAGGGTTGCTCACGGCTCCCCTGAACCACAGAGGAGGAAGCACAGTTTTGGTTTTCACACCATTCAGAAAGCATTTACAGTGGATTGAATGTTGACCCCCAAAAGACAGGTTCACCCAAAATCTGCAAATGTGACCTTATTTGGGGAAAAAATGTGGTTTTTTTGCAGATGTAATTAAGTTAAGGATTTTGAGGAGATGAGATTGTCCTGGATTAGGGTGGACTTGAAATCCAACATGTCCTTAGAAGAAGAGAGTAGGGGAGAAGACACAGAGAAGAAGCTGACATGAAGGCAGAGACTGCAGTAATTCATCTACAAGTCATGGAGCCTGGAGGTTGGGGCAGCCACCAGCAGCTACACGGAAGCATGGAAAGGATTCTACCTCAGGTCTCCAAGAGGAACCAAATCAACCCAAAACCTTGATTTTGCACTTCTGGCCTCCAGAATGGTGAGAAAATACATTTCTGCTGCTTTAAGCACCAATTTTCGTCATTTGTTATGCAGCTCTAGGAAACCAGCACATCACTAGGGTAAGAGGTTGGGACAGGATGAAACCAACACTCAGTGTCTGAAATAAGAAACACAGGCTACATTTATTGCTTATGATGTTAGGGACAGAAGAGTTATGCAGGCCAGACACATTCTCCCTGATCAGAGAGATCACTCGGCTGGGCTGGGCTTGTGCAGGGTCTGGGGGAAGAATGGATCTCAGCGCCTGGCCAGGGAGATGGAAGAGTCACTGACTTGCCTGAGACTGTGGTACTATTTGTGGACATGTCTGCTCTTTACAAAAAAACTAAGAATTTCAGGGGCGCCTGGGTGACTCAGTCGGTTAAGCAAACGACTCTTGGTTTTGTCTCAGGTCATGATCTCATGGTTCATGGGCTTGAGCTCCGCATCAGGCTATGTGTTAAGATGGTAAAGCCTGCTTGGATTCTCTCTCTCCATCTCTGTCTGCCACTTTCCCACTCTCTCTCTCTTTCTCAACAATAAATAAGTGAACTTAAAAAAAAATCTAAGAATTTGAGAAAAGACCAAAGAAAAAAAGAGTGAAGCAAAACTTAAACCTCTCAGAAACCATTTTGTCAACATTGTTGAACATTGTCCAGAACATCTCTCTAGGCACATATTTAGCCAGAAGCCTTGGTAGATACTGTTTGACAAAAATAGATTCATACTATGCATGCTATTTTTATAAAAATTATTAAACCCGAGTCTACTGGAATTTACCAGGAGGAAAAGAAAGAATTGTTGAACTCCACATAAATATTTGTTTATAACAGGAGATTTTAGCTCCTAAAAGACATTTCTAAGGTTAAGAGACAATTATGAAAAAAATATGAAGAGTTTGCAATGATTCCACTTTCTAAAAACTGAAAGGTTTCAACTTTACATGATCGGTCATTACTTTCTGCTACAAAAGGGGGATTTTTATACACTTCCTTTTCCTTTCCACCTCCCTGAGAGTTGTTAGTTACATTATTATTTTTGGATTGCCCGGAATTGCAATATTTCTGTTCTGTTCTGTCAGCTCATTCCCATTGCAGCTCATCTTTGGTTCTGTGTTTAAATGGATCTGGTGCTTTCTGTTGTATAGGGTGGCTTCTTCATTGCTGGGTGTTTAATTTTGATTCATGCCTTGTGATGCTGGGTTTCATCATTATATATTAAATAAATTTTTAATGTTGATTTATTTTTGAGAGAGACAGAGTGTGAGCAGGGGAGGGGCAGAGAGAGAAGGAGACACAGAATCTGAAGCAGGCTCCAGGCTCTGAGCTGTTAGCACAGAGCTTGATGCTGGGCCCAAACTCACGAACCATGAGATTGTGACCTGAACTGAACTTGGACGCTCAACTGACTGAGCTACCCAGGTGCCTCCATCATCAGATATTCAGATACTTGTTTTTTAGGAAATGCTTTGTTACTGTAGTCCTTGAATTCTTGCACGTTTAGGAATGTTGGTTTCTTTTATGGTAGCGGCACTGTTTGGCTGAGTAGAAAACTCTCAGGTCTCCCTTCTGCCCCTTCAAACTTGGTTGATGTTTTCCTGTTGCATGTTGGCAGTGGCTGTTGGGAGGAATCACATGATTCTTGTTCTCTGCACGCCCCCTTGAATGTCAGTAGCTTATAGTACATGTCCCGACGCTTCTAATTTTGCTTATTTTTCCTGGGATACAGTATGTCCTTTAAATCTGGAGACACCTAGCTTTATTTTACTTCAAGAAACTTTTCAAAATTGTCTCTAAGTTTTTTTTTTTTTTTCTGTTCCCTTGCTTTTTTTTCTGTTCAGAAAAAAAACTGAACAGTTTGAGGATGTGAGCCTGGCTTTTTCTTCAATGTGAATGGTCTTGTCTGCAATCATTTTGATCTTATTGTTCCCTTCTATTTCATTTCATGTCATTTCTTAAGCGTGGCCTGTGCTTTCCATGGTATTTATCTATTTTTGGTTTCTTCTAAGTTGACTTTCATCTCTATAATTGCTTTATTTTTAGCTTCCACTTATTTCCTGAGCGCTGCTGGGTCACTTTGCAACTGGTTTTCTTCTTATTTCTTTTTTGATCACTTCTAGTCCTTCTTTGAACTTTTTTTCCTCTGAAAAACTATGTTGATAATGATTTAATACTGAGGAGAACTAATGTTTCTGTTCTCTGGCATAGATCATTTCTGCTGTATATATTTTTAATCTGCCTTCAGAATTTATATTTTCTTCCTATTTCCCCCCTCTTAGAATGCTCATACTGGGGTCCTTGCTGCCTGGTTTCTTTCTTGGTATCGCTGAAACATGAGTAGGTGCATCCAAATATTGATCAATAGCAGTGTGGAGGGGGCATGGGAGGGCATGGTTAACCAAATTAGTTTGTGGTCTCTTCCCTCCTATTCAAACAGCTTCGGTGAAATGTCTCCCTCAGACTGGTCTCCAGGGGGTCAGTGTGGCTTAGGAAGCAGGGAATCGGGTGTTGTCCCTCCCCGTCCAACTCATCCCCTTTCATTTCAGGCAGGCTGTCCAACCAGAGGCGTCCTAGACAATAAACATGGCGGGTCTTCCTGGTTCCTCCTCATTTATTTGCCCTTCCCTTCCCCCTCGTTATCGGGAATGTGAAGGTGGATTTTTGTAGGGCTATTCTGACTCGTCTTGTGTGCGGTGCACAGCCCTGATGCAAACCAGTATTTCTAGTTCTATCCTCTTTTGGGACACACCCTTCATCACCTCGAAAAAGTAGGCATGGCCAGATGGATTGCTCGAGCAGCAAAATGTGAGTGGAAGTGACATTAGCCACTTCTACTTTCCATGATGAACTGTGAAGCCTCGTGCCATGATAGTGGTATAGGAAGATTGTGAAGTTGGTGAGTTCTCTAAGTGCCTACCCAGTTACCTCATGTTGAGCATGTGGCAGTAACCATACTGTAACAGCAACAGTAAGGAGCAATAATAACAAAAAAGCTTTTGCTGTTTTAAGTCACTGAAATTGGTCTTTGACCAATACAGGACGGGAAAAGCCAACAATTTCTGTATCAAACGTCAGGGAGCCTGGGCATTGAGGAGGTGGGGAGGGCTGGCTGCAAGGTATACATCAGAGCCAGACCATTCATCGCCCGTCCAGGACATTGGCTAGCTTCAATGACTTCCTTGTACGTTGGAGGGGAAATTTTGTAGCATCTGTGAAATTAAGGCCTCTTCTTGCAGAAGGTTTCAGATTTCTTGCCTTCACTGGGAAATGAAACAATGGAATCTAACCTTGTTTGGGTTTGTTTCTCTTTGCTTCCTTTCCCACATCTTCTTTTGCCCAGATGTATTGCTGCTGACAGCCTCAATTACTACCTCTGAGCAAACTGGGTTGAGTTCTGATTGGTTACACTGATCATGTATCCCTTAAAGAGCCAAAGGGCCATGGGAGCTGCTGCCTTCAGGGCTTTTTGAAATTTATAATCTGTAAATGTTTCTTTCTCTCTCTTTTTTTCAATCAAGTTATTTGTTCTCTCTGTAATTAAAAAAGGTGTGTACAATCCTAGATGTTTCCTAAAAATAAAACCTTGCATCTTTTAATTACTGCTGGGGCCAAGAGACAATGTCTCAGCCCCGGTTTTGTCTATAGCCTACACATTAGTTCTTTTTTTTTTTTAATATTTATTTCTGAGAGAGAGAGAGACAGACAGACAGACAGACAGCATGAGCAGGGGAGGGTCAGAGAGAGAGGGAAATACAGAATTTGAAACAGGCTCCAGGCTCTGAGCTGGCTGTCAGCACAGAGCCCGACGCGGGGCTTGAACCCATGAACCGTGAGATCATGACCTGAGCTGAAGTCGGATGCTTAACTGACTGAGCCACCCAGGCGTCCCGCCTACACATTAGTTCTATAGTGACACCTCTTCCCCAGAACCAGATCATCTAGGCTTATATCCCAGCCTGGCCATTCTTTGGCATGGCCTAGAAAAATTGCATAAAATTTCTGAGCTTATTTTCTCATCTGCAAAAATGCTATAATAGCAGTGGACTTTTTAATCCCACAGGAATACTGGGAAGAGCTGATGAGCTGATACATGGGAAAGACCCTGGAACAGTGCCTGGTCCCCAGTGGCCACTCAGTACCTATTACTTGAAAGCACTTTGCTAATTTTGCAAGTGGCCTATCGGTGCATTTATTCATGTACTTAATGCATATATAGTTACTTACTGTTATGCAAGACGTACATCAGGAGGTGACAGTCAAATTAAGGTAACAATTAAAATCAGATGTGCATATTCTGAGGTTACAGTAGCTAGCATTGGAGTGCTACCTGTGTGCTCAGGCACAGGGCTTCATCTGTACATGGACCATCTCCTTAAATCCATGCATCAGCCCTACATATACCCTCATCACTATCCCCACTCTAGAGATAAGGAAACTGAGGCACAGAGGTATGAAGGAACGGGCCCATGTCGCAGAGCAGCAGAGTTGGAATGGGAACTGCAGGCAGTGTGAACTCAGGGGCACATATTTAACCATCATCTCCAGTGCCTCTAGAGATTGGCACCGGAAGCAGAAAACTACCGTGGGATGGATGGTCATGGGAGGCCTTTGGACAAAGGATGCCTGAGCTCAGCCCTGAAGTCTGAGTCTGGGGTGACCCCTCAGAGGAAACCTGAGCCTGGGCAACTGTTAGAAGCACAGGGCTGGGAGGATCAGTGTTGGAGGACAGGCTTGGGTCTGATCAAGATATTTAGACGGCAAATGAAAGAGCTGGGCACCTGATGGGAGACCAGTACTGGATGTGAAGCCCAAGCCCAAGATGACTGGCTTTGCTGGTCGGTTTTGGGAAATGGATTCTAGCTGGGGTTCATTAAAACTCTTGGGTACCCCAAGTGTTTAAAATTTTTCAGCTGGGTGTGGAAGGGTAAAATAACTATCCTGTCTATGGTCGCTAAGCTCCTTTTTACCTTCGGCCATGCCTCATTTTTATTGGCATTGCTGGAACCGAATACAGCATCTGACCCATGACTGGCATCCAAGAAATTGCTGGCTGAATGGGTGAATTAATGAATGAATATATAGATTAATGACGTTAGCCAAGGTGGAGAAAAAAAAGCAAAAACAACCAGATTTGTGAGGAGCTCATGGGTTAATTGAGAATGTGTTCTGCACAGGAGTAGGAGGTGGGGATGGTATGGCTACCCCACTGTGTGTCTGGCACCTTCAAAATTGGTTTGGATGATTTGGGGATTCTTGGAAGTAGAGCTTGGTAGTTACAAGCATCAGGAGGGGGATTTCCCAGGTTGTGGTGGGGCTGTGTTAGGTGGGCTATTAGGTGCCCACTGATTAATTTAAGAGCTACAGTGAAGCTGATTTTAAAGAATATTGCTTGTTTTCATTTTTCAGAAAGCATGTTTCTTTTTTTATTAAGTTTTTTTAATGTTTTATTTATTTCTGAGTGTGAGCAGGGGAGGGTCAGAGAGAGAGGGAGATATAGAATCTGAATCAGGCTCCAGGTTCTGAGCTAGCTGTCAGCACAGAGCCCGACACGGGGCTCAAACCCATGAACCGTGAGATCATGACCTGAGCTGAAGCTGGATGCTTACCGACTGAGCCACCCAGGCGCCCCTCAGAAAGCATGTTTCTAAGTGAAGCCTTAAAGACTCAAGAGTGTTCATAGCCTAGAAGGTTTTGGGATATTCTTGTTCTTCGGACCATGAGCCCCTTGAAGATAAGAGCCATGACTTACTATTTCAAGCCCAGTGGAGTACATGAGCTTAACCACTGACTATGCCAGAAACAGACTGTTGCCTAAGGATGGATGGTCACAAAGGACCTTTGGGGAAAGGAATGTCTGAGTTCAGCTCAGGAGTTTGGTTAGGAGGTTTCCAATCCGATGGAGAATTCCTGAGCATAGGCCTGGATTGTTGCCAAGGTGGGGTGTCTGTAACTGCAAACAGTTCAGTATGGAAGCACAGAGTCTGTGAAGGCTCTTCGTGGATCAGAAACCATTGTTATCCTGCTCCAGGGCCTCAACTCACCCCAGAGTTGCATGCATCTGCAGTGGGAAGTCCCCATCCACACGGACAGCTGCCTCCGTGGCCTTTGCTTCCCAGCCTGGGGGATTTCTCTGGAACTACTGGACCTTTGACCTGCCAGCAAGTGCTGGAGATGGGAAGCCCCTGGCATTACCCGCAACCCAGGAGGGACGTGGGTTGGTGGATAAAAGCTCAGCCTCCCTATCTTTGATGAGATCACTGTGAAATGTGTTTTACACAGTTCCTTGGGATCTCCAGAGGCATGGAAGCTAGCTGCTTCCAGTGCTGATCCATTCAATAATTCCTCTCCTTTTTGCTTTACTATCTCTTTCCTTACTTCCCCCCACTTTTTGCTTTATTCACAAAAACAACCTGCCCCTGAGTCTTGGTCTTTGGGTTTGCTTTTGGGAAATCCCAAGTATGATTCCCCGTGTCATGCACATGGTTGGTGCTCAGTAAATACAGATCCAATATAAGAGATCTGCTCAGGGGCGCCTGGGTGGCTCAGTAGATTAAGCGTCTGACTTCAGCTCCAGTCATGATCTCATAGTTTGTGAGTTCGAGCCCTATGTAGGGCTCTGTACTGACAGCTTGGACCCTGGAACCTGCTTCGGATTCTCTGTGTTCCTCTCTCTCGGCCCCTCCCCAACTTGGGTGTGCGCTCTCTCTCTCTCTCTCTCTCTTTTTCTCTCTCTCTCTCCCTCTCAAAAATAAATAGAGAGAGAGAGAGAGAGATCTGCTCAACTCCTCCCAGATCACAACATGAGAAGCTCGCAGAAGCATCAGTGTGCACCTGTGCTGATTCACTTGACCTTGGATAGGGCCTTTCCTGCTCTGCTACATGCATGGTCCTCTGTGCCAGTCCCTGTCTGCCTCCTGGCCCTCCATTTGGAGGCACACTACTCCCCTCCCATCCACAGCTGGCCCTTCTCTGTCCGGTCTTATTGTCAAACTTGACTGGCACTGACTCAGGCCACCTCGGTGGGGATCTGGACTAAGGGGCTCCCGGATGCAGGACAGGTGGCCGAGTTTTCACATCCGGGTACCCTCAAGCGGTAGTCCGTACCCATTCCTACTGCCTGGCTGTGCTCGGAATGACATCTGCCCTGGGATCCTTGTGAAAGTCTCGGTTACGATAAACGTCTTGCTTGGCAGCTCTGCTTGGAATTGTCCGGCAGCCACGCCCTGACCAGGGAACCCAGTGTTGACAGCCGCCATTGCTTCTTCCTTCCTCCTGACTCACCAGAATCCATCTCCTTAACAATCAGCATCTACCCAGGTTTAAGCTCACATTTATGAGGAATCAGGCTTTAAATCTGGAATCATATAGACTGAGGATGAAACCCCACTTTCACCACTTACTGGCCGGATGAATTTGGGTGAGATGCTTAGCCTCTCTGAACCTTGGTTTTCTTGTCTGTGCGTAAAATGTGATTTGTAACACCTGCTTCAAAGGGTTATTAGAGGTAATATTAGGTATATTAGAGGTAAATATCTTTAGAGTGCTCTGTATTGGCTCAGCTCATTGAAGGCTCTAGGATTTTCTGCTGTTATTTTCGGTGTCATTTAAATTATTAACCCTGCTCTTGATTCCCGAGTCTTGGCCCTGCCTCCTCGTACGTCCCCCCGCTCAACCCACAGCCGGCTATGCCTCCTGGCAGGGTATGTCTTGAGTTATGATCCAGGAGACTGGCCTCTTTTCAATGGGTCACTGTTCTGTGTTTTCTTAGATTATGAATCTGTTTGACATTAATTCATAACAGGACCAATTAATAAATTCACTAGTTGTCTTATACTAGATATTCTTGATGCTCTGGCACTTACCACCTCACTGCCCAAGAGAGACTGCTTCCTTCTAGCCAATTTTTAGAGATGAAAAAAAGCTTACTTGGGGGGCATGACTTTTATACTCAAAATCCAATCCAGAGCCCAGATCCCCCCAAAACAAATCCTTTATCAAATTCTCATATCCCAAGTCTACATTCCTCCTGCCCTAAATCACCTCAGGGTTAGCTTCCTGACACCTGGGGACAGTTCCTATGCCCCAGAGCCTGCTGGAATTATTCAAACTAGCCAGTCCTGTATACTCTGACCTGTCTTACTTTTCTCGTAGAAAACACAACATAGATTCAGGCATAGGGTTTTATTTCTCTCCCTCTGTCTTATAACCATAATAGGTGCTTCCTCATGTCGTCTGGGGTGTTCTGGGACACCTTTCCTCTCAGGAAATGGAAGTAATAAAGATCTTTCAGTGTCTCAGTCTCTCTGTAATATCAGTCACCTCCCTGTGTTAAAATCCCACAGGTACATTTTAAGATAGTCCTGGGGCGCCTGGGTGGCTTAGTCGGTTAGGCGTCTGGCTTTTGCTTAGGTCATGATCTCGCGGTTCGTGGGTTTGAGCCCCGCGTTGGGCTCTGTGCTGACTGCCAGCTCAGAGCCTGGAGCATATTTCAGAGTCTGTGTCTCCCTCTCTCTCTCTGACCCTCCCCTGCTCACGCTGTCTCTCTCTCTCTCTCTCTCCTAGAAATAAAAAAAAAAAAATAGTCCTGCTTAAATCCTTTTGGGAAGCAAATGAAGTGTTCAAATTGTTGTTAGTAATTAGAATCCCCTTGAGGACAGATGTCTGGTTCCTTGGGTAAGGAAGTGCCAGAGTCAAGGCTTTTGCCTCACAACCTATAAGACTCCTCACTATCTCATCTGTGAGCCCTGAAATGGGAAGGGTAGATACCAATTCTATTTGGGTCCAATACATATTGTTTATTTTTTGAAAATTATAAAATAAATATATTTGTTGCAAAAAATTGAGCATGATATGGGAGGATATGAAGCTAAATGTGAGGGTCGCTCTCCATAAATTGCCTCCTTTCATTCCTGATCCTCAAAGATGCCTACTAATGATTTCTGTGCACATCTTTCCACACTTGTTTTACTCTGTACAGACATGTATACATATCGAGGTAAGTTTCTTTCAAAAATGAGATCCAAACAGATCTCTTTTCTGCAACATGCTTCCTCACTCAACAATAGTTGGTGAATGTCTGTCTCTGGCCAGAGTTCCTTGGTATGAATAGACTATGACTTATTTAGGCCTTTTCCTCTTGATGTATATTTAGGCTGTCTTTAATTTTGTGCCGACTTAACTACTATTTCTAGAGAGCTCACTGTATAGCTACAGCTGCTGATGAGGCCCTCCACTATCCTTGGATTTTTCTCTGACCTCAGCTCCTGTCATTACCTCTACCTCAGCCACATTATCTTACATGTCTCACTGTTCCTCAGACATTCCAAACATATGCGGACCCCAGGGCCTTTGCACAGGACTGTTTGTCTGCCTGGAATGCTTATATTTTAGACAAGCATAGGCTTGGGCCCTCACCTCCTTCAGGGTCCTGCTTAAACATCACACATCTGACCCCTTTTTACCTGCTATATAACTTCCCCCACCTTAGCCCTGTGCCCCCCACCTTGCTCTATTTTCTCCCTGAGTGATGAGATAGGGAGTAGTCACTGGCTTATGTTTGGAAGGTCCAGGTGCATACTAAGTTTCTGTTTTGTTCATTCACTATATCCCCCATGTTTAGGACAGAGCCCGGCACATAGCAAGTCCTCAATGAGTATATGTGTTTACTGTGAATAGCCCTGCTTATTGCTAGTGTTCTCACATTGTCTGGCTGTTCACAACCACCCTATGGAAGAGGTGGTTTGCCTTATTTTAAAGTTGAGAAAACGGGCTCAGAAAGGTAACCTCCCTTGGCCCAGGCCACACAGCAAGGAAGTTAACTGGAATGGTGTTTTTCTTAAATTATTTTTTTTAAACATATATTTATTTTTTGAGAGACAGAGCAGGAACAGGGGAATGACAGAGAGAGAGGAAACCACATATTCTGAAGCAGACTCCAGGCCCTGAGCTGTCAGCACAGGGCCCGACTTGGGGCTTGAACTCACAGACCTCGAGATCATGACCTGAACTGAAGTCGGATGCTTAACCGATTGAGCCACCCAGGTGCCCCTGGAGTGGTGGTTTTTAAACCAAAAATTTCCAGGGAATCCTCTTAAACCACACATGTCCACGCACCACCCTACATGTTCAGAATCAAGATCTTTAGGTTTAAGGACTAAGAGTTTGCCTCATAACCTGCTCCCAGGAGGTTTTGAGAAAGGCCAGGGCTGGGAACTGCTGACCTAGAATGTGTTTTTATTCTCCAGCAGCTCAGGCACTGTGGGTTCTGACCACAAGGGAGGGTTGTGCAGACCGCCTCGAGGGAGAAGTGTTGGATGCTTTGTTTCTCAGTTAGGGAGCTGTGTCTTCCAGACAAGCTCACAGTCTCTTTCTGGGCTTTTACTGCAATTGTTATGATTACTTCCTTGTTGGGGGATAGCAAAATCTCCAGGGTTTGGCATGCGCCTATTTTCCTGGTTATTCTCACTCCTACACTTACACTTCACTCAAATCCCTCTTGAAAAACCTGCTGGTGCTCTTTTGAGATGGTAATTATGCTGCTTACTCTTAGGTGATAGAGAAAGGAAATAGGCCCGCAGAAAGCAAAGAGGACCCAAGGAATATCTGGCTCTAACACTGTCTCTTTCCTTAAGCCCTGTGCTCTGCCTTGCAGGTGCCTGGGAAACTTCTGGTATCACTCAGCTCTATTCTCTGAGGAAGGGCTGAGGCCGGGTTTCCCCAAAAGGCCCTGGATGGACAAGGATGTGCCTTGGGGCTGTGCAGGGTGATGGCTGCATCACCAGAGGCCTTGGGGCTGGGGCCGCTCCCCCCAGACAGATGCCAGCACTGGCTAGCTGCAGGAGCACAGGGCTTAGATTGTGAGGTTCACAAATGGCTCTGCCAATCTCTCCTCATCTGTACTGTGGGGGTGTGATGATATTGTATCCACTCTGCTGCTGTGTGGAGGAGAGAATGAGGGATGTCGGGTGAGTGTTCTAGATAGACACAGGTATAGACTGTGAGGCAGATGAATGTGCCACCTCAGTTCCCTGGCAGGAAATGGATTCAAGTTTCCATAGAAACTTGGGAGTTTGGGAATTTCCGTAGAAGAACACTTAAATTCAGCTTGGTGTCTAAGGCACTTTTCTAAAATTGTTACTTATTGCACTGGCCAAAACTTTCCCAAACAAAACCATTTAAATTAATATCAATCAATCCAGAGCTAAAGGAATATTCTAGAATATCTGGTTAGCTGTTGTTAAAGTAAATTCAGGTTAAGGATCTGGATACTCATGAATGCTTTTTTCTCCCTCCCTCCTTCTCTGTCTCCTTATCTCCCTCCCTGCCTGCCTAGATTTATGAAGTCTTTGTTGCAAAAGGGAGAGCATGAAATTCTGAGTCAGTCAGACTGGGGTTCAAATCCTACCTTATCTACTGAATTGTTTTATGCATCAGTTTTTTAACACAGAAAAATGGTGATATGAAGACCTACCAATCTAGGCGGTTCTGAGGACTAATACCAATAGTTAATATTTGTAGAACACTTAGTTTCTGCCCAGCACTTTACCAACATTAACAGATGTAATTGTCACAATTATTCCATGAGGTCGGTACTAAATTTTTTTTTTTAATCTGCAAGAAGCATTTATTTTTTGGTCCTATCACAGGACTTGAGATTATTCAGCTATGAGAGTTATCCTGGAATTCTGTTCATGAAAAATTCCTTCCAACCTTCTTGGCAAGATGCAAGAATGATGGGCTATAAAATTGTACCTTTATAATAGTTTTAGGTGTCTTTGATTTTTTTTCTTTTATAGTTTAGTATCAAGTTGGTTTCCATATAACAGCCAGTGCTCCTCCCAACAAGTGCCCTCCTTCATGCCCATCACCTCTTTTTCCTTCTCCCCCACCAATCCTCAGTTTGTTCTCAGTATTTAAGAGTCTCTTATGGTTTGCCTCCCTCCCTCTCCTTAACTATTCTTTCCCCTTTCCCTCCCCCATGGTTCTCTGTTAAGTTTCTCCTGTTCCATATATGAGTGAAAACATATGGTATCTGTCTTTCTCTGCCTGACTTATTTCGCTCAGCATAACACCCTCGAGTTCCATCCATGTTGCTACACATGGCCAGATTTCATTCTTCCTCATTGCCATGTAGTATTCCATCGTATAGATAAACCACATCTTCTTTGCTCATTCATCAATTGATGGACATTTACGCTCTTTCCATGATGTGGCTATTGTTGAAAGTGCTGCTATGAACATTGCGGTATGATGTCGGTACTATTATTATGGCATTTTACAGATGAGGAAACAGTGAGAAGTTAAAAAACTTTCCCAAAGTCACACAGCCAGTAAGGAACAAGTCTGTATTCTCATGACTATTACTTTAATTCGTTCTTGCAGATGGGACTTCTGAATACAAACTAAGACTATGTTAACTACTGTGTTTACTACATTGATTAATTATCTCTAGAACAAATCTCTTAACTTGTAACTTTGTCCCAGTAGTGGTACTTCTTCCTTGTTCTCTTTCTTCCTGGTTCCCCCTTTCTTCAACACAAACCAAGCCTTACCTCAGCAGTAAAGCTATCATCGTATCTTTTTAAATATATAATGTTTATTATTTATAAGGTATATTTGCAAATATCTTATTTGACACTTCTCCAAAGAGGACATCCAGATGGCCAACAGACACATGAAATGACGCTCTGCGTCCCTCATCGTCAGGGAAATACAAATCAAAAACCACACTGAGACACCACCTCAAGCTAGTCAGAGTGGCTAAAATGAGCAAACCCGGAGAATATAGATGCTGGTGAGGATGTGGAGAAACGGGCACCCTCCTACACTGTTGGTGGGAATGTAAACTGGTACAGCCCCTCTGGAAAACAGTGCAGAGGTTCCTCAGAAAACTAATAATAGAACTCCCCTATGACCCAGCAATAGCACTGCTAGGAATTTACCCAAGGGATACAGGAGTGCTGATGCATAGGAGGACGTGTACCCCAATGTTCATAGCAGCACTCTCAACAATAGCCAAAACATGGAAAGAGCCTAAGTGTCTATCAACGGACGAATGGATCAAGAAGTTGTGGTTTATCTATACGATGGAATACTACATGACAATGAGAAAGAATGAAATCTGGTCATGTGTAGCAACATGGATGGACAACATGGATGAGGGTGTTATGCTGAGCGAAATAAGTCAGGCAGAGAAAGACAGATACCATATGTTTGCACATATAGGTGGATTAGGAGGGACTTAATGGAGGACCATGGGGGAGAAGAAGGGGAGAAATAGTGGGGGAGAGGGACGGAGGCAAACCATGAGAGATCTTGAATGCTGAGAACAAACTGAGGGCTGATGGGAGTGGGGGAGAGGGGAAGGGGGGTGATGGGCATGGAGGAGGGCACTTTTTGGGGTGAGCATTGGGTGTTATATGTAAACCAACTTGACAATAAACTATAAAAAAATAAAAATAAAAAAATGAAAAAAATAAAAATGCTTGTATTTGTGAGACATAGTGAGTGTGTTGTTATTAGCTGCCCTTTAGAGATGAGGGAACAGCCTTATGGTTAGGACAGGGAGCCCGATGAAATTCCCAGCTCTGTTCTGACTTGCACTAGTTTCTGGACCTTGAGTTGCGATGATGTTCCTGTAGAGGACCTTGACTTTTGTTGTTTACTCAACACCCATTCCTTCTTCTGATACGAAGTCAGACTCTTAACCAACCGAGACACCCAGGCGTCCCATCTATTCCTTTTTCTGGAATAGTCTCTTGATTTTCCTCTGGGGACCTTTTTTATTTTATTTTATTTTTCTCTCCTTACCTCAGAACTTGTGTTTCATGTGAGGTCTTCCTACACATGCTCCAGCCTCCCCAGGGTGTGACATTAGACTGGTCACAACCATTCATTCATCCACTCAATGTTGGGACTGTTCTGCTGGGATTCCTGAGCTGTAGCTCAGGGTGGAGGCCTGTAGTTGTTGGTGACCCTCTCTGCCAATTCAAGGAGAGACTAGACGGACAGTGAAGTCAACTCAGAAAAGCAGAACCAAGAGATGTGGGAAGGCAGAGTTCAGGGCATCTCCTTAGAGTAACTGGATCCAACAGAACCTGAAGCCAGAATATCTACTCCAGATTTAAATTTTTTTTAATGTTTTTTATTTATTTCTGTGAGAGAGAGAGAAAGATAGAGAGAGAGAGAGAGAGAATGAACACGGGAGGGTCAGAGAGAGAGGGAGACACAGAATCTGAAACAAGCTCCAGGCTCTGAGCTGTCAGCACAGAGCCTGATGCGGGGCTTGAACCCACAAACCGTGAGATCATGACCTGAGCCGAGGTCGGATGCTTAACCAACTGAGCCACCCAGGCGCCCCTATATACTCCAGACTTTAGTTCTATGCATTAAGAAATTCCCTCCCCGGGGCACCTGGGTGGCTCAGTTGGTTAAGCATCTGACTTTGGCCCAGGTCATGATCCCACAGTCTGTGGGTTCGAGCCCCCATCGGGCTTTGTGCTTACGGCTCGGAGCCTGGAGCCTGCTTCAGATTCTGTGTCTCCCTCTCTCTCTGACCCTCCCCCCCTCTTGCTCTCTGTCTCTCAAAATAAAAAAAAGACATAAAAAATTTTTTTTGAAAGAAATCCCCTCCCCATTTCTTTCTTTGAAGCATCTTGAGTTAGGTGTTCTGTCACTTTCAGTTGAAAGAGCATTAACTGACAGACCCCCACAAATAAACTGTTTCTTGGCAGAGGGTGAGGGGGACTGTGGCTAATTATTTTTTTCCTTTTTCCTTGGGATGTTGGGCATGTATTAGGTGCCCATAAATATTTATCAATTCAGTAAGCATGAATTTAGTGGAGGATGGGATAGTTATTAATAATTTTGAACAATTACTTTAAAATTCTGTGTACTGGACTCATTTACTCCCTTTCTTGAGATATCCAGGGAAATTTGGAATAACTTTTCTTTGGGGTTGTTTCCAACTTGCTTGATTTCCCACTGAGACCAACTGTAGTTCACATGGATTTGCACTGGAGAAAGTCATATTTTATTTTTAGTACTGTTTACTCAAATTCTTTACTAAGAATTTTTACCACTTAAGCATGGAGATCTGATCTTTCTGAACTACAAGGTGGACCATCTACCTCCTCTTCCCTCACAGATTCCTGGTTGCTCAGAAAAGGAGCCCCCAGCCATGGATCTGTAAATTTTAGGGAATACACTAATGTCATGGTCAGTTCTATGCTTCAACTTTGCTAGGCTCCAGTCCCCTATTCTTCATTAAACATTTATCTGGGTTTTGTTGTGAAGGTATTTTGTACAGATGATTAGAATCCATTACCAGTTGACTTTGTTTTTTTTATTTTTCCTTTAAAAAAATTTTTTTTAATGTTTATTTATTTTTGAAGGAGAGAGAAAGTATGAGTGGGGAAGGAGCCGAGAGAGAGAAGGAGACACAGAACCTGAAGCAGGCTCCAGGCTCTGAGCTGTTAGTACAGAGCCCAATGCGGGACTCGAAATCACTATCTGTGAGATCATGACCTGAGCAGAAGTAGGACGCTTAACTGACTGAGCCACCCAGGCACCCCACCAGTTGACTTTAAGTAGAGGAGGTTTTTCTAAGTAATCTGGTGGGCATGATTTAGTCAATTAAAAGATCTCAGGAGCAGAGCTGAAGCTTCCCTGATAAAGAAGACATTCTACCTACACACTACAGCACCTGCTCATGCCTCAAAGTCCTAGTATGTCTTAACGAGAGGTGTCCCCTACAGATTTCAGAGTCTCCAGACAATCTTCACAATTGCATAATCTGATTGCTTGCCATACATTGATTAATATATATTATCTCCTTCTGGTTCTGCTTCTTTGGTTGAACACTGACATACACAAATGACAAATCTTTAAGTCCCTGAAATGGTAGGCAGAGTGGGTGTGCAGGGCTATGTGGGAGTGGAGGTAAGACCCCAATCTCTAGAGTTTCAAGGGGCCCCGGTCACATCACAAAGATGAAGAACCTTGGTCTGCTGGATAAAGGCCCAAGTCTTTAAAATGATGCACAGTGCTCCATGACCTGTCCCTGCTGACCACCGCAACCTCATTTCTGCCCTCCCGCCGTCTCACTTATTAGAATCCAGGAGTATCAATGCACCTGGGCTACACAAGAGACTTCATGAAAATCGTTATGGGGAGCAAGGAAAATACCCCAAAACTTTCTGGATGCTTCAGACAAGACTCTTCACTGTCCCATCTTCAAACCTCCATAAACCTGCCATGGTTCCTGTAGAGCCCATCTTGGTCCTTCCTGCCACTTACAGACCAGCCACCACTCTCGACCTTGAGACAAGGGGAGTCTTATCACTCCCTTTATCCCAGTTCATGTCCTTCTGGACCCCAGACCATCGCTCATCTTGTGGACTCTCAATACCATGGCCTATTTCCTGACCCATCTCCCGCCCCTTCCTTTTCTGGTGCCTCTTAGAACACAAGGTCGCTCATCAGCAAAGTGCCCTGTATCCTCACCCTCCTTTCTGAATGTTACTGCACCTTCTTGTTCTGACTGCAGATTGGCTGTCCCCTGAGGGGCCTCTGTTCCTGTAGCAGGCTCATGCAGTGGATGTTTACTGCTCAGTTGTCATTCCACTGGGTGTGGACGTGGATAGGACCTCTTTGCTCCTCCTTGCCATTTCTAGACAGTTCATCTCTCTGCCTCCTTATATTCCTCTAGGGTGGAATCTCATGTCATCAGTCCATGATGCCCACCGGTCTTCCTGGTTGATGTCATCTCCTAATTTACTTCACTCTCCTCATATTTTGGAGGTCTCAGCTCCTGGCCTCTGTCTGTCACTCTCTCTGACATTACTGTCCGGATTCTAGGTGATTCCAGTGTCTCCTTAGAAAATCTGCTACATACTCTGGCCTCACAGTTCCTTGACTTTTTTTCTTCCGGTGGCTTCGTTTCCCACCCAATCTCAGTGTCTTACTCACGTGGTCATATGGAGAACTTATCACTACCTATAACTGCGGTATCTTCATAAACTGAGCTTCATGCTCCCCCCTGTCCTAATGCCACTTCTTTTTTGGGACTCCATCCAGTGTCCCAAATCCCACCACTGCTTAATTCTACTTGGATGCTGCCATTTTTATTCTTTACCCTATTCAAGTCTTCACCTCCTTTCTTACCCTGTTTAGATTCTATGACAATTACTCTCTGGAATAAACCTTTGACTCCTTGGCCTCTCTTTTGCTTTATTGAACCTTATTTAGCTAAACCACCACTTTGGCTTAGAGGCACCAGGGAAAAATGCACCACCAGCTGACTGCCCTGCATCTCCAAATGTGATTGTTCACCTCAGAAGGGTCCTTGATTAATGCTGCCTATCAGTGATACTCAATTTTCTCATTTCATTAACCATCCCACTTTCCTTTATAACTATTTCATACCTGTCTTCTCTTTTTAAATCTCTGACACCTCTTCTTCCATGGTTACCCTCAATGAATGACCTTATTTTCCATTTTATTCAGAAAATAGAGGAAATCAGAAGACATAGAAGCTCCCACCACCATACTGATACCCCCTTTTGTGTTGTATCATGCGGGTATGCTCTGCCACTCTCTTGTCATTTGTGCCTCTGTCCCAGGCCAGCCTACCTCCTGTGCACTGGAGGTCATTCCCTCTCCCTTTCCCTCTTGTCTTCTCAATGACATCACTCCAGCAAGTCTCCTCTCTGTCTTGCACACTCTAAAGGTCATTTCTTTCCTTCTTTCTATTGCTCTCTCTCTCTCTCTCTAGTTGTGTAATAGTGTATATCTAGAGATTACATATATACATATTATACATGTAAATATGGAAGTTATATATACATGTATAGTAATAAAGTAATGTATAGAAACAGTACTTATAAAGTAAATTATGTTTGTGTACAAATCTGTATTGTTACATATACTATAAACAGTACTAATATGTTACCTTTTCCAAACACTTCTCTCTCAAGTCAGTGCCTCATTTTGCTGCTGCCTTTTATAGCAAAGTCTTTGAATGAAGTCTCTCTGCAGTTTCATTCCCTCCCCCCATTTTTCAGACCTGCCCCATTGGGTTTCCATCCGACTGCTCCAATGCAAGCAACCTGTTCAAGGCCATCAGCCACTCCCACAAGTTTATGGCAGTGATCACTCCTTAGTCCTCTTGGTACGTCACCTATTGTTCTACTTACTCCTTCACTCATCCACGAGAAGCTACTGTCTCTAGTTTTTTTCTCTTACTCCTTTTCCTTTTCATTGTCTCCTTTCCTGGATTCCTATCCTCTTCCTAATATGTAAATTTTTGAAGCCCAGGCTCAATCCTCAGATCGCTTCTTTATCTGTACTGACCCTCCTTCCCTTGTTATCCCATCCAATCACATGCCTTGAAACATCTATTTGTAGCCTACACCTTCCTTCTGAACTTCAAACTCACCAACTAGACATCTACACATGAGTTTCTCTAAGGAACATGAACCCAGTATTGCTAGCATCGAGCTCCTGATGTTTTCCTCCCACCCTGATGCCATATTCTTGCTCATCCAATTGGTAACAATTTTTTTCCAATGCTCAAACCAAATACCTTGAATTCCCCTTGATACTCCTCTTTCCCATGAATCTGACATTGGAGACAACTCACTGTGGCTCTCCTTAAGCGCTGTATCAAGCATCTCACCCTTCCTCACTGTCTTATCATATCTAAGTCTTCAATTAGCTAGTTTCTGTATTAGCCTGGCACCCCCACTCCCAACCCTCTAAAGAGTCCTATGCACAAGAGATAAACCAGTCAAAGGAGCATCTGGTTACAGCTAGAGCTTTGGTCACAAATGCCCAAGTAGGACCCCAGAACCCTAGTGAGTGGGGCTGGGATGCAAACATCCTTCCTGCATTCTGTGGAGGTTATCACTCTGATGGCCAGGAAAGACAGGTCCAGGGAAAATAAAGGCAACAGACAGTTTTTCTTTGGCTTTCAGGTCTAATTTTGAACAAAGCTGTCTGGTATTTGAGCTTTCTGGCTGGTAAAATAAAATGCCACAAATAGAAATGTCCTTAACCAAATTAATTACATTGTTTTACTGTGC
The DNA here is from genome assembly GCF_008692635.1 of Crocuta crocuta. Lineage (NCBI taxonomy): Eukaryota > Metazoa > Chordata > Mammalia > Carnivora > Hyaenidae > Crocuta > Crocuta crocuta. The sequence goes on along the minus strand of NW_027551568.1, from coordinate 11,085,880 downwards.
TACGATGGGGTTAGTTTGCCCTCAAACAGAACAATGCAATGTAAAATATAAGCTGTGAGGTGGATTGTTGTCAGACTTTTTATGCATGTCCACTTTATCGTGGTCTCTGAATTCTTTATAAAAAAGAGCCTGCTATTGTTTAAATAACAATAAGTCTGGTAAGTCTGCTGAGAGCTGGAGCAGGGATGATAGAATCCACCCAACAGTCCATTTTCCAAACAGCAACCTTAGATTGGTCTTAGAATGTTAATCAGAGCCTGTCAGTCACTCTCATTCTCAAAACCCTGCAATAGCTTCCTGCATCCCTGGAGGTAAATCTTAAGGCCCTCGCATGGTCTTAGATGGGCTTCATCCTCATTCTCTTCTGACCTCACATCCCTCATCATGCACTTCATTCCAGCCACCTGGCATCCTCCTATGTCTGGAAGGAACCAAGCACCACCAATCACACCTTTCTTCCAACTTGTTACTCTTCATCCCACAGTGATCTTCACCCAGATGCTGGTGGCACTCATTTCTCTACCTTCCAGTCTCCGCTCAGATGTTGGCTTTCTGTGGCTCTAGCCTTTCCTGATCCACCTTTCTTTCTTTTTTCCTCTGGGTTTATTTTATTTATCTACTTATTATGTACTATTCTTAATTTACATCCAAGTCATTAGCCTATAGTTCAATAAAGATTTCAGGAGTAGAATCCAGTGATTCAGCCCCTACGTAAAGAACCCCCAGTGCTCATCCCAAGAAGTGTCTTCCTTAATGCCCCTCACCCATTTAGCCCATCCCCCTACCCACAACCTCTCCAGCAACCCTCAGTTTGTTCTCTATACTTAAAAGTCTCTTATGTTTTGTCCCCCTCCATTTTTATATTATTTTTGTTTCCCTTCTTTTCCCTTATGTTTCTCTGTTTTGTATCTTAAATTCCACATATGAGTCAAGTCATATATTCGTGTCTCTCTGACTAATTTCTCTTAGCATGATACATTCTACTTCCATCCACGTTGTTGCAATTGGCAAAATTTTATTCTTTTTGATCACTAATATTCACATATATATGAATATATTCACGTAAATATGAATATTCATATATATGTGAATCTCACATATACCACAACTTCTTTATCCATTCATCTGTCAATAGACATTTGGGCTCTTTCCTTACTTTGGCTATTGCCTGACCCACCTTTCTAAAGCAGCACATCCCCTTTCTAAAGCAGTACATCTGCCTCTCTCTTACATACTTCCCTCTTCATTGACTTCATCACCTCCTGACAGGCACATCTTTTATTGTCTTTGTCTGTCTGTCCAATCCTCAAGTGGCCTGTAAGATCTAGAAGAAGGAGTTCATCTGTTTTGATAGCGACCCTGTCTTGAGTGTCTAGGATAGTGCCAAGCACTCTGTGGATTCTTAATCCTGGCTATCTATGACTATATCAGTCTTGTGGACAATAAGAATCTTAATGGACAAGCCAAAAAGACCAGTAGTTACAAGAGAGGAGAGAGAGACAGAGGCAGAGACAGAGATAGAGACAGAGGGAGACACAGAGAGAGAGAGAGAGAGCTAGTGTTCTAGAAATCTCAAACTCTTAACTTTTGTTCTCACAAGATAATTCTTCTTTTGGGAGCCTTGAAACCTGGCTAAATCTGGACCTGGTCCATCCACATCTGTGCTCCTCCCCATCCTGTTATGGGTGAGGGTGGTAGAGTGAGGGGAAGAAGAACATCTGCTCCCTTCATAGGCCACAACCTGTGTGTCTGTCTGCCAGCTGCCCTCGAGTCTGAGCATGAAACCTCCCCAAACTGACCCTTATGATTTCAAATAATCAAAGAAAGGCAGTCTAAATCTGAAACATTTGGAAGCTGAGAACCTGATTTGGCCCAAAAAAGCTGATGCTTATTAAAATCTTCAAAGGGCAAACATGGAAATGGTCCATGTTTTAGATTATCTCCCTCCCATTTGTCATGTCTGGAACCATTTTTACAGCACTGAAATCAAAAGCTCCAAGAGTTCAGCTTTCTTCCTCCACACACCTCTTTGCTGGCAAGGTTCCAGAGCATTCTCCAGGCTCATGGGTCACAGAAAGAGAATATGTGTGGTCAGAGGGCTTCTCTGACAGTCCGCACTTGAGCCAAGTTGTTTGAAAGCTGAGATGAGTTTAGAGAGGCCATTGTGGTTCAGGATTTAGAATAAAAGTTTCAGGAAGACTCATGTGTTTCACTTAAAATGCAAAATATATGGCTGATGTCATGGGTGGCTATTTTTATATGATGTCTTTTGTAGATAAACATTTGCCATAGATTTTAATCTGTCAAGGGGAAAAGAAGTAAATATAATTTGTTTCTAGTGCTTTCTCCATGACAAGAACTGGCCTGGGTACTTGCAGTACACATTTAATCAGTTTGCTGCCTTTATCTTAAGCAATGATCCCTTTTCCAATATCCTAGAGAAAAACAGAGAGCATGATCAGCATCCTCTCAAATTTTCCTTTTTTTTTTTTTAAATTTTTATTTATTTCTAGGAGAGAGAGAGAGAGACAGCGTGAGCAGGGGAGGGTCAGAGAAAGAGGGATACACAGACTCTGAAATAGGCTCCAGGCTCTGAGCTGGCAGTCAGCACAGAGCCCAACGCGGGGCTCGAACCCACGAACCGCGAGATCATGACCTAAGCGAAAGTCGGATGCTTAACCGACTAAGCCACCCAGGTGCCCCTCAAATTTTCTACCATACCTAATTTATCCACATTCCCATCCATTCTCATTTGCTTCCCGTTGGTCTTAATGAACATTGGTGTGAGGCAAGACCCATGCTTATTCAAAACCAAGCCCTACCCCTGGAGATTGTTCCAACCTACCTCTCCTAGACTACCTGGCTCAGTAACCTGTCATTTTCTAGTATCTTTGACTTCACCACTGGCCGACTGCTCTCAGTCTGTACAAACGTTCAAGTCTTTCCCACACTGGAATAACTTTGACTTGGCTCTAACTACTTCTAACCACCATACTTCTCTGTTATTCCAAGAAACGTAGAGTTGATAGGTTAAAGTCAACTTACAGGAGCAATAAAGCATGAAGAAAGCAAACCAGCTTTTTCCAAGAGTCCTTCAAAAGCCACTATCTGAAGGCATTCAGGTGTGCCTGGCCATTCTGTGCTTGACAGCAGTTGGGAATAACTATTTCCAAGCTACACTAATTTGAAGGGACAACTGCTTAGCTAGATTGCCCAGATTTCACTGATTTCTAGAGTGTTCTACCTAAGGCCAGCTAGAAGTTAGAAATTGGCCATTACGGGTGAGAGGTATGGGGATGTGTGTGCACATGTATCTGAATGGGGGGATATATATGGACAATAGAGGGCATAAATAGTTTCTATTCCCTGCCCAGTGACTAGTTTTAAGCCTTTATGGAGAGAGTTGTTAATGTCAGATGTTGAAAGAAATGTTTCCAGGGAACCTTCTCAGGAAGATGTTTCCAGTAAAAATTTGAGTCTCTGGGTACAAGCACAATTATTTTGGAGCCAGGTGACTCACTATGGGAAAGAGACTTTCTCTCCATCTCTGCCCAGAGCTTAGCAACATTCTGGCTGCATGAAGATCATCAACTTTGGGAAAACAAGAGACTGCATCTATTATTTGAATGTTACCAGGCTCAAGATGAACTCCATTAAGGACTGTAATTTGCACAGACTATGATTTGGACCATGATTTATGGTGACTTCTGCATAGGAATTCATGAGCACATGTGAGCACAGCATAGAAACACTTGGGGGGAAGGATCTCAGTGAGAGGAGAGAGCATGACATTGGACTGTTGACTTTGAGGTGTCCTTATCAAGTATGCCTAGGCTGGTGAGGCCAGAGGACAGAAATGCAATCTCAAGGAGGTCAGGGATTTTTGCCTGTTTGGATCACTTTTGATCCAATAAATAAGTATACGTTCAAGGAACGCAAAATGAATTTGGGTTCATCGGGTCAGGAAAATATGATTGAATTGGTTAAATTCCGACTGAGGTATGGAAGAGAGAGTGAGAGAAGAGCAGTGGCCTCTTGTCAAGAAAGTTTGGCTGTGAAAATATGGTGAGAAACTAAAGATGAACCTGAGAAGGTCATGTAATTCATTATTCACTACAATGTTCTACAAACTGTACTATAATAGATAGGAAACACCAAAACAGGCTTGAGTAGATCATGTTATTTTGAATGGTACATCTAGTATATTATCTCAGTGATCTTCATATCAAACAATGAGATAGGAGGGATGGATATGTTCATTAATTTTTCCAGGTAAGGACAGAGAGAATAAAGTTAAATGGCTGGCTAAAGGTCACTTTAAATGGTTCACTCATGTGTGAACAAGAGCCAATGACTTTGAACTGCTTTCTATCATATTTTTCACCTGATCATAGTGCAGAAATGAGATTTTGGCTGATGGATAGATTTGGACTTGGCAAAGCTGTGGACATTTTTTGGTTTGTTTCATCTCCTCTTTTTAATTCTGCAATGATGACTATGAAGTGATAAGCCTTTAATATCCACCTTTGACTGCAAAGGTTAGAGTGACATGGGGAGATAATCAAAATGGAAAGAAATACAATTTAAGACCTGGCTCCAGGGATTAAGATGAGGATAATGTATCGAAACAGCTGAGAGTTTCTGTACAGGCTTTAGTTCACATCCCAACAGCACAGAACAAATTGCACAAATTCTAGGAATTATGTCCCTTGATAACAAACACTGGTCACTTTTTCAAATGTCACCAAATGGCTCTGTTGACTCTGTTTTGTAACAAGTTACAAGCAGATGGCACTTTGAAGTGTATGATGCAGTTTAGAAAACAAAATCAGTTGGACATTTTTGTCTGGTTTGCTAAGATAATGTGATGAAGCCCAACATGAAAGAATCTTGGCGTGCACTGATACAGCAAGCCTACACACTGTTCAGTGGATTTGTTCTCATTTCTTGCAATCAAAAAGTTGATTTTTCTACTGTTAGCTCATGAAGGTTTATGCACTTGCTGAATAAAAGGTGCAAAGCAGGAGAGAACTATCATTTCTTGATGTTTTATCTATTTATTTTTTAATATTTGAGAGAGAGAGAGAGAGAGAGACAGAACATGAGTGGCGGATGGGCAGAGAGAGAGGGAGACACAGAATCGGAAGCAGGCTCTAAGCTCTGAGCTGTCAGCACATGGCTGATGTGGAGCTCGAACTCACGGACTGCGAGATCATGACCTGAGCCAGTCAGATGCTTAACTGACTGAGCCACCCAGGCGCCCCTAGAACTATCATTTCTTGAATGCTTGTTATGTGCCAGACTCTTTATATGATATATTATTTATAAACTTATGTATCTTATTTAATTCTAAAGTAATTCTGTTGGTAGTTACTATTACCCCTAGTTTAAATATAAATAAATGAAGGCCTGCAGATATCCCGTACCTAATTAGGTATGAATCAGAATACAGACCTTGATCTGACACCCAAATCCATTTCTTTTTCCTACTTTGGGGTAATTTGGATAGAATCCTGCCCCTACCTGCCCCTTGTCACCTGTTTTAAAAATATTTTTATGTTAACAATTAAGTAGCAAAATAGATGCAACTGGAAAGTGTTTATGTAATATAACCCTTATTTATGTATCGAATTCCAAATTCATTGCTTTAAGAAATAAGAGTTTATGGAATATTTTGACAAATACTGTGGGTTTGACTCTCTCAAAACCCATCCCAATCCATTCCCCCCTGACTTTTTCTACATTAAAGACAGAATACACAAACAACACACAAACTTCCAGATCTCCTTGTAGCAAGGAGTGTGGGAGTACATGGAAAGTACAGGAAGAGGGTTTCCTTTTCCAATTAAAAGGGCATAGTTTGACAACAAGGTTTTTGCCTTCCTGCCTGGAATATAAACTCAATGTATGTGCCTGGAGGTACAGCAGCTGTCTTGCCACCATGAGGATGAAAGTCACATGCTAACCAACACTAGTGAAGCAGGGAGACAGAAGAAGTGTGGCTTCCTGATGACGCAGCTACATCATCCTTGGATCATCTACCTTTCCTTCTTGTTATGTGACAAAAATAAACCCATTACATGTGATAGGAACTAGATTTTCTGATGCTCACAGATAAATGCAATCCTAACTGATACACTTGGTAGCCAGCATTTTAGAAGACATTCCTATTTTCTAACTGTGTTCCATATTTATGCCAGTTTGGTCCCAATGTGTAGTTCTGAAACATTGGATGTACAGCCACCAAATTAGATAATAGATTCATTGGAATGGTGTTCCTTTGGTTGGGCACAAGCTGGAATAGAGTTGGGTCTCCTCCCTGGTTGTGGGAAAATGGCCAGCAGAGCCTATAATGTGAATGACTGGTTTTTCCAGAAAGTCTGGACATTACTTCAGTCAAAGCACTCAGCATGGAGTTGGGGAGGGAAAGCAGGGTGACCAGGCTTGACATGTCACTACCATTTTGCCTTGCATGGATGTAGAGCTGGCCTTTGATGGAGAAACCTAGAAAGGACCTTGAGAAATCATTTTGTCTTTCTTTTCACCTTGAGGAAGGACCACACTGAAGTCATACCAGACAAGTATGATAAGCAATCTGGGTTTAATAGACGTCCAAAGAAGACGATTCCTCAGCCTCTTCCCTCAGGAGGCCATTTCAACATTTCAAAACTTGGAGTACATTCTTTCTTTACTTAAACAGAATGTGTATTGCATGGGAAGGGGGAGCCCTTTATCTTTCTCCAGCAGGGCCATAGAGTAGGGTGTGTGGCTGGGCAGTCCCAGATTAAGGTTGTCCTGCCATTTCCTAGCTGGTGCTGAACTTCCTTATTACTTAACTGCACCAAGCTTCAGCCCCTCATCTGTAGAATCAGCAAATAGTTACCATACTAGGGTTTTGATGAGGAGCTAATATATGTAAAATACTGGGAATATTACCTGTCGTAAAAGTGCACGTATAACAGTAGCCCTTTCTCCTACTCTAGCCTCTGGACAGCAGCTCACCACCATTCTCCGGGTGAGATTGCTTTGGAGTCCTAAGAAGCATCACTGACTTGTCCCACAACACTCTCCATGACTAGTTAATTGACTTGTCAATGTCCTAATCCCATCCTCTTCGCTTTTAGTTTTCAGCCCTTGGATTTTAACTTTGGACCTGGTTTTCCCAAAACGGCTTCTAAAAATGTGTTTGCAATTTGGAGAGATCACATTTCTATAAATTAAGAAAAAAAATATCAGTGCTATATTTTAAAATCGGAAACATTGGCCTGTACGGTTTGTGTTGCCATGAACACAAGATATTCGTTCTAAGTTGTGGACCCTTAATTGGGGTTTACATGATGGTGATAGAGACATAATAGAGTAATGAGACAATCATCCTGATTGTTACAGCCAAGAATACTCTAGCCACAAAGAGTTGGCTGATTGAGAGACAAAGACTTCTCTGGTACAAGTTATCTACACTGTGACCTTCGCTATGGAGCGATGCTGTCTCAGACCCAAGTGAGGTTTGCTGCGCAATTTTAAGAAAGGAAACATTTCAGACCATGAATTGTTTTTTCAAAGCCATACGCATGACTCTTGGCTAATAGAGCATTGGATCAGCCGACTTCTGGCAGCTTTGCACATTGGCCGCACTAACATATGTACAATTTCAGACTCGCAGCCACACATGAAGTCATTGTGAAGCGGCACAAATCATCCCTAAAATCTGCCATGCGGTGGTTCTTCTCCTCTCCAACAATGTAATCCCTAGGAATTGTGATGATATGAACTTTTTAAGAATTGTTAATTAATCTTCATTCACTTAGGACCCACTAATTTATCTTTGACGACAAAGAACATTTTGGAAAAAATGCAGAAGATGGAATGAAAGAATGAATGTAGTATAGTTTGGTTTAGAGATTTTTCTCTCCTTCTTTTTGTACAATTACTCATGGCATATGATGTTAAGATGAGGAAAGAAAATGACAAAACAGACTTTTAGGACTAAAAGAAGCTCCATGGATTTACTGCTAGTCACACTATCTCATTATTGTATTTTATCTTCTCTCTATAGCACTTAGAAGTCTCTGAAGTTACATTCTGGTTTATGACTCTTTTGTTGCCCCCTCTAGAGGTAGGAAGGTAGAGACTTTGGTTCTTGTTCACAGGTCTATCTAGAGTAATGCATAGCACATAGTAGGTGTTAAGTATATATCTGGGGACTGAGTGGACCAGAGCTGGGCACCTGTATGCGGGCTTGGTTATGTCTGTTCCATACACTTGAGAGGTAAGTGACATACTCGGAGTCTTGCAGTTAGAAAGTGATTAAGCCAGAATTTAAAACCATGGCCGTTTCCCTTCGAATCCTGACATTTGCCACCACAGGAAATTATTTCCAGCATTCAATGGTTCTTGTTCTACCACGCCCTCTGTGACCTCTTTCTGAGGCAGCTAAAGTTCCCAGCACATGTTTTGAGAACACGTTTGGCTTGCATTTATCTGTGCTGCAGTAGTCTTCAGAGAAATCGATCTCATTATATTTTATGCAGCACAGTAAATACTCCAAGTCGCTGATTTCTCTGTGTAAAGTTTATTGAGTAAATTTCTCATGCTATACAGACAGAGGCTCACTTTATTTTAAGATGGTGATGAATTCCACTGAACTGTACTGATTTATAATAAAAAGCCTACAAAGGGAAGGAAAGCCACCCCTCTGCTGATGCAATCAAAAGGGTTGATGACAAAAAGTTTGGATGGTCACAGGGCTTGGAAGAAGGTGACGCATGCTAAAAGTTGAAGAAAGCACCAGGACATAAACAAGACAGTAAATAACTCTGAAATAAGGTTGATTACCCCAGGGCAATCCAAAAATTTGAATGGGGAAAAGGCCCAATCTCTTGTACTTAACAGAACATTTCACCTTTTTTAGTGGAAATGGCAATCTTCATTCTTTCCCAGATTACAAAACAGGCTGAGGAGAGTGATTGTCCAACTTCGATGCACATCCAAATCCTCTGGAGAGTTGCTGAACAAGGGGTCCAGGTGCCTGCTTTAATTAATGAGGCCCTGGGGCCAGTTACCCATGAGAGTTTAACTGATATGGACCACTGACATCTTCCACTAGCTCACTCTCCCCTGCAGGGGGCAGTGTGGACTTGGCCTCATCAAGAGCATGGGGTCATGGGGTCCTGAAAAGACCATAGGAATGGGAATTTGAGAGTCTGCACTTAGCTTCTAGCTCTGCTAACTTCTCAGTGTGTGACTTAGGGGGGAATTGTCTCCCATCTTGAACTTGTTTCCCAGTCTGCGATCTTCATGGGCAATGGTCAGTCACATTCCCCCATAAGGCGTTGTGAGGGCTGGGCAAGAATGCACACAGAAGAGCCAAACAGCATGAGGGAAGAGAGGGAAGCAGATGGTCTGTCTCCACTATGATGCATCCAGATCATTCACTTCCAAATCCCAACCCTGCCGGCCATCACCTGTGTGGCCATGTGCAAGTTACTTAGCTAGCCCGAACCTCGGTTTCTCCTACAGAGAGACCCAAACAACACATTGCTTACATTAACTTTCAACCCTCCCATGAGCCCCCAAGGTTTTTACCCATATTTCATAGTAAGGAAACTGAAGCACAGAGGAGTGAAGTGATTGCACACAGGCCACTCTGAGACATGTCCCCAGGTGCTGTGGTTGTAGAGCTGCTACTCCTAACCAGCGAGTTGCCTGCTCCAAAGACATCATGAGACAGAGTGAGCAGAGAGCCAAATGCATGGTGAATGCCCAGTAAATGTTTTCCAATATTTGGATAATTTCCTTTCATATTCCAAACATGTATCCCTCCATTTTATGATCCATTGCACCACACATGTCCAACAGCTAGTGCCCAGATTTATTTAATTAATGCCATGAAAACAAAAGCTGGCTTGGGCTCCACAGACTACAAACATGTTAATTCTAAAAGGGGAGCATCGTCTTAGCTTTTGTTTTTATTGCTTTTAGCACGACAAGCATGTAATATATATTAAGTAAAAGTGAAAGGTTAGAGATCACTTCAGACTAAAAGTTGCTCCAGGAGATGTCTATATAAGAAATAGGCTGTTATATATTTCTAGTAACTACAATCCCTTTCCATCTGGAGCCTCCTGACCCTCTGATATGCTTACGCATGCACTGGCATCGAGGCACAGAGGAGTTAAGTAACTAACGTATTAGGAGCAAGACCAGTCTCATCATCACAGGACTTCAAACTGTGAACCAAAAGTATTCAAAGGGAAGGAAAGCAAGTCCGATATTGACTAGAGTTAAGGGAAGTTGTTCTTGTGCTTAGGAGAGGTTTCCAGGGAGTAGGAGATGGGTAAGTCAGATTTTATTATGCAAAGTGAGAATCAAGATATTGAGAGATACATAGTCTGATGGGATTGGGGGCAGAGTCTGAGATCTTGAGACTTGAGTTCCCTGCAGCCACAGGGATAAGAGACCCAGCAAAAGAACAAATTCCTTGGGAAGCTGTGGGGTCTCAGAGAGCAAATGTTGATCAAAACAGAGGTATTTACTTTACAGTAGCTGTACTCCACGAATTACTTCCCAAGAGGGGTGCCTGGGTGGCTCAGTCGGTTAAGTGTCCGACTTCAGCTCAGGTATTGATCTCATAATAGTGATCTCACGATCTCACAGTTCATGAGTTTGAACCCTGCGTCAGGCTTTATGCTGTTAATGCAGAGCCCACTTTGAATCCTCTGTCTTCCTTTCTTTCTGCCCCCCCCAACTCTCTCTTTCTCAAAATTAAACATTTAAGAAAGCTTTGAAAGAAATATATTCTAGTACAATGAGTTATTATATTATGTAATCCCATCTCATAATTACTATTAATGCAAACCCATAGTTTTACCAACACAGTTTATGCTCATGTATTGCAATGAATGCCTTATCTTCCCCACAGCAATGTAAAATGTCAAGCACATTGTTTAATAAAATAAACAGTAAATAAATCAGCATCCTCAACCAAAACTACATTGAGCACTAGGTTTATACTACTACAGGGAAATCTCCACCGGACACTATTAGCTTGTATGCTTCCCTTTCCTTGATTAAAATGCTGCGGTGTATTAAAATGAAGGAAACCCCTTCAATCTGAATTACATAGGCACAGATGACAGATGTAGGCATTCGATGACAATTCCATGTTTCAGGGTGAGGCTCCTGCAAGTGCCCATGTCAGCCTCTTGCTCATCTTCACTATGGATCTATAGCCATTAAGGGGCATAACTGCCAAGTCAAAGACTCTTTTCAAAACTAACCCTTCCCAAGCAAAGCCGATTCTGACGACTTTCGCTTTCTCTCCACTGTTCAGCAGAAGCATCCCCCAGAGGAGATGGTTCACTGAGTAAGCCCTGGTCAGTAAACACCCCAAACCTCATAGATGAACAGAGAGAGAACAGTTCAACACCAGTGTGAGCCAAAAGATTCATCTGTGGGAGAAGAAAAGCCTGAAGAAGTTCACTTCGATCGGGAAAGAGGGCTGTTTACTTACGTTGCTTGCAAGACCTTCCAACAGCTGGAGTCTTTGAATTCTAGTGTGCACAGATGTGGAGCTTTAACTCAAAATCCCCTTCCCTTTGGCAGCGAGGAGACTGATAGCTCTGCAAGGCTTCAGATTGATAAGTAATTTCCTGATTGGTTTCAGAAGCCTTCTCCCAGGCTTCGAGCAGTGGCCGGGAGAGAGGGAGCACGCAAGGCCCATGACGTGCAATGACGCTGTGGCCTGCACAGACCTCCTGTTTCATAGAGCTAGGAAGAAGTATCTGTCGACCTCACCAGCAAAAATAAATAGCCTCCTCTATCTGTTGGTTCTCTCCCTAAATCATATTTGGGAAACAGCACTAAGAGTCTAGACAATATTTTGTTCCAATATTTGTGACTGCCTTCTTACCAGCCACTTTAGAGAATGTTCTCAGAGACCATGCAGTCTGGCCCCTTCATTTTGCAGTGGAAGGAAATGAAAACTAGGGTTTACAAGCCTTGACCAGGAGCACATGGGGCATAAGTGAAAGGATTGGACCCCAAGAGCCTCCTGACTGTCACACCAGAGCTCTGTCCCCTATCGGGAGGTCGAGACAGACACAAAGGTTTGGCATCTGGCTTTTGATCTTTAGAATGCATGTCATGAATCTCAGTTCTCATAGGTGCAAAGTGGGAATCAGAATAGCAGTTATACTTGTGTGGCCTTGCAGTATGGGGATCGCTATGGGAGAGCCTCGTCAATGCGGAAACCAATTATACCCCATGATGGGATTTTGTCAGTAGGGCCTGATCTACATGCTTCTCTTGTCCCTTTCTCTTCTCATAGTCCATTCAATGTTATTTTCTGTTCTGGAAGAAGCCATCCCGTTGCTTGTTGGGGTGGAGAGTGTTGGTCAAGGAAGAGGATAGGACGTGGAGAAAACTTTTGACCTTAGAAAACCAGGTCAAGATCAGATGCAAAGGTAAAGCATGTTTGGGCATTTGCCACAGAAAGGACACTGGGCCTGGAATCAGAAAATCAAGGCTTGGCTACTGCCTCTAACATTTACCAGCCAAGGGAGCTTCATTTAAGCGTTGCAAACCACAGCTTCCTCCCTGGGGACATAATCCCTGCCTTGCTGTGCTTGCCTCATTTTGCGGTGGGAATATCAAATGCAGTCTTTATGGAGATCGTGCTTATCAACATTTACAGGCTTTGAAATTATGAGGTAGTATTTTCCAGCATCCAGCTTAGCATTTCACACAGAAAGCTCTTGATGGGATGATGCCACCTCCTCTTCCCATTTCATCCATGGCATTGGCTCATACCCTTTGGTGCCAGAGATGCTGGGTTGTTGGACTTGTTTCCCCTCTCCTTTTAAGGAGTATATTTCACCTTTCTTTATCCTGCTCTTGGCACTTCCCCGGTTGGGCTACTCCTGATCCTCTTTCTTTCTTAGAATTTAAGTGTTCTTTCATCTCTCATTCAACAGTAAGAATGAAAACAAGGAGAAAATGTTTTGCTCAACCACATAGAAAATCATCCATAGAGTTTTGACACATGCAAGGCTGTGTACATCTTGGAGGTATTCACGGCCACACAGCAAATGGATCGAGATCAGTCTCACTAAAAAACGCTCAAGCCCCGAATCCTATTTAGTTATTCCATTCCCTTCCTTTGCCCTTTCATAAATTCATTCCTTGAATGTCATTGCAGTTAAGATTTGCACTCCATCATCAGTAAGAGCAGTTTTCTAACTGAGCCTTATAGTGGTCAGCTTGGGCCGCTATAACGAACCACCATAGACTGGGGGCTTAAAGAACAGAAATTAACTTTCTCATAGTTCTGGAGGCTGAAAGTCTGAGATGGGGTGTCAGCGTGGTTGGGTTGTTGTGAGAGTCCTTTCCCTGGCTTGTGGACAGCTGCCTCTCACTGTGTCCCCACATGATGAAGAGCGGGAAGGATCTCCCTCCCTCTCTCCCTCTTCTTATACCCTTATAGCCCATTTAACCTTAATTACCTCCTAAAGACCCTTATCTGAAGATACAGTCTCATTGTCCTATATGTCAGGGCTTCAACCTATGAACTTTGAAGGGATGCAATTATAGTCCAGAGCAAACCTGGAGAAAGTGAGAATATTAAGCTAACATTACTGAGCACTCAGTGGGTATAAGGCCCTACTTGTTTCTTTTCTTATTGAATCCTCATAACAATTTTGAGAGGCTGATAGTGATTTTTCCAAGGTCACAAATCTAATAAGTGGCAGTGTCCACACATGTAAATTGTGATGACCAGTACCATGTTCTTTCCATGACACAGTCTGCCTCCATCTCCTCTTTTCTCCTGGGTTTTGAGCCATGAAGCTCTATGTTTCCTTCCTTCTAACACTGAGCTCAGCTGCCTCATATCAGGGAGATGTTACCCAGTGCACTGTGAGAAGGGAAGGGAGTGGAGGGGAGCTCCGTGGTTTTCTTCAGGCCCACCCCCTCCCTGTGTTAAGGCTGATAGCTGTGGGGAGTCTGCCCAGAATGTTCTTCTTCTTTCCCTGCTTTCCTTCCAGACTCCTCTATGTTGACAAATCCTTCTCATCAGTTTGAACTCAACTAGTGTTCTTTGACCTGCCTTGTACCTGCTCTAGCTCTCCGTTATACCATCCTATCTTTCCCCTTCATTATTTTTTTCCCTCTTGTAAAACTTTACAAATGTTACTTCATAGCTATAGTAGTTGAGTAGTTATATATTTCTAAGATAATTGCATAATGTTTGTCTTCCTCATTGGTTTGTAAGTTCATTGTGGGCAGGGATGTTTGGTTCACTGAAATATCTCCAGTCATTAGACCACTAACATGAGAACCTACAGGGAAGGAAGGGAGGAGTGGGAATCAGTGAATCATGGAAAAGAAATAGTAGTAAAAAGGAGCTACAAGACTCATTTGCAGTAGTAGTATGACTGGCAAACATGCCTGTTACCACGCTTTTAATGGGGGACTCTTATTAAGGCCTCTGTTACCACCAAATTAATTCTTCTCCCTGCTGTTTTGCACGAGGAAACTAGATTTAGCTCATTAAGAGTGAGGTTCTTGGAGTAAGGAGAGATAGCTGAGGAATGGATCTTGGGTCGCATCTGCTAGCCTTCTGGTCGACCCTTGGACTCCTGTGAGGGCAGCATAGCCTGGGCCTCTGCACAGTGGGACTGCCTATTCATAGTCCATTAGCTTCTGTCTCTTTCAGGAAAAAGATGAAGAAAGACCCTGGTACAACAGGGTATGAGGAGGTGTAGGGCTTGCCAGGAGGAATTTGTACCAGGAAATACATTCTCAGCTATAGAATCCACACATGCAAAGACGTGGAAAAGCAATGTGCTGTGTTTAGAGAATTACAAGGAGCACACTTTTGTTGGTATGTTGCAAGGAAATGTGATAACATAAGTGAAAGTTCCAGATAGGTATTAAGTGTTTTCATTATTATCTGTTTCTCATCTTTGTTTGGTAGGCCAGTGACAGAGTTCATGTGAAATTGTTTTATAAACTGGAAAAATGTTATAACAATTTGCTTATTATAAATTCTTTTGGATGAAGATAGCTTGGCAGAGAGACTGAGAAACTATGCTGGGAAATTAAATTATTTATGAATTTTCTTTATTTATAAACTGAAAAATTTGACTAATTTCCTTCTTCAAATCCCCTTTTCAAAGACTAGATTATAAATTTATTGTATTTATTAAACATCAGTAAGCTGGGATATAAGTTTTTAACTCAGCATTATCCCTGGACCTTTCTACTCTCTCTTATAGATCAGGGACTAGTAGCCTGAAACTAGATTTCTCCAAAACCCTTTCAGTCAGATTCTCTGCTTAGAGTCAGCCAATGAGGGCACCACAGGGATGTAAAAGGCAGAAATGAATGAGGGGACATCCTTTGGTGGCAGTTGCAGTCAGAACGAGGACACTTAACTGATGTAAAGATTTATAGGAGCTTCACATACTCCAGTGTGGTTTTCCAGCAATCCTGCATTTCTGAGTTCCCAGAAAAACAGCATGGCCTTTTTTCCAATTTTTGGTCCCACAGCTTCTTTTTTAATTTAGAAATAATGATATACTCCCAGGAGGTTGCGAAAATAAGTTGCATAAAAACCAAATAAAACAAAAACTAGCTCCCCTCAATAGTGACATCTTTTATCACTATAATATATCAAAACTAGAAGCTGGCATCAGTACAACACTATGAAGTAGACCGTAGAACATATTCAGATTTCACTCGTTTTGCATGAGCTCATTTGTATATTGTATAGTTCAGTGCAATTTGATCCTATATATAGGTTCTCTACAGTTCTTTTGATGGTTGTTTAAAGCTTTGAATCCTCATCTTCAATCCCTTCCTAGAGTGATTTTTATTTTCCTAACTGAATCCTGACTGATATGAATGGTAATTTTATGGTGTCATTACATACTGGAAGCCTTACAATCAGGTTTTGATTCTTACATTTCATTATGTTCATTCATTTATTCAGTTAAAATATTACTCAATGATATTTTTTCATATATGCTCTTCTATCCATTGGCTTTGTCCAAGGCATTGTCACACACAACATTCAAATTATTGCAATATATTTTAAGCTATTTCTTGGACTTTTAGTTGCTCCATTCTCAAAATAATTCTTACCATATTTATGTAAAAATGCAATGCTATTTTAATCATCCCTAAAGAGTGGTAAAATAATTTACATGTGATAAGACAGAAAGCAAAAAATAAGAGGTACAGGAATTGGATTAGAAGAAGCAAAGGTATCATTATTGACAGATAATACAGTCGCACACCTAAACAATGCCTGCAAATTTAAAAAGGCTATTAGAAAGAATTTGTGTTCAATATGGTTGCAAGATAAAAAATAAACACATGAAAAATAACTTAAACAGTAAAAATAATCATAAAATAGAATGTCAAAAAAATCATTTAAAAGCCTTGTGACAGCAAAATGATGTTAATTTTTCTTTAGAGGAAGGGCATCCTAACCTTTCCTTAACTCTGGGCTGTATTTTCTCACTTGAGAACTTAAGAGGCTCTGCTTGTGTGGACAGATTCACAAAATTTTGTTTTACCCTCCTGATTATTACTTATGACTCACTAGCCACAAGTCATAAAAATCTGGCCTAGGGGAAGCCAGTTTAGAAAAAAAGATGATGATGTGTCCTTTGTCCCTTCCTAGCTACAACACATTTCCTCTCAAAGTGTCTATTCTGCACTACAGGACTATGCAAATCTTCTCTCTCTTCACTAATGGACTAAGAAGAGAATCTTAGCTAACATTTGTTATGGGCTAACGCTCCTCCTCAATTTTTACAGTTAATTAGTCCTTACAACTATATGAGTAGAAAATTGAAGTTGATCCCAAATCTCAAGGCTACCAGAAGGTAGAACCAAGCTGAGAACCAGGTGATGAGTCTTCTAGCCTTTACTCAACACCTCCAAGTCATAGTGCTTTCCTTGTGAGTGACAATACTATTCTTCCTGCAAAGAGTATTCATAGGCCCTAATAAGCTGCATTGGCTGAATCAGCTTAGTCTATCTAATTAAAAACTAAATTTGCAACAAGATATTAGGTAAATAAGTGGCACAGGTGGTACCATGTAATGACAAAAATTATGAAAGTAATTTGAGTATTAATATTTGGAAAACCCAAATGTTGTGGAAGTCCTAAGTCAATGACCTTGACTTATGGGTGGAACCTTGCTATAAGGGAGCATTTGCACTTTATCCCCAAAGTGCATAATTCAGAAGACTCTTTTCCCCAATGATAGCTCTCCTTTGAAGATGAGAAATTGCTTTCTTTGCAAATTTGTTTTAAGATTTTTATTGAAAACACTCATAAATGCAAGCCTGGTTTCAAAGAATAGTTTGTAACCAGGATGGATTTCCTGGTTTACATTGCTTAATTAATGATAATATTGATTCAAAGGAAGAAAGAGTTCCCAAATCTCAGCAATTTCTATTGATAGTAGATGTAACCTCTATGTAAACACTTAAACCAAAATGTCCCAATGAAAGAACTCAATCTCAAATCCTCCCAATCTCCAGCTTCCTCATTTCACAACCATCACTGTCTTTTCTGCCCCCATCCTAATTATTTCATTCTTCATGCTCAACATCACGACTGTGCTGTCTCAGCAAACTCCTAGTAATCGCTCATACACTGCTTTTCTTAATCACCAATGATCTTTCCACTTACTTAGTGCATTATCCAGGATAAATAAATGTACGGTGGCAGTTTATTTCAGTCAAACAATGCATAAGAGCTCCTTTGAAGATTCCAAACATACCCTAAGGCATATGCAATTTGAAAGGTAGATATGTTACCAGAAAGGAAAGTGAAAGAGAAAGAGGAAAATAAGAGAGGGAAGGAAGGAAGATCAGTAGAAAGGCAAGAAGGAAGGAAAGCAAGGCAGATGGAGGGGGGGGAAAGGGGAGAAAGAAAGACACAATGAAAGAAAAACAAAGGAGGCAGATCCTGTAACTTGAGATCAAACAGGCATGACCAGCTGCTATTTTGAATGTACCATACCAAATCATTCTTCTACAGATGCAGCATCTTATAAACTGACTTACTGAGTTCAAATGCAGCTAACATTTACACTTACAAGTGCCATGTTTCAACAGGGTAACCAGCTGTCTTGGTTTGCCTGGGACTTAGGGGATTCCCCAGATGTGGGACTTTCAGTGTAAAACCCGATAGTACAAACAAACCAAGATGGTGTGCTTGGGGCTGAGGAGTTTTCCAGATCATGATGCTTGTGGTGTTAAACCAGAAGAGTCCTGGGCAAATTGAAAAAAAGTTGGTCAGTGTATCTTTGGGTGAAACCTTATTTTTGTGTAAATATTACCTCTCATATCCTTTGAATATCATGTAGAAAATGCTTTAGCTAATTTCAGTGCATCTCCTACATGCCAGGATCTATGTGAAGTTGATGCACAAAAGGTAATAAATGTCTCTTTTTCCCTGACTACCTGGTGCCCCAATATTCTTTGGTTTACTCCTTCACTAACCTATGTGGTTCTAATTGGGCTAGCATGTATAGTACCCTTTACTCTTGCCACCCCCCTTGGAGTGACGAAGTCAGCTAAGCTGGGTCAAGCATAACAAACCACCTGAAACATCTGAAAACAGTGACTGGTAGAGGTGAGCCTGTAACTGAAGAGAGATAGCCCTTGGAAGAGAGAAGTCCCTTTTGCTTCTCCTAAAGACTGTCATTGGCCGTCCTGTCCACAATGTATGACAAAGTCAACAGACACAGAAGAAAGTGGGATGGGAGAGAAAGAAGGAGAGAGGGAGAGAGGGAGAGAGAGAGAGGGAGAGAAGAGGAGAGAAAGAGGGAGAGAGAAAGGAGACCCAGAGCATCAACTGAGCCCCTGGATTGTGCCATGCATGAAGCCAACACCATTCCTTAACTGACCAAATTCATGAGCCAATGTATTCCCTTTTTTCTTAAGCTATCTTGAGTAGGGTGTCTGTCACATGCAACAAAGGAGCTATGACTAGTAGACATATATAGACTTGATCTTCTTTTCTGAACTCAGTCCTGCAAGACAGGTATAGGTTGAACCATATAAAACTGCCAATATTTGACTTCTGTTGACTGCAAATATGGCAGTATCACTTGGTTCAACTAAGTATTAATTCCCCATCTTACAGATGAGGGAAAAAACTCAGTGGTGATAAGTAGTGTCCCTAATGTTATACATTTATTAGATAGGAGACCTGGAAATCAGATCCAGGATGGTTTGATTCCAAGGTACACAAATACATTTCCAGTTATTAATGCTTCTTAAAAAAAAAAAAGAAATCTCTTGAGAGCTATCCTTTTCTATGACAAATGCCTTGAAAAGTACTAAGTTGTGACTCACACTCTATGTATGAACTTATATATGGTGCCAAACACCTGCTTATTGCTTCCAAAATCCCTGTGTCACTGGCTGTTTCATGAAAAGAAGTCAAATACATGAGAATGCCAAACAGGATGGAAAATCCCATTGTACCTTGGTGTGTATTTACATTTTAGCAGGGATAAAGCCCCAGGCGATCATATGTCAGATTTCCAAATTTACTCCACTGACAATCAAGAGATGCAATTTTTGCCTCTATGAAAGAGAAATTCTTTATCCATTCTAGTCTCTGTACAGAGAAGTTGTATAATTTGTTTTCTGTAACTCAAACTGAACACCCTGATAACACGGCTGTGTCAGTGAGATAAGCATTCAGAGTATTTTCTTAATCTTTGGCATCTCATGTGTTGCCCACTGATGCAGCAGAATGGTGCTTGCCCAGAAAACATTTCTTTTCCCTGTTCATAATCTATACATGCTTGAAAAACCTCAGTATGATTTGGGGAAGTTTGTGTGTCATTTTTTAAAGCATTTATTATATGTGAAATTGTTATAATTCAAGATTTCCCGTTGATTGTAATGAATGCTAGAAAAACAATGTGTCTTCTTACAGTATAGATACTATTCTATAGTAAATGCCTTAAGTATTATCCACTGAATATTTCTTTTCCATGAATTCCCTTCCCTCTCTAGAGGATCTCATAATCAGCTATTGCAGCTATAATACTACAGTCTAACAAATAACTCCCAATTCTCAGTGATTTGTAACAACAACAAAAAAAAACATTGATTTTTTTCTCACTGATGGTAGGTTATGCAACTTGCAGGTTATGAATGAACTTGGCAAGTTCATTCATTCATTCATGGGATATCACTGAGCCCATACATGAAGAGGTTGCTAAGGCACCAAGCCAAAGACTGTTTATGTCTTAGCTGATTAAATTAAAAGTGAAAACAGTATCATTACAGTTCTGGAGAGTCAATCAAAAAGAGAGATCATATCAGGCAGGAAAGATTTGACATCATCTAATAGAGTCCATGGTGCCATGTGTGTCAAAGGTATATGGATACACAGGCCAGAATAGTAGCCATAGTTAGATCATATTAAGATTAATGGAAAGAGTCTAAGTGTCCATCCACAGACGAATGGATCAAGAAGATGTGGTTTATCTATACAATGGATTACTATATGGCAATGAGAAAGAATGAAATCTGGCCATGTGTAGCAACATGGATGGACCTTGAGGGTGTTATGCTTAGAGAAATAAGTCAGGCAGAAAAGGAGAAATATCATATGTTTGCACGTATAGGAGGATTAGGAGGAATTTAACAGAGGACCATGGGGGAGAAGAAGGAGGGAAATGGTGGGGGAAAGGGAGAGAGGCAAACCATGAGAGATTCTTGAATGCTGAGAACAAACTGAGGACTCATGGGTGTGGGGGGCGACGGGGGAGATGGGCATGGAGGAGGGCACTTGTGGGGATGAGCACTGGGTGTTATATGGAAACCAACTTGACAATAAACTATTTGTAAAAAAAAAAAAAAAAGATTAATTAGACAATGCAGGGGCACCTGGATGGTTCAGTCAGTTAAGCGACCAACTTCGGCTCAGGTCATGATCTCATGGTTCATGGGTTCAAGCCCCACGTCAGACTCTGTGCTGACAGCCAGCTCAGGGCCTGGGGGCTGTTTCAGATTCTGTATCTCCCTCTCTCTCTGACCTTCCTCTGCTCATGCTGTCCTTCTCTCTCTCTCAGAAATAAATTTTTAAAAAACATTAAAAAATTTAATTAGACAATGCAAATATAAAGGCATTGTCTAGTGAAAGCTGGCACTGCATCTCTAATTTCAACTGAGAGAGAGGACAAAGAGAAGTGAAACATTTGAAATCATTTTTGAGTGTCTACTCAGTGACAGGCATTGTTACATGAGAAAAATTCACATAGCAGTCTTCTGAAAACAGTGCCTCTCATTTCACACTTTATATCTCTGTGTGTCTAGTGCAAGGATAGTAAAATTAATAAAAAAATTTTTTTAACGTTTATGCATTTTTAAGAGAGAGAGACAGAGCATGAGTGGGGGAGGGGCAGAGAGAGATGGAGACACAGAATCCAAAGCAGGCTCCAGCTTCTGAATTGTCAGCACACAGCTCGATGTGGGGATCAAACACACGAACTGTGAGGTCATGACCTGAGCTGAAGTCGGACACTTCACTAACTGAGCCACCCAGGCGCCCCAAAGATAGTGTTATTTCTTTCTTAGCTTTGTCTGCAGGCTCTCAATGAATGGCGGTTGTCTTGAAAGTCTCTGTTAGTTGCTTCCCAATGTTGCCCTAGCCCATCTTTTGTGCTAACAGAGAATTTGTTTGTTTGACGAGGGAATGTGACCATGTAATATCTTCCTTCCCAGGCTCTCTGTGGCTAGGGGAGTTCGTGTGCCACCCCCAGTCAGAGCCAGGATATGGAAACAGATCGAAGAGATTGTTGGAAAAGCCTCCTGAAGGAGAAGGACAGCTGGTGTCACCTGCTCAGTTCTTGTTCTTTGTACCTTGCCATTCGCCAAGAATGCAGTCATGACCTTAATGTAGACACATTGTGATCATGACAAAGATGCTCACATATCAGAATGTAAGAGCAGAAAGGAACTTGGGTCCGATAACACTGAAGTTATTACACCAACGCTTGACTGCGGATCTCCAGACTAACTTCATTGTAGACGAGAAACATAACCCCTGTTTGGCTGGGTCACAGGAGCTGGGTTTCTGTTGCAGGAGGTCAAGCACATTCCCCAGCTGATACAGCTCTATGCCACATTTCCATCCTATTCTCAATCTGAAATACTTTCAGATTTGTGTATAATGCTTCATTGTTGCAAAAGATTTGGCTTCTTTCTGAAAAAACTTTCTGGAATAGTTCATTTTTTTCTTTTTAGATGAGGCATTATTTGGCCACAGCATAACACAGTACTGCCCGAAAGAAAACACCAATTAAACATGTCTTTTCAAAAAAAAAAAACAAAAAAAACCCAAAAAAACCAACCATCTAGCACACAATCCTGCTAGCCTACAGAAACAACTCCAAAAGCCACAAGACTGCTGAGCTCAAGCTTGCCAAACCATAGCAACATCTGACAAAACAGAAAAATCAAAAGCTTAACATAAAAAAGGACATCCAGTGGAAGAGATATAGCACAGAATTAATGAGGTTTTCACTCTTGAATCTATAACTCTAGCAGGGGAGTTTGGTAGGGAAAAAAAAAAACACAGAATGGTAGTGCAGAGAATCCAGGTTCAAATCCTTACGGAGTCACTGACCAGTTGCATAATTTGGGGCAAGTCTTTCCATTTGTTGACGCTTTTGTTTCCCAGAATGCAGAATTATGACAGTAGCAGCAGCAGCAATAGCCACAACAGTAATAATACTACCTACTTAGAGAGTTGATAGGAATACTAAGTAAAGTGATGCATGTCAACAGGATCTGTAAATATCAAAATGTCACACAAGTTTTCATAGCTATTGAGAGGTGAAAAGATATGCCAAGTGTGGAAATGGGAGATGTTGAAGGATATACGGACTAAATGGTCTCTTGAAGGTTAGTGGTGAAGGTCTTTTATGGGTGTGTTTAAGTGTTTCTTGCAAACATCAGTACCAATCATTAATGGTGAAAGGAAAATGCTGGAAGAAAACTAGCATTTTGGAGCACTAATTATGATACTCTGGTGTTTTACATGTAAGACCTTTAATTAATTGGAGATGTGGATTTCCCTCCACAAATCCTCTGGGGACAGAGCTTTTATGTTTTTGTGAGTGAGTTTCCCAGATGCAAAATCGGTGGGATGGTGTGGCCCAGGCTCTGAGATCAGGAATGTGGACTCAGGTAGTACACATGTGGGCCCGGAACCTGGCTTCAGGGATGGGTCTGGGATCTGAAGTTTGCTTGGTAGTCACTCACGGAAGAAAGGATGAGAATCTTCTTAATCCAAGGTTCAGGAGACTTAGCCCTATTTATCAAGATGGGAAGAAGAGAAAGGAGTTTTCTAGCCACTGAGGACCTCACTCAGCTTCTCATACACACACCGGTTAGGGGACAGTGAATACAAACGTTTTACTGTTTGTGGGTAGCTGGCACGGTGCTAATTATTAACCCACTCGTCTTTACAACAAGCCTACAAGGTAGGTACAGTGATGATCCCCATTTTGCAGATGTGTAAAGTGAGGAATACAGTGGTTAAATGACTTGCTCAAAGTCACCAGATGGGTTGGAATTGAGACAGCCTGATCCCAGAGCCCAGTGTTCACGATGTTGCCGTTTTACCCATTGAGGGGGAGAAAAATGTGGAACATATGTCAAACAGCTGGCCTGTAAATCTTGAGGACTGAGCTCCTCAAGAAACTCAAAAGAGTTCATGTGTTTTTTCATGAAAGAAACTCTGAGAAACTGCTCTCTTCAGTGAATTAAAATGTAACCACCTACTCATATATAGCTGTCTCTCTCCTCATTCTAGTGCAAGATTTAGGGATTTAGGAATACATCTGGAATTTATTTATGCCATTTGGATTTTGAAACTCACTATTAAATTCTTATAATGAAAGAGACAAAGAAGTCAAAGTAGACCATATTAGTGAACTCTGATTGCATAGGGCATATGTTTGCAAACTGGGCTTTAATGTCTGGCTAAAATATTGCTTCAAATAGCCTGGATCATTCTTCTTAGAAGGTAAAAACACATTTCTGGAATCATTTTGACTTTCTGTCTATAGGACAATGGAAAGGCTTTTTCTCTCCCCCAGAAAAGGTTATAAATGGTGTGTTTGTCTATGCTGAGATTAAATACAGTGCAGAGATAGTTAGAAAAATATCAACTTGACTTGTCCCAGTTTTTCATTTGGATCATGGGGAGACACCATGGGTTCCAGAGGCAGGAGGCTGGACTGGTTTTGTCATTCATTAATAGTGTAATTTCGAACAATCTCCCTAAGCCAGTTTTGAAAACTAGAGGATGTCTCAAACAGAAGGTGTAAGGTGGAAAAGAGTCTTACAAATCGGGGGAATTTTAGATGGTTCATTTTGGCCAAAGTGGAATATGTTGTATGTGCGGCTTGTTAGGGGATGAACCTGAAGAAGTGAGATCGTAAAAGGTCTCATGTCCCAAGCCAGGGTGGTTAGACTCTTTCCTGAAAGCAATAGAGAACATCAGAGTTGTTTTAAATTTAATCTTTTTAAACACCAAAAAGAGCTGCTTTTCTTTATTATTAATGTAATAGCTTATTGTAGAAAAAAATAGATAAGGAGGAAGGGAAATACTTGAAATTAAACCTTCAAGAGCTTGTGTTAACCTCTAGGGAATTCTTTTCTTTACCTCTGGGAATGTAGATGAATGTTTGCTTGTTTGTTTGTTTTAATTTTTCATAGTTTATTTATTTTGAGAGAGAGAGTGAGCCTGAGTGGGGGAGGAATAGAGAGAGAGGGAAGAGAGAGAATCTCAAACAGGCTCTACATTGTCAGCATGGAGTTCGATGCGGGACTTGAACTCACAAACCATGAGATCATGACCTGAGCTGAGGTTGGATGCCCAACTAACTGAGCCACCCAAGCCCCCTGTAGATGAATGTTTTAATAAAATTTAATCAGATTGTACCCATTCTTTTATAATCTTCTTTTCTATTATGAATATATAAATACCTATGTGAGTCAATGTAGATTTGCTCACAGTGTCTCCTTCATGGGTATGTAGTACTTAATGGCTGTACTGATGTACCCTAATTTCCTTAATATCTTATTCTTGGGTGTTTAAATTGTTTCCACATGTTGGGATTGTAAATCACCCTGTAACAAATATCCTTATAAGTAAATTTCAGTCTTTCCTTAGAATGAATTTTAAGACCTAGAGGGATATGCTTATTTTAAAGAATTCGGTATATATTGCCAAATTATCCCTCCCCCCGCAGTAAGGTTGTTTAAGTTAACTCTCCTTTAAGCAGAGTTTGAGGCTACTCGTTTTATTCTAGTGTCTAAGTGGGTGATAGCAGTTAATTGCTGACAGATTAGAGCATGTTGCAAGAAAATGGCAAAGATGGTGGAAATGAGGAAATTATGAAGGATGAGTGTGTCAAACATGGGAAATCGCTGTCTTGGAAGAGTGGACTGATAGGATCTTCAAATATTTGAGAGATCACCATGTGGAAGGAGAGCTGGCCTTGTTCCGAGCAGTTCTCAGTGACAGAACTAGGATCAATTCAGAGAAATTCCAGAAAGAGTCCGATTCAATAGAAAGAAGGTTTTCTGTTATTTAATGGTGAAATATGCAAGTGGCTGATGTAGTATCTTGGAAAGCTGTCTCAGGGATAATTCCATTTGGGGCCTATGTACTTTCCAGAAAAAAAAAATCCAACTTTACAATGGAATTTTTGTTTTGGTTTTTGGACAGCCATCATGTCTTCAGGGCTAAATTCTTGCAGATCTTCAATATACCCTGAGTTGATAGGAAAGTCAGAGCTCTGAGAGGCTGACTTTAAGTGTAAATGTTATGTCTCATATATAAGTGTGTGAAGGGATTTTTATATACAGTCAGGTTTTGTATTTGTGAATTCACCTGCTTGCTGAAATTTATTGGTGGCTGCAAATCAATACTCATGGTGCTTTCATGGACATTTGCAGATATGCACAGAGCAGCAAAAATCCAAGAGCCTTGAAGGGCACATTTCCAGCTGGGGTTAAACAAGGCAACGTATTACCTTCCTCTTTCAGTTCCTCATACTATAAACAAGTTTTCTTTTTCCTTTTTTTTTGATCTTAATATTTTATTTTTATTTATTTTTCTTTCATTGTTTATTGTCAAGTTGGTTTCCATATAACACCCAATGCTCATTCCAACAAGTGCCCTCCTCCATGCCCATCACCCCCTTCCTGTCTCCCACACTCCTATCAGCCTTCAGTTTCTTCTCAGTATTCAAGAGTCTCTCATGGTTTGCCTCCCTCCCTCTCCCCAGCTATTTTTTCCCCTTCTCCTCCAACATGGTCCTCTGTTGGACCACTTATAAGTGAAAACATATGGTATCTGTCCTCTGCCTGACTTATTTCGCTCAGCATAACATTCTCAAGTTCCATATACANGATTTTGGATACTAGCCCTTTATCTGATATGTCATTTGCAACTATCTTTTCCCATTCCGTCGCTTGCCTATTAGTTTTATTGATTGTTTCCTTTGCCGTGCAGAGGCTTTTTATCTTGATGAGGTCCCAATACTTTATTTTTGCTCTTGATTCCCTTACCTTTGGGGATGTGTCAAGTAACAAGTTGCTGCAGTTGGGTTCAAGCAGGCTTCAATAAGTTTTCTTTTAGCTGCCTGTTTGGGTCACATTTTAGGCACGTTTAGGGGTTTTTTGGTGATAAT
This sequence comes from Crocuta crocuta, assembly GCF_008692635.1. Lineage (NCBI taxonomy): Eukaryota > Metazoa > Chordata > Mammalia > Carnivora > Hyaenidae > Crocuta > Crocuta crocuta. The sequence continues at coordinate 11,059,127 of NW_027551568.1, read as the reverse complement.
TTTGCTGTTCAAATGGCCCCCAAGCCTAAAGGTCCTTTCTCGTGTTCATAAGCACAAGAAGGGTGTGAAATGCTTTGTGGAGAAAGCATGTAAGATAAGCTTCATTCAGTCATGAGTTACGGTGCTGCTGCCCATTAGTTCAATGTTAGTGAATCAACAATACACATTAAATAAAGTGCTTTTAAACAGAAACACATGTAAAACAAGGTTGTATATTGATTTACTGCTGAAAACGCTGTGACCAGAAGCTGGCAAGACCCTAAACCTGTGTTTTCCCAAGGAGCAGGGATTCTGTATCTGCTAATTCAGTCTTTGGAATGACTTTGCATACAGCATAACTATTGCTGATTGCAAGAATTGACTGTATGTGTTTTATTTTGATTTTTAAAGTTTATTTATTTATTTATTTTGAGAAAACAGAGACAGTGTGAATGAGGAAGGGGCAGAGAGAGGGAGAGAAAGAACCCCAAGCAGGCTCTGCACTGTCAGTGCAGAGCCCTATGTGGGGTTTGAACCTAGAACCGTGAGGTCATGACCTGAGCTGAAACCAAGAATCAGATGCTTAACTGACTGAGCCATCCAGGTGCCCCTTGACTGTATGTGTTTTAAAAGACTGATGGATTATTTTTTAAATGTTGCTTTATTTACCTTGGGAGGGGGGGTGAGGGGCAGAGAGAGAGAGAGGGAGAGAGAATCCCAAGCAGGTTCTGCACTGTCAGCACAGAGCCTGACTTGGGGTTTGATCTCATGAACCCTGAGATCATGACCTCAGCTGAAATCAAGAGTCAGAGACTCAACCAACTGAGCCACCCAGGAGCCCCAGAACTGATGGATTATTTTTGCCCATAGATCCCACTCTCCAATGCCTGGTCACTTGTTCCAATCTGAAAGCCCTTGCTTTCTGGAGGATGGCTGTCTGGCCAAGAGGAGGCTCCTGCAGGCCTTTCCTGTGGGCCAGACCACTGTTACTGCATATGGCCCTGATGCCATACCCAAGCACATCAGGTGTCCCTCGGCTGCAGGGACCAGTTTATTTCTAACCACATTGCTTTGTCTTGTGAGGACTCGCTAAACATCATGTGTCTTCTAACAGTCATAGATGGGCCTGCATCTTTCTCATATGTTATCCCCCTTAACGCAGAACTGTTCGATGGGCATGAAAACCATTCTGGATGGTGAGGAGCAGGCACAAGAGACCAACCTTAATTGAGCCTTAATAGTAACTAACATTAGTTATTGGACATAATGGGGTAAAGGAAACTGAATAAAAGTTCTTTGGCTTTGATAAACGCTATTCTTCCAGCCTCCCACCCAGCAGACCTCTCTGTAGACCAGCAACTAAAGGGTGAATGCCTGGTGTAGCTGGGGCCTGATGGGGAGCCCCTGCACTTGGTCCCAGTTCATCTCCACCACTGCCCTCTGCATGGCCCTTATCATCTACATTTGATGAGAATAGTAAGTTTTAGAGAAGGTGTCGAATTTGTTTAAACCCACACTACAAGAAAGTGGCAGACGTGGGGTTGCACACGACAGGGTGCAAGCTGTTAGTCCTTCTTTGCAAACTGGCAACCAAGTTTGATCCACTAGGGTTTTTTTCTTTATTAAAATTTTTAAATGTTTGTTTATTTTTGAGAGAGAGAGAGACAGAGTACAAATGGGGGAGGGGCAGAGAGGGACGGAGACACAGAATCTGAAGCAGGCTCCAGGCCCTGAGCTGTCAACACACAGCCCGATGCATGGCTTGAACCTATGAACTGTGAGATCATGACTTGAGCCTAAGTTGGATGCTTAACCGACTGAGCTACCCACGTGACCCCCACTGAAATTTTTATTTTACTTTTGAGAAAGAGAGAGAGAGAGAATGGGGAGGGGCAGAGAGAGAGGTACAGAAGATCTCAAGCAGGCTCTAGGCTGACAGCAGCTAGCCCGACACTGGGCTTGAACTCATGAACCACAAGATCATGACCTGAGCCTAAGTAGGACGCTCAACCGACTAACCCACCCATGCTTTCCAGTCCACTGTTTTGTCTATGGTTTAACTGATGACATGAATCAGCTGCTATTATTTCGAAATCGGAAAATAAATCAAGTGGTCCCCAGTGCTGCCTTCTTTGGGTGGGGTGGTAGGTTCTAGCTTCTCAGGTCTCCACAGGATTGCAGCATTCATTTGATCACCTGCCTGGCCCCACAGGTGTTTATTTACTACTCTGCCCACTGCTGTGTCAGCTCCTTCCTTCTGCTATCATGCTGTCACCTATATTCTTTCATCTGATCCTCATATTTTTATTACTATTCTGCAGCTGAATGAATTTGCCCAAGGTTGTCTCACGAAGTGAACTTAGAGATTCAATCCTAGCCTTCCAGCTCCTTTTCCCACTCAGCCTTCCTGAATTTTTTACAGCCTATAAACAGCATGGACCCATTACCTGCTCCAAAGTGAGGCCTCACCAGGATATTCCTAATGCATCAATCTCTGGACATTGCTCTGATAAAAGAAAGAATCTAGTGGTGTAGCACTTGCATACATGAGCTGGGGTGGACCGAAGCAGCAGTGCCTCTCTGGGACATTGTTCTCTAATATTAACAAAGTCAGGTAAGCCCTTCACATTCTGACATTCTTGCTTTGTGGCACTCAATTTAAATTAGTGTCCTACAGTATTGGAAAAATTCTTTCAGGGACAAGCACATTTTTCCCCCAGTGGCTTTCTGCTTATCTTTTCTTCCTGTTTACTAAGGTCAACATGAGTGTATGGGGCCTCCTTCTTTAGCAGGTGGGGCTGGAAGAATCCCTGGATTTCCTGCACTGTCAGGATGACTTTGCCACATCAAAGGCCACAGGATTTAGCCCGTTCAACAGGAGCCATTCAACATAAAGATGTCTTCTTCATCCAGAATAGGACACAGCAGAGCCCAAATGGCATGCAGAGCCTTGGCCTTCAGAGTGTTGTGGAATCCTTCTGAGGAAAGTTCTCCCTCTGGCCTCTCCACTTTCCATCCTTCTTCACACCAGGGCCAGGCTAATCCTAAAATTCTGCATCCCACATGCCCTCCCCTTCTTGACTCAAAGGCCTCTGACAGGTTCCCCCAGTTCCTTGAGAACAAAGTCAACATTACCTCTCCTGTATTGGGTCTTTCCTAGTTTGACCCCATCCAAACCTTATCTAACTTTTATCTCACTACTTTCCTTCCAGAACATTTTTTCTCTGATCCCTATTTAGGGCTACTTGGCTTTCCCCATGGATTCCGTATGCAAGCTCCTTCTGCTGTTTTCCACTGGACAGGTGGGTCCCCTCATTCCTTCAAGACCCTGTCCAGCCTCCTCTTCTTTGAAGTTTGGGACTTTTGAGCCTCATTTTCCCTCATTTGAAAGGTGGGTTTTGATGAGGGTTAAGTACATACAACTAGCCTTCCACAAAACAGCTGTGGAGGAGGGGCTGGTGGAGCTTCTTCTTTTTTTTAATGAATTTATTATTTCTGAGAAAGAGAGAGATAGACAGAGTGCAAACAGGGGAGGGGCAGAGAGAGAGGGAGACACAGAATCTGAAGCAGGCTCCAGGCTCTGAATTATCAGCACAGAGCCCAATGTGGGGCTTGAACCCATGAACTGTGTGTGAGATCATGACCTGAGCTGAAGTCAGACGCTTCACTGACTGAGCCACTCATTAGTGGTGCATCTTCTAGGAGATCCACAAATACTGGGATGTACCTTGACTGAAGCTTTGGACACACAAACATCAACTTCTGATTTCCAAGGATTAGAAGTGATACAGGACCTATAGATTCATTATGTAATGTATGTGTGTATTCACTATACACACACACACACACACATATTATATATACATATACATCCACCATATGAATCTTAAAAGGTGAATATTCATTTGTTGGTTCAAACACATTTTGGGCAAATAGTAGTTTTATTCTGGAGCTCATAACTCAGCTTCTTTTTCTTCTTGGTAAATGGAAATAATACTAACTCAAGGGGTGACCAGAAAGACTGAATGAGATCATGCTTGTCTACCAGTTAGAACATAGGGCACATGTCAGACACATAGCAGGCACTCAACCAATACCCGTCTTTCCTTTATTCTGATAACTCTTATAATCAGGGATATCAGAGACAGGAATTTTGTCTCAGTCATCACAAAATCCATGAACTGGTTCAGTCTGAGACACAAGCTTTATTTGAGGTGTTTTGTGTTTTATGGTTATATCACATGGCTTCTCCCAAATTTTTCTTAGACTCACTTTTGAAGAAAATCTGAAAATAAAAGCCGAAAGAAAAATGCTCAGCCAGTTCTCCCTTTTATGGGCATGTTGGCAGTTTGTCTGTCCAAACCAAACAGTCTCTGTTATGGTCTTACCCAGCTTGATTTGCAAAGAATCTAAAATTTGTCCTGGAATGAACTTGCTGGCCAGTTTCTCTTAAAATATGGTATTAAAATATTTTTTAAAAAGGCAACACAAAATGTCACTGGCTCTTTCATGCAGACATTGCATCAGCAATTTCCAGACTTTTTGATTGGAAGGGAAAGAAATGTTTTGCTCAATCCTCCATCTGAATGCAAGGGATAACTAATAATAATATGTACAGATGGCAGCCCAAGTGGAAATCATCTCTTTGACACAGATTATGCAGCTATTTGGAGCTAACATTATATATTTTATTAGATTTCATTCTCCTCTAAACTAATATTCCAGAAATCAAAGCAGCCCATTGGACCATATATACCTGGATGTACTGAAAGAAAGTTCTGCTTGCAAATAAACACTAATCAGTTTTCAGGGGCAATTGACGGATGTGGAGATTTAGTTTCAGCAAGCGAAGGTAGCCAAGTGAGCTGTCAGGTGTTGGATGGCAGAGGCCAGCAAGGCCTACATATCTAGGGAAGTGGGCAAATGGAGGAGAGGAACAGTGTTGAACATGGCCATTTTTGTTTGAATGCCATTGCACCTCAGCTCAAAACACTGCATTTGGAGATCAGTGTCATTGTGGGCAATCCCTGTCCTGGCTGCCCCTGCATTACCTCCCTGGCCACCCATGTCAATGATGCCACAGACCTCGTGCTGCCCCTCGCTTGCTCAGGCTGTCCACAACCCAAAGTAGGCGCTGCAGCTCTGATTCATTTTCACTCCTTAAAAATTCTTTTCATTCAGAGGCCCTGGTGCTGGGACACTACCTTTCAGGTCATTGTTCTTGCCATTTTGTGGGTTTCGATGGAAGCACTCAGCTCTCCAAGGATTGGATTTGTGTTTTATCTGCAGTGGCAGGGTGGAAAGAACCAGGGGCCTTGGGGTATTACAGATCCAGGTTTGAATCCTGGTTTTACCACCCACCGACTCTGGGCAAACCACCGACCCTCTCTGAATCTCATTTCCTCTCCTGAGGCATTTCCTTATGGGTAAAATGGCAGCCACTCTACAGGATTGTGAGGCTTCAGGGAGGTTAACCCGTGACATATTCTACCCACAGCGGAAAATGTAACAAGTGACAGAACAAAACAGGTAGTGAGGTATAAAGACGCAGGGCACACTTGGTCAAGACTCTAAAATGAACCTGAAATCCTCCAGATGAAATTTTCTGGATAAATGCAAACATTTTTTCACTATGTTTCAAAATTTAAATTGCAAACATACAAGATATGGTAGGCTCATCTCTGGCTCAAGTATGTTCAGGTCTCACATGTGCTAAAAAGAAAGTATTTTGCTTTTTCTAACTCCTCAAGCTCTGTTCCTTACTCTTCTCGTCTCTGTTCCAGCACATTTGTTGAAGGACTGAGCCTCACCTGTAATAGTCTCTTCTTTCTTGCTTTTACAGCAGACTTTCTGTTTCTACAGTTCTCCTAAAAACTCTCTCTAGAGTCTAAAAAGTTACCAGTGTGCTCAATACCCACAGACAGTGTATACCCTTGTCAACTCTGCAGCTTTCCAGTCCGTTGGCCACCACTTCCTCTAACACAGCAGTTCTGAATCTTGGCTGCACATTACAGTCACCTGGGGGGCTTTAAAAATTATTTACGTCTGGATCTCCGCTCCAGAGGTTCTTATGTAATGGTCTGGGGTCCAGCCGGGGGCCGGGATCTTTCAAAGCTCCCTTGTCAATGATTGAAGTGCAGCTAAGTTTGAGAACCACAGCTAAGACTCTCCTCCTTTATTTATACAATATTGCAAAGATCTCTTTCCCCCCACTTGCCAAACACTTCCTCTGAATCCCTTTCAGAGTCTCCCTCGATTCCTATTTAGATGCAGTTTTGTGAGCAAGGCAATTTAGAGCTGGAATTGTTGCTATAGTGTTGCTAAAGGAAATCTGCAATTCTTGGTTAGTCAGAAAGCTTACTGAATGTAGGTTCAGGGTACAGCTGGATGGCTATGGGGAATGAGATAGGGAAGGGAGGGAAGGAAGCAGGAGGGCAATGGGGGAGGGAAGAAGGAAAGAAGGAGGGAAGGAAGGAAGGATGGAGGGAGGGAGAAAGGGAGGAAAATCTTATACTTTATGATCCAAACAACTTAATAGCCCTGCATATATAATGCTATCTCTTCTTTTGCATTTCAACAGAGGTACCAGGAATATTAATCTTAGCTATGATCGATTGAGCACCATATTATATCCTCATAGAAACTTTGATGAGAAAGATACTATTTTCCTCATTTTTTTATAGCAGGGAAATGGCCATGGGGAGAGTTTGTTGTCCCAGAACACAAGCCTAGAAAGTGATAGAGCTGCTATTTTAACTCAGATCAAATCCTCTATGGATTAAGAATCCTAAGTAATTGATGCCCAGTCTTCAAGAACTGCCTCAGACATCCTTCCTGAGGGAGATATTCAAATACCTGAAATCAGTCTTGTGTCTCCTGCCAGTTTGCCTTTTTCCTGGGTGGGACCCCAAAATCCTTCTCTGTGTTCTTTGGTTTTAAGACTTCTCTTCCGGTCACCCAAGCCACCTCTCTTTAGCTTGGCAATAGCCCTGTTGACATATGGTGTCCAGAGCCTAACAGAACAGTGATAGCCTCAGGCACTGACTGATCCGTTGTCTGGGAGAATGGCCGGGCCACTAACAACACAGAAGGTTTGTGATGATGATTGTTTTCCGTGTTCAGCAGAACATGTTGGAAATGAAGGACTAGGTTTTTGGTGGGAAGGAGCGGCCGAGGTGGAGACAGGGTCTCGCTGGGCCTCAGAGGGAAGGTAACGGCGAGAGGAAAGAGCACGGAATCAGGAAAGATGAGGGCAGTGAGTGTCTTCAGGGGAATGTGGGAAGGATTCAGAAAAACCTTTCTCCCTTTCTTCCTCCTCCTTCCTCCCCTCCCTGCTTTCTGTGTTCCTTTTCTCCCCAAATCACCCAGGTGTCCCTTGAGCCTGCATTCAGCAAGCTTTCTGAGTAACCACGGATTGCACATTCCCTCTAGCAACACCATAGCAACAACCTCAACTACCCACTGCCTTTACAATAAGATTTGTGTGTGTATTACAACACAAAACAATATTTAAATAGGATGTGAGTGAGGTTTTGACACAACACAGCAGTGGATAGGAGGTCCTGAGAAGTGAGCTGAGATGTGGGGAAAGAAAGTTATTCCAAGGCTGGATGGGGTCAGGGCAACAGAAAGGGAGGGGGTCCCCTCTTCTGCAGCCCGCACCCTGAGCACGCCGGAGAATGCACGAGTCACTCGAAGTCCGGAAAGATTGGGTTTGGCTGCCAGGAAGTGAAATTTCACGCTCAATCAGTCTTCAGATGGGCCCTTGTGGTTCACACGTTTCGTCCCTCCTCCCTCTCATGGCTTTGATTTCTATTTCACATACACTGCTTCATTCTGCCCTTCTCTTTGAACTTGCCTCGAATCCTGTGTGGGAAGGGCATGCTGACATCTATGGAGTTTCTCTCATCTAGCAGGCGCTATGCTAGGCACTCTGATTACGGAGGGCACACACAGAAACATGGAATCTAGGCTTGAGTGGGAGGTGTAAAGAAGGGGGTGAGGAGAAAATGGGGTGATACGAGGATTTGGGGGAAGGTGTGGCTGCAGTGGAAGAGCTGGGCAGAAAAAGCAAAGAAAGGGAGAAATAGGTGGAGAATGAGGGAGAGGAAGGGGGGTTGGGAAAGGGAAGAAAGAGAGACAGTGTAAACCAAAGTGTGGAATGGGAAGGAAACTGGGTGGGTGAGGTGGGTGAGTGGGTGCGGGACAAAGTGTGTGGGCTGGGAATCAACAAAATGGCAGAAGAGGTTGAGTCTCTATGGAAAGGGTTTGGGCTGTTATGGATTTAATGGTGTTTGCCTCCATTCATATGTTGATGTCCCAACCCTCAACGTGACTGTATCTGGAGATAAGACCTTTAGGGAAGTAATTAAGGTAAACAAGGTAAATCAACCCTGCTGGCACCTTGCTCTTGAACTTCCAGCCTCCAGAACAATGAGAAGATAGATTTCTGTTGTCCAAGTCCCCAGCCTGTGTCATTATTGTGGTATGGTGGCCCAAGTACACTAATACGAGAGGTATGGAGATCGGAGGTTACCACAAGAGCCCAGGAGAATCAGCATTCATCCCAACCTGCCCATTTCTGGGGAGTGAGCAGTGATCTGCATTTTATACTTCCTCCTCTGATCCAAAAGGCACAAGGGTATACCAGCTTTGTTGGCCAGGGGATTATGTGCTCATGCACGAATGTGTCCCTGCCAACCGATGGGGAGCCTCTGGTCTCATTTGTAAAAAATGATAAACAGTACCAGCCTTATTAGGGTGCTGAAAAGATTATAGAAAGCTTTCCCACACGAGTACCTTCCGGGCAGCGGGTGCACTCTCTTAAGTATTGCCGTTAGTGCTGGGCTGTCTGTATGCATGTTTATTTAGGAAATTTCTTTGAAGAGCAAAGGCTCTTGAGATTTCCCACACAACAAGAAAATGGGAACTTTGTTTCTGTCTCTAGATTAGAGTGAGTTGCACTATATGAAAATGCCATTTCTTTTTTTTAAATGTTTTATTTATTTCTGAGAGAGAGAGAGAGGGAGGCAGCATAGCAGAGGAGGGTCAGGGAGAGAGGGAGACACAGAATCCAAAGCAGGCTCCAGGCTCTGAGCTAGCTGTCAGCACAGAGCCCAAAGTGGGACTCGAACCCATGAACCATGAGATCATGACCTGAGCTGAAGTCGGATGTTTAACTGACTGAGCCACCCAAGCACCGCTGAAATTGCCATTTCTAAGGGTCAAAACCCCAGCAAGTGTTTGTTTATTTTTTAAATGCTTATTTATTTTTGAAAGAGAGAGTGAGAGAGACAGTGAGATCAGGGTAGGGGCACAGAGAGAGGGAGACACAGAATCTGAGGCACTCTAGGCTCTGAGCCGTCAGCACAGAGCCTGATGCAGGGCTTGAACCCATGAACTGTGAGATTATGCTTAGCCACCCAGGCACCCCTAGCAAGTGTTTTTTAAAAAAGAATATTTCACATAAAAATCCAGATGTATGGATTTTCTTGAAAAGTCTGAAGATCTGGCACCATGAGGCCACACTGCCCCATGGACACAGCCCACTAGAGTGGGGGGGGGGTCTGCCCACTTCAGGGGGAGCATGACATCCTAGGTCTCCAGAGTCTCTGCCACATGCTTATTCACTCATGTATACTTCCTGTGAGGTCCAATAGGTTAAGGGCTGTAGCCGTTGACTTAATGTATTGCTTTGAGCTCTGCTAAGGTGTCACTGAGAACACCGAGAAATGGGTACACTTTCTTTTGCAGGCAAAAGTGTTGGAGCAACAATGTAGAACCAGGTGAGCAGATGGTGAGCACAAACCATCACAAGCCACACATCCGAGGCCTCAACTGATCAACATGTCCTAGAGAGCCACTCTGGGTTTTGTTTGTCACTCTGCTTTGACAGCATCATGGCAACACTTTCCTCTTGGCTGAAGTCCTTTCCCTTGACATGTTTCATTCACATTGCAAGTTCTTTCCTGAGCAGGGGGTGTGTATTCATTTCTCTTGCTTGTACTTTTGTTTTAATCCCTTATTAGTTATCAGTTTGTCCGGTGAGAAGAAGTTCCATAAAACAAGGAAGATGAGGGAATGATTAGCTGGCTGGCCAGAAACATCAGGCTCCTAACAGTAACAAAAATTTGTATTGCTTTCCAACTTGTATACCTTTTCTTGCATAATATCTTATTGAATATTTCCAGTGAGTCCAGTGGGATAGAATATATTATTCCCCATTCTCCATGGTGAACAGAGTCTCAGAGTTCAAATAACTTGCACAACCTAGAAGAGTTAGGGCTAAAAATGGCACACAGAGATCACAGTTCCTGATTCTTCATGTTTTTCTAGTTAACTATGAAGAAAAGCAAGACCATAACATGGATCAAAATAGACCTTGTGACAAGTAAGTTTATTATTTTTAAAAAATATTTTAGGTTTTATTTATTTTTGAGAGAGAGAGAAAGGGAGAGAGAGAGAGAGAGCGAGAGCGAGCAGGGCAGGGTCAGAGAGAGAGGGAGACACAGAAAGCAAAGACAGCCTCCAGGCTCTGAGTTAGCTGTCAGCACAGAGCCCAATGCGGGGTTCGAACCCACAAACCATGAGATCATGACCAGAGCTGAAGCTGGACGCCTAACCAACTGAGCCACCCAGGTGCCCCATGACAAGTAAGTTTAAAAAATAATCTGAGTTTCTTAGATTTTTTTTTTAGATGGGTCTACTAGCAAAGCTAATGCAAAATATAGCATTAAGGAAAATACAGTATTTAAATCAGAGAGAGTAAATTAGTCTCCCTGCAATTGGGGCCATCAGGAAATATGCAGAGTAGTAGTTAGACCAGCTCTAGAAAGTACCTGATTCTCCCTTAGAATTCACTGATTTAATTCTACATTCTTTCCTGCTGATCCTAAAGTGAGTTCAGATCCTTTATCAGTGCAGGACTGTAAATAGCTACCATCCATTCCAGGACGTTAGCACAAGATGTGAAACTTATTTGGAATCTGGTGTTCGGGTCTGGAGGTCTGTTTCAAGAGGGGCATGGGTATCCTCAGTGAACCCCATGGTGTGCAGAGGGAAAGCCCTCCCTGTAAGTGCAGGGAGACCTGGGAGAGGGTGGGAAGGCACATAGTGACACCTCCAAGTATTTAAAATGCTAGAGAAATAGCTGGACTTTTCCTTGCTACTGGTAAAAGGCTGAATAAGGACTAATGGAGAGACATTAATAAGGGCCGGATTCCAGGGATAATAAAAAGAACTTCCTGCTGACCAATGGTGTTTTAGTAGAAGGTGCTGCCTTATTAAGTATGAGCTTTTTGTTACTGGTGGCATTGAAACTGGACATGAGATCCGTATTGTGAATAAATTCTCAAAGTTTGAATATCATTCCATCTCACCCTCAGGGATGAACAGGGGGGTGAGCAACAGTTGCTGTGATATTTTAAGGGCCTGGCACATAAAACCATCATCAAAAAATGAAAGTTTTTGTTAAGTTTCCAGGTTATAGTGGAATCATAAAATTGCCACTTTGGTAGGTAATAGAATGGTTGAGGCTAACAGTTTTATATGATTCAGCATAATTCACATAAAGGCAAGGGAATGGACTCGATTCTTTAGACCTCTGTGACACATAGAGAAAAGGGGTGCCCAATAAGCTGTGGAGTTCACTGTTCACAGGCATTGGGTTGTTCTGGGTTGAACTGAGTCCCCCCGAAATTCCATGTTGAAGTACCTCAGAGTATGACTATATTTGGAGGTAAGGCCATTAAGTTAAAAGGCAGCCCAGAAAGGGGGCCCTAATCCAATTTGACTGGTATCCTAAGAAGAGGAACTTTAGACACACAAAGAGATACCATGGCTGCACAGAGGACAGACAATGTGGGGATGCAGCGAGAAAATGGCCATCTGCAAGCCAAGCAGAGAGGTTTCAGACAAAAACAAACCTATTGATACCTTGATCTCGGACTTCCAGCCTCCATGAGAAAATACACTTCTGCTGTTAAAGCCACCAGTCTATAGTATTTGGTATACCTGAGTATATGGTGGGCCAGGAGGGGTGAATGTGGACAAGGAGGGTGATCCAAAGACAAGTTTTCAAAGGCTCTCCAAGACCATTCCAAGGGATATGGTCTTTATGGTGAAGGAAAAGGGGAGATTCTAATGATCCAAGAAATTGATGGAAAGTTACCTGAGATAAAAGGGTTGTGATAAATTCAAAGGATTTCTTGACAAAGATTCCAGTGATGTCAAATTAGATTTTAGAGTGAAATGGGATAAAAATTACTTCATCAAGAGTCTTTCCTAAAAAAAAAGTTAATGGTGCAAGAAAAACACTGAAAAAAATTATTTACCACCTTCAGAGGATAAGGTGCTTTGAGGACATTGGCAATTGGCAAGGCCATCAACTGAAGGCTCTCAAATATCATTAGGTTGCATCTGATAGCATGTGTTCTAAGGCTACATAAACTATGGGTTTGGGCAGATGAAAAGTCTGTAAACTGAAAATATTTACTGCTATTTTATAATTAGCCTTTCATTAATTAGGACTACCTCCCCTTGACTTGGAGATAGAGACAGTCGAACATGGGTTTAACCCCTCTTCTAGGTCCATGGCCTTGGACAAGTCATCTTATCTGGTCTTGTATTTCCAACAAGAGTATGTCTGGCTCTGCGCTGCCTGCAGATGATTGATGAGCTGGGGTAGTAAACTCTTCTATGGGATTATTACTGTATTGAGCAGAGTCACACTATGTTCATGGTGAAAGAATAATCTTCATTTAAAATAAATTTTAGTTAGAAAATGCACCAGTCCAGAGCAGACCTCTAGACTGCCACACAGAAAATAAGAATTCTTCCCAGGAGTCCATGTCGCAGGGTGGGCAGGGTGTGGGTTTTGGAGAGAGGCACAAATTGAATTTAAATACCTGCTCTACCTCCTTGTGCCTGTGGGATCTTAGGTAAGCTACTCACTTCTCTTCATCTGAAAAATGGGGATATGGAGATAGTATATGTAAAGTACTGGCACATGGTAGATGCTTAATAAAAAGGCTCTATTAAGATGATCATAATAATACCTCCTCTGTTGACAATCTTTGGAGGAACCATTTCAGTAGTTACTGGGCTGTGCATTTCACTGGTGATCATTAAATACCTATTGAGTGAGTGACAAAATAACTTTATTTGTGTTCTCCACCCCCAGCTTATTCCAAGAATGTTGCCTGGTCCTTTGTGTGTCCTTGTTTCAAGATTATGCGGAGCAGGAGGCAGAAATGTCTAGAGAGCAACATTTCCTCCTTTATTTTCTGAAAGTCCAAGTCCAGGAGAATATGTGGGAGAGGGGGGAGTGGGGAGCCTTTGAGACAAGATCCTCACCCAACCTGGAGACTGGGAGTCAGGGATGGGTACATCTGTGAGAAGTGGAAACATTCGCTCTGTGTGGCCCAGGATGGCTCAGACACCAGGCTCCTGGCCTGGATGGTGATCCCCAGTTCCCAAGCAGAGTTTGAAAGCAGCATCCACAGACATCTAAGAGACAGGCAATTTGTAAGAGTGGGCGTGTAAGTGTGAAGCAGGACCTCCCTGGTGTTGGAGGTTGTGGGGACAGGAGCCAGACAACTTCAGAAACTGAAGTCCTTGTTGGCATGGACTCTTGGGATCAGGTTCAAGTTGAATGAGAGAAAACAAGGCAATGTGACACTTCTTGGAGGCCTGCATATGTAAATTGAGTCGGACCTGCCATAGCTATAAGGCATCAGATAGTCAAAGATGAATTAATTCCTACTGTCTGGAAGCTGACCACCTCTTTGGGAGCTGGGGGAGGTCATATGACACCTACAGGAATAACTACCATTTGGAGCGCCTCAAAATCCTGACGTCGTATGAACTGCAGTGAGACTCCTCTGTCACCGGAGGTAGGCAGCTGAATTTTGCAAAAGGCACACAACCACGATGATGGATAAATGTTCCTCCTGAAGGGATATATTAAAATACACCTCCCCCAATCACTGCGTGCCAATACCCCTACTATGTAATTGCCATGGCTGTAAACTCATAAAACTTTTGCACACACTCAAAGTCTTTTGGAAGTGTGTCTGCTTGATATGAAAGAGCAGTCTGGAAAGGTGATTGAATAGGGAACTATATAGTTAATGATTTTCATAAATGTGCTTAACAGTCTACCTCCATGGAGTTTGAGGTGTCAGAAGGCCCTCAGAGGCCAATCAGTTCCTCCTGTCCCTTCCATCCCCCACCCCTCCCATTTTACAGGGTTGAATCTGGATTTAAACAGGCTTCAAAGTCGTTATTCAGGAGACCACTAGGATGGTCGAGGCCGTGGCACGGACCATTTAGGGGACTGAGTCCAAGGAGCATCTCTACTTTTTAACTGATGTGTGACCCCCTGCTGCTCTTATCTCTTGTCTGGACAAACATCCGCTTCTTAACTGGAGATTTAGTCTCTGCCCCTTTTGGACACTGATTAATCATCTTAAATCATCATTCTAATGAATGCCAGGGAGTTACTTTCTTGTTTACAAACATTGAATGATTATTCCATTAAAAAAATCTAAACTTTGTGGTTTGGCATTCAAGGCTCTCTATGATCTGGTTCCAACCAAGTCTTGTTCTTTTCTTTCTTTTTTCTTTTTGAGTGCATCTCCCCCAGCTGTCTATGCATGCACTTTGTTCTGTGAGGATGGCTTTTCTGCTACTCCCCACATAGTCCTCTTGATGCTTTTACTAATATTCTTGCTTCCTGGAATACCCCTCCCATCAATTTCTATGCATCCTTCAAGGTCAAATTACATAGTACCTCCTCTGAGGAGTCTTCCCTGGATGAGGGATACAGAGCACCAGATGGGCCTGAGTTTGAGAGTGTATTCTTCCCCTTATTCCTAGAACACCTCAGATAGGCTACCAAATTTCTCAGTTTTCTCATCTGTGAGATGGGCAAGTCCACACTCACTGTGTAGCCTTATGAAGGACACATGAGCTATTCATATTGTGGAGTACTACTAGGCATAGTTCCTCAAACATGGTAAATGTCAAAGAATATTACATATTTTCTGATTATTCCAGGGAGCTGAAAGCTCCTTTTCTGTGAGCTCCCATTCACTTTGAGCTCTCATATTCTTTCTCGTAAATCTAGTTTTGCGTTTCAGATATTGGAACCTATGTGTTATTTTCCCCATGACATTGGTGACTCCTTGAAAATGGGATCATGTTTTGGTTAGCTTGTGTCCTGTGCCTTTCCCTCTGTGCAGTAGGCCCTCAAACCATAGGCAAAAGCTGACCTTCTGGGTGTAAAATTTGGGTATAAG
Organism: Crocuta crocuta; assembly: GCF_008692635.1. Taxonomy (NCBI): domain Eukaryota; kingdom Metazoa; phylum Chordata; class Mammalia; order Carnivora; family Hyaenidae; genus Crocuta; species Crocuta crocuta. The sequence continues at coordinate 11,043,849 of NW_027551568.1, read as the reverse complement.
AACAATTTTCTTTGCTGTCACTTTTCCTTCTAAAAGGTGACCATATTTTTTAAGAAGTCAATTTCTTTAGATATGAGAATCCCAGTTGTGGGTCTTTTGTTTCACACAAACATGGAAAACAATGTGTGAAGAGGCTAGTAATCTTGGGAAATGCATGCACTTAAAAGTCATGGGTCCTCAACCAACTGGGTCAACTCAGCCTGGCCATTTTCCAGCAGACATTCTGTATTCCATGTTTTGTGCAATATGCCTTGTGGGGGGAACATGGTTTTAAGTTCTAATGAATTTGGAAAACATTAGATTCTAATGATCTATTCAAGGAGAGACAGAGAGGGCAGCAAGAAACTGAAATGTATGAGAAGTCCTGCGGTAAAGAAACCAGCTCTTGGGGCACCTGGGTGGCTCAGTTGGCTAAACGTCCGGCTTCGGCTCAGGTCATGATCTCATGGTTCGTGGGTTTGAGCCCCGTGTCGGGCTCTGTGCTGACAACCAACTCAGAGTCTGGAGCCTGTTTCAGATTCTGTATCTCCCTCTCTCTCTGACCCTCCCCTGCTCACACTGTCTCTATCTCTCAGAAATAAGTAAAAAATAAATAAATAAAAACAAACAAACAAAAGAAACCAGCTCTTAATAGCTAATAACAGTAGCTAACATTCATTGAGCTCCTGTATGGCCGATGGAACTTAATCCTCAAAATATATCCCCTTTAAGAACCCAGCAATAGCNGGGGTGATGGGCATGGAGGAGGGCACTTGTGGGAATGAGCACTGGGTGTTATATGGAAACCAACTTGACAATAAACTATTTGTAATAAATAAATAAATAATTAATTTAAAAAATTTAAACAAAAGAATGGATATAATTATGATCCTCACTTAACAGAAGAAGAAAATGATGTTTGAATTGTCCAAGTTCTCACAGCAGTTAAGAGTTGGGGCTGGGATTTGAATCAGACATTTATAACCCCAGAACGTGAGTTCTGGTCCACTGTGGTGTGCAGCTTTCCATATTCCTGGATTTGCCTGACCATGAAATACTTTTGGTTATCCTCTTAGAGAGGTTATCCTCTCTAATAATATCCTCTTATTATTAACAACCCATTCAAGTATTATTCCTTGGGATGAACTTTGGGAAACAGAGCCCTACCTTCCCAAGCTACTTGGTCCAGGGGAGCAGCCATGACCTTTTCACCTCTGCATCTTTGCTCATTGACCTCTGCCTGCATGCTTGGCCCCCTTGTCTCTCTCATGATATTTTACTCCTCCTCCAAGATCTAGTTCAAATGCAACTCTATAAGGAGCTTTCTTTGATGTCATCAAGTTGATGTGCAAAGCCCCTCTGTGCTCTCCGCGTTTGGTCTCTCTGTCTAGGGCCATGTTCAAAGAGCTTTGGTAAAGTTCCTGGCACAGAGTAGACACTCAGAGCTTAGGGAATTATAATCTTCCCATCTGCTCTAGGGGTTGAGTCCTCACCCTGGGGTTCTTCAGCTCCTGGGTCACAGACTTGGGGGTGTGATCATAGCTGCCAACCTGGGCTGAGTCTGGCTCCAACCCTTTCCAGGTTCAGACAGCACAGCTCCTGAGCTGCCTGGCAGTTCATTAGTTAACACTGTCCTCCCTCTGTGCCTCACAGATGTTGCCTCTCCCCAGCCTCTCTGAGGTGAGGAGCATGATTAGGTCACATCGGGACTCTCATCAGTGTCCTTCTGGGGACAATCCTGACCTGTCCTTTCCAGGGTGTTGTCCAGGTTTCATTACAAAGCCCCCCAGTGGCTGTGCCTCAGATGAGTCAGCTGGCTTGGGGCTTCATTAGCAACGCTAATTGCCTTTTTGTTTTTGTCCTCTTTGGGGCCTTCTCAAGCCCAGAGGTGGGGCCTGGCGGGCTTGGCTTCCAGAAATGCCGCCAGTCTCCACGAGAGCCCGTGATAGGAAGTCCGCGCCCCACTCTCCAGCAGCCACGTCATGCCACACTGCGCATTTCTGGGCCGCACCCTTCCCCAGGGTGCACTCAGGCGCCATGCAACCGCTGGCCATCCCAGCTCCCCGGCTGCCTGTGATGAGGTCATGGGGTGGGGTCCTGTAGACCCCCCCCTTCCAAATAGGGTGGGGGCTTCCCTAACTGGCCTGAGAATGGTAGAGAGGGGGAGACGGTAATAATCTTGTTTGTCCAACTCACTGCTCCCTCTCTTGAGATTGCATGGCCAGCATGGATAGAAATGCAGGGAGGAGGAGAGAGAGCAGGGAAAACATGGAGGAAGGACAGCGGGGTGGCAGGCACAGATCCTCCCCTCCACTAACAGCTGGGGATGGAGGAACGAGCTAGCAGTTTCTCTTGACCACCTTGCAGTGATCTAGCTGCCTTCTCCCTTCTAATAATGTCCTTCTTCTGATATCAATCTTTTTTTTCACTGAGACCACGAAAGATAGGGGAGGCCACCATAATCCACCTTATTAGACAATAATTAGAATTTGACACAGAAGGAAAAATATCCCAGAAACAGGACAGCAGCTGGTCCAGCAAAGCAGGTAGAGCCCTTCCCAACCCAAGCACACTTCCCGGCAGAGACTTGCCTTCTCACCCAGGCCTGAGGGCCATGTCCGTCCTGCTTCCATAGCAGTGGGTTGTATAGACTGTGCTTGCCTAGAGAACCCAGACTCCTCCAATTTGATCCAACCCACGGGGCTTTGTAACCTCCGACTGTGAGTACATATGTGTGCGTGGAGGAATGAATGCATGGCTCTGTTCAAATCGCAGCCTGCTGAAAGAATTTGCAGATAGATCTCTGTGGATAGCTCACTCATTGCACCTGGAATTCTGCCTCTGAAAGATGGGAAATCTGATAACAGAGACTTTCCCAGGGAAATAGGGATAGCACACCACACATTTATTCGCCTCTCTATCTAAAACCACAGCATACTTCCCGTATGACCAATGCAATAGAAAACTGAGGAATATCTGAGCCTCTCTGCTCCCTACCTGTATCTGAGGCACAGTCAAGAAAGCAAAGCCACCCTACCCAAACACTAACATTGTCAATCAAGTACAACTGGAATGAACAAACTTGGAAATGGACTTTTTTTCTTCCAGGACATAATAGCTGTAACATCCTCTCGCGTCGTTACAAAGGAAAAGCCAAGTGATTTATTTAACTTTCAAAAACATATTCTGCAAAACAAGTTTATAAGAAGTCATAGTAACCACACTTAAGAGAATTTTTGGAAAGATACTAAAATCTTCCATGGGAATGGTTTCTGAGTTAATAGAAAGATCACAGCTCCGGAAGTTGAGTTACATATAACAGGATAAGAAAACACAGATACTCTGACCCGGGCAATAAATGATCCCATCACCCCACTAGTGAATGCGGGGCACATCAGGTTGGAAATTCTGAGGACCTGCGCACAATTTCTAAGAGAAATGCCATTTTTTTCAAATAGTCAAATCTATTTCACAGAGGTTTGTGTCAAGAAGAATAGAAAGCAGGGGAAGGCATGACCGCTGAAGTTTTCCAACCTCTGATTTATCATTTTTTGACATACTTTCTACAAGTTCCCCATTTCTTTACAAGTAGCTGTCTTAAGTTCTTCCAGTAAATATTTTTGACGAAGGCCAAACAGGAGGGAAAAAGAGAAAAAGTGTAATGAAAATAAGAGCTTACCTTTTCTAGGCATTGCTGCTCTCAAAATTTCCCCCAAGACATGAGGCTTTCTTGCTTTGGTTGTCCCATAAATTTAGAAACCATTAAAAAATTTAAAGCAGAAATATGTGTGTATTATTCGAAGCCACTTCGAAACAATACAAAAAATAACTCGGTGAAAAATAAAGTGCTCTTTTGAGCATGAGAATGTGTTTGAAGCTTGGAGCTCATGCTGTTGCATGAAGTTTTGCAACTGTCTTTCCCAGTTTAAACAACCTCCCGCTCCTCCCCGCCACTTGCCAACGTCTATAATTTAAAGCAACTGCGATCCTTCCCATAATACTCACATTTCAAAGAGCTTAATATATACGCTCGTTAGGCAAGAGTAGGAGTGGGTGAATTTCTTCTGCAAACTCCAGACTGAGGCAAATGGGAAGCAAAGGTTTCAGGTATCTGAGCAATTCTATTTCTCTCTTTTATCCGTAGCTCTTCTCACTGTGGCGCTTCAGGCTGCTTTGCCTTTTGAAGCGGTGCCTTGAGACCAAATGGCATCACTTCACTGGATGCAAAAAAGGACACAGGAAAGCTTCTGTCTCAACTCATAGAACAGTTGCTCCTGGTGAAATTATGGTTAGACATCACATTTGCTAACACAATTATTTCCATGCAACGCTTCCCTAATTTATCTGTTTGGAAATGTAAAATTAGTGTACATTAAGTTTTCATAAGAAGGAGAAAATACCTAAAATGATTTCATTTGAATTGGATTTATTTTAACCTGCATCCTGAATGTGAATCATAAACTCTAGGAGGGATATTTGCTTTGCAGAGTGTATCAAGTCTTGTGACATACAGTCTGTAATCAATGTTATCAATTTTACTATTTCCCCTACCTGCCATTACACACACACACACACACACACACACACACACAGTGAGCATTTGTGACTTCAAATGATAGCCAACTTAAAGTGTGGTCAGCTGAAAATGGTGATTTAAAAAGTATTTATAGTACATCTTAAAGCAGGACTTGCTCAGTTTTGGAGAGATACTAAACCCTCAAAAAATATGTGCTGTATGAATAAAGTATCATGTAGTTTCAGCTCATTCAACAGTTTTGACAATGTGGGTTTGCATGGGGGAGGGATAGTATGTCAAAGCTTGTACAGAAAGTAAACAGGACAATGTGTGCCCTTGCCAGATATAAAGAATGGCTATGATAGAATAAAATCTCTTCTATGAATACAGAAAACATTAGTTAAATAAATAGACCATTTGGTGGAGAATAGAGATATGGACACAGGTGCAATCTATTAAGTATGCTTACTATGTGAACTTATATGAACAAATTACAGAACAAAAACCTCATTCATTATTTTTAAACTATAGATTATTTTCCACTGTGTTTTTTGAGTCACCCAAAGTGACTATTACAGTATGGGCAGAGGATAATACCTCTGATCAAAATAGGGAAAAGAGAGAAAGGAGCTAAAACTGCAGGGAAGCCATCAGATTTCAGATTTTCTTTGCTATGAAAGCAGAGAAAAAGGTAGAGTCTATTTTTGCTCTGGCTACTACTGAAGAGACGTCTATAGGCACTAGGACAGGTAATGTCCCAGACCTTGATCGATAGTTTTCCAGTTATGTGACCTTGAATATATACTTAATTTCCTTAGGAATTTGTTTCCTTAATTGTGAAAGATTAAATACAAATATGCAAAATAACCTATTTGTATATATATATACATAATGCTACATTTACTCAACGACTGCTAACTAAGCACCTCACTACATATCAGTCACTCAGCAGGACCTATTGTGAGTCACTGTGATTGACCACAGCAGCTAGTGTTGCTCCCCTGATCAATACCAAAATTGGTAACGGATGTGGGGTGCTGCTCTAATGAAAACCTTTGCTCGGTGTCACTGGCTGAGTCATCAGGAGCTGAGTGGCAAGGAGATGGATACCGGAGGCTGGACAGGTAAAGTGCCAGGTTTTGCCCCAGCAGGGACATGTGGTGAAACTGACATCTGTGATAACGTGCACAGCTGTCTGTGCTGAGTCACCCTGTAGCTCTAGGATGAGAGACTGTAGGGAAAACATCCATTGTGTGTGTTGGCTGCTATTGACTGCATTTTGCAAGGTGTTTCAAGAATGAGATGAAAATAAATGGCTGGAAACAGCTTGGAAAGAAATGGCTAAATTATAAACAGAAATAAAAGGGAAGAGAAAGACAGTACCTAATTTTCACAGCTTTTAGGAACCCACCAGTTTTTTTTTTTGAGGATCTTCTATTGCAAAAATAACTATAAGCCTGTACTAAAAATGTCTTTCAAGACTGCAAAAACAACCTCTCCCACCAACAGGTGAACAATTGGCTGCATGGAAGGCTGGCTCCCAACACACACCTCAGAGGTAGCAAGAGGAAACTCTCAGAAGGAAGAACTGATGGCCATAGAGAAAAATGGACAAGGGAATTCTCCCCAGAAAACAAAGCGAGGCCCATAGCCAGAACTTCTTCTATCCATAAGGCAGAGGGTTTTTGCTATGTCTGCCTGGCCAGATGCAGCATCAATGGCTGTTGGGTGTCTCCTATTCTTTCTCTCTGAAGAGAAATTTTTGTTGTAGTTATATCACTGTTATTCCATTTGTACTGTGTGTGTGTGTGTGTGTGTGTACGTGTGTGTGCATGGAGAGAGAGAGAGAGGGAGGGAGGTGGGAAGGAAAGGGAGGAAACTTGTCTTTTTGGGTGATAGAGATCACTTTCCTTTTAGTTGATAGATCGCTGGATCAAGAAATGGCACATCCAGACTTTTGACAAGAGTTTCGCATAACTCAGAAGTCTGTACTGTGAGCTGGGTGCAATGACCATATGGAATTTGGAGAGTCATGAAATCTGTGTTTGTGTTCTTTTCCTTATATATAAGTAAAGAGAGAGGAAAATAGATATTTGGTGACCAGAAGTGTATATTATGGTAGATATGTTTAAAATTTAGTGATGTCCACATATTCCTCCCCATTTCTTAGCCTCTTGTGGTTTGGTGGACCATGTGACTGGCTTCTGGCCAATGGGATGTGAGCAGGGGTAATGTGGGGTTAATTTGGGGTTCAGGTGGTTAGCTGTGGTGTGCCCACTGCACATTTTTCTTGCTCCTCTATCCACATGACAGGAAGCAAAAGAGGTTCTGGAACTCCATAGTAGAGGGCATCCCCAAACCCGGAGGCATCCCCTAGAAGACGCTGCCTAGAACCGCTTGACAGCATCAGACATTACAGAAAAATGTATAAACCTATGCTGTGTCCCCCCCACTGAGTCTGGGGTTTGTCAGAGTTGGCTAATGCCAACTACTCTAACACAGATAGCTGCCTTGAAAGATTCTTGGAAGATTAAATAAGGTAATATATGCGAAAAATGCAGAGCAGGGTCTGACACTATAAAAAGTGCTCAACAAATGATGGGTATTTTAATATTAAACATAAATCCCCACTCTCTTGCTCTTGCAAAACTAATCTAGCTATATGTCAGTAGGAAACACAATAAATTCAAGGTTTATAAATTGTGTGTGCTATTGGGCTAAGTAAATTGGAAACTGTAGAAAGATTAGTGACAGAAATAGATGCTGAAAACAAAATTTATTCCCCATCTTAAAAATATTTGCATTTATTAAGAAAATTGTCCAATGAGTCGCTGTCAGATTTCACAAGCAACCTTCAAAGCAAGGGATAAAGGAAGTTATAAACTCCAAGTTACAAGTTAAATACTCTGTTCAGCATTTAACTAGTGTAAACTCCACTTACCCAAACATTTATTTTACTGTGTGTACAGAACAAGGCTGTCATCTTGACATTGACTGTTCCAGGCTGCCCTTCAGGCAAAATGGGCTACACAGCTTATTAATGCTAGTTGAAAGCTAATATTTCTAAAAGCTACTCTCTACTCAGGCCATGTGTTGTTGGTTTTGAACTGCTCTAAATGTAGGTACAGAAGGTCCCAGTTCAGTTTGTTTCTAACTCAAGTATTTTGAGCACCCCCCCCCACTAGAAATATGGCTTCTTTCATTCCACACATGCTTTTAAAAGGGTCAGACCCTTTTCTTTTCTACTAGTTTAAGCAATAGTGACAAAATTGCAAACATTTGTCGAGCATTAACTATGCACAAGGCTCTGTTTCATGTGCTCTGTAAGTGCATGAGCTCATTTAATCCTTTCAACAATCCTATTAGATAGATACTAACATTATCCTCAATTTACACATTGGGAACCTAAATAAAGCACAGAGAGGTTAAGTGACTAACTCAAGGTCACATGGCCAGGAAGTAGCAAAGCTGGGATTTGAATGTAGGTTATTTGGTTCTTCCAGTACCTGAACTCTTAAATGTTGGTTAAAACACAGTCTCCACACCAAATGAAGAGAAGCTGCATGTACACCATAAATTTTCCTTAGCATCCATTACATTTGAGAGGAATTCAGATTACTTGTGGAAGACACTCTAAACTCTTAGAGGCACCAGTTGTTATTCTTGGAAAACATGCCGTCCCCTATCTGAATGTAATTATAAAGTTTGAACATTTTCATATATTAGGGTCTGTGCTCTTATGGTTGATTTTATTTCTTCTCCTTTGCATGCATGCAGCAGCCAAGTTTCCAATTATATCCTAAAACCCAGGTGGCTTCATCTGGATCTTATAATAAAGGCTCTGCTGAGTTCTATCAAACACGTGAAGACATTGAGAAAGAGGCCAAAGGAGAAATGAATCTTGTTGGAAAATTTCATCTTTTTCTTGGAAGATGTTACTGAAGTTTAGAGATGGGGAAGTAAGTGAAATGTTCTTTCTCGAGAGTGGTAGGAAATAACCTAGTCCTAACTTCGAAGTGAAGCCACTCGGGGGGCCCTGGCCCTGCTCCAGAAGGTTAAATGATACACAGATGCCTACTGTGTGCTTGTTACTATTAGCTATGAGAGATGGAGACGGGACAGAACTGCTTCTCTGAGTTTCCCAAGAACTCACCTTTCATGGATTGAAGTCATGATGAGCAAATCTGAAAGCCCCTTTTTACTTTCTTGGTGATATAAGGTAGAGGATCAACTTATTCCAACTAGTCAAAATGAGAAAAGGAGACTATCTGTTTGTAGATCATAGGATCGATGGGACTTGTGACAATTTAATTCTCTCTCTCTCTCTTCATGAACCTCCTGCACAGTCTTGGTAGGGGCCACTCCATTTCAGCTTGTCACCTCCCAGGGACAGGGGCCACAATTTCACCAGATTATTCTCTGAGCAACAGTGGATATTCCTGCTCAGTTTTCCACACATAAAAGCTGTTACAATTTCCAAAGGCAACGTTCAGTCCTTCCCATCCCCCATAGGCCCATTTTCTTTAACCCAACTTTGACGATTCTGGCTCTAACTGTTCTTCATGCAACATGACTTCAATTAGGCTGCCATCTTGGTTGGTTGCCCTTCAGTGAACCAATATCCAATTAATTGCTAAATGACTTATGAGCACTGTAGTGAGCTTACCAAGAAACCAACAGTTTGAGTTATGGTCTGAACTCTGAATTGGCCTTGAAAAGTCATTTTCCCATTCTTGGCCTCTGTATGTATGCCCCACCTATGTCTCAGCGCTTTGAGGTTCCACACTTAACCTTTGACTCTCTTCTCTGTAGGATCTTTCTTTCATGAGTTGGTCACCCTCTTTTTGGAATTTATAGACTTAATAGGCTCTCTTCCCTGGCACCATTCTTGTTTTTCTCATGCCTACTGGATCTTACTTCTTGGAGACAGCACATTCTCTTCAGGCTTAATATCTCAAAGGCAAACCTACTTTCCCTCAAACTCACTCTTCCTGAGTTACCTAATTCTTTTGCTAATACCACAATCTTCTCAGGTTGTCAGGATTTTAAATATTGCTTTTACTCCCTTTTCTACTTTCCCCCAAAATTCCATCATAAAATCCTGATTGTCCTTTCTTTATTATGTCTCTAAAATCTGGCATCTTGATGCACTTGTATTATTCAACTTACTTATCTTAGTGTTTCCTCAGAGTCTTGTCTGTGGAATCATATTCTGGAATGTTCCATGGGAAGGGACATGGTAGTAAAATAAGTTTGGATGATACTAGTTATATACGGGAATTTCTTAGTCTACTCAGGCTGCTATAATAAATGCCATAAACTGGGTGCTCTAAACAATATAAATTCATTTTCTCATGGTTCTGGAGGCTGGAGATCTGACATCAGACCCCTGCAGGGTTGGGCTCTGGTGAGAGCTCTCTTTCTGTCTTTTCAAGGGCACCTTCTTACTGAGTCCTCATTTGGCAGGGAGACAGAGTTCTGGTGTCTTTTCCTTCTTTTTATAGGGTATAAATCTCATCATGAGGACCACCCTTGTGACATCTAAACCTAACTATGTCCTAAAGGCCCCATCTCCAAATGCCATTATCTTGAGTGTTAGGATTTCAACATATAAATTTGGAGGGAACACAAATCAGTCCATAACATTCTGCTCCAGGTCTCCCCAAATCCATGTTTTTCTTGTATTCAGAATACATTAATTCCATCCCAAAGTCTTAACTTGTTCTAGTATCAACTCTAAAGTCCAAATCCTCATATAAATATCATTTAAGTCATATATGGGTGAGACTCTAGGTAGGATTCATCCTGAGGCAAATTTCTCTCTAGCTGTGAACATGTGAAACCAGATAAATTATGTGCTTCCAAAATGCAATGGTTGAACAGGCATAGGGTAGACATTATTATAAAAGAGAGAAATAGGAAAGAAGAAAGGGATAATAGGCCTCAGGCAAGTCAAGAATTTAGCAAGGCAATTTGCATTAGATTTTAAGTTTTGTGAATAATCCACTTTGGTTTGATGCTCTGCCTCCAGACAGCCTGGGGTGGTAGTATCACCCCACAGCTTAGCGAGGTGTCCATACCCATGAGGCTGTGTTGTGTGGTGGTCTCACTCTTTGAAACTGTGGTACAGCCAGTCTTGCCCCTGAGCTTGTGTATTCTGGGTCTGTAGTGACCGTGGTAACCTTGATAATTTCTGAGTTGCTCTGGGGGTTCCTTCTTCCCTTTTCTGGAAAGATAGTACATGTTTACTGCCAAAGAATGATATGGTTCCATCCTATAAATTTTTTTAAAAAATGACAGTTTTCCTTTATTCCCTCCCACCTTTTTTTTTTCTCCTATAGTTCAAAGAGGCAGTGTCTCTGCTGATAAAATCTTATCTTTATTCCTGGCTTCTGTTGAGATGTCTGACTGAGTGAGCTCCACCCATGATCTCTTTATCAAATGCTTGTTCAGCTACCCCCTCCCTGTGCTCTTCAGAACAAGTTTCTCATTTTTATGATATGAATAGTCAGAGAATTTTCTAAATCCTCAAATTATGGTTCATTTTTGCTTAACAGTTCTTTCTTCAATTAATTTATCTCTTTTGGCATTTCACTGTAAGCACAGGAGCAAGCAAGCCACTTCTCCAGCATTTTGCTTAGAAATCTCAGCCAAACATCCATTTTTGTTGCTCACAGCTTCTACCTCCCTCAAGACACCAGAATATAGTTCAACCAAGTTCTCTGCTGATTTTAAGATTCTAAACAAGAATTACCTTTCCTTCAGTTCCCAATAACATGTCCCTCATCTGTCTGAGACTTTGCCAAAATTGCTATTAATGTTCATATTTCCCATATGGGTAATATATCAAATTCATACTTCTCAATTCCAAAGTTGCTTCCAGATGTTTAAATGTTTGGTACGGTGGTACCCTGCTTCTCAGTACCAAAAGTAGTCCTAGTCTCCTTGGGCTGCCATAACAAAATACTGTAAACTGGTGGCTTACACAGTTCATTTATTTTATCAGAGTTCTGGAGGCTGGAGGTCTGAGATTAAGGCCCCAGTGTGGTCACATTCTGAGGCGAGCTCTCTTCTTCCTGTTTTAGATGGCTGCCTTCTCACTATATCCTCACATGGAGTGGGAAGAGAGAACTCTGATGTCTCTTCCTCTTCTTATAAGGGCACTAATCATGTCGTGGGGGCCTCACTCTCATGACCTCATCTAAACCAGTTTATTTCCCAAAGGCCCCACCTCCAAATACCATCATAGTGTAGGTTAGGGCTCTAACAGATGAATTCTAGAGTGTACAATTCAGTCCAGAGCAACCTCATTTAAGGTATTATCATTTAGCTATTTCTATGTAAAAAAAAAAAAAAAGACACTTAAAATAGCAACCATTTATTATTCTTCATGAATAATAAATAAATGGATTGACTGAGCAGTTCCATTCATCTTGACTATACTTGGCTAGTAGGCATTTCTTGTGGTCTTGGTGGGCACTGACTCATATGCCTTTTGGTCTGCTGGCTGTTGACTGATCTAAGATAGTCTTGGCTGGGGCAACTGACTCTGTTTCATGGGTCTTATTCTCTAGAAGATAGTGTGGACATGTAGTTGTAAGAAAGTTGTAAGAGTCTAAGAGAAAAAGTGCAAATATGCAACTATTTTTTCAAGTTTGTGCATGCATCAAGTTTGTTTTGAACCTACTGGCCAAAGCATGTCCCATGCTTAAGGCCAGAGTCAGTGTGAGAGTCTACCAAAGACATGGACACAAGAAGATGTTTTAAAAAGCTGCATTATGAGTGCAATCAATCTTCAACTAAGGGCTAAAATATTCCACGATTTTTGAAGAAACACCTGTTTTAAAAAAATGCTTATTGGTGATGCACATTATAATACAAATATTGGGTAAAGTACATTCAGGAAGAGGCTGTTCTAAGTTAATGAACTTGTGGGGAAAGGGAGAATATATTTATCTCCCTGCTCACATCTCATCTTCAGCTCACAGGAAACAGAAAAATAATACTACTGTCTTCCCTTTCTGTAATCTTCCTTTCCTTGTGTAGCCTCCATCTAATGAAGAAGGAATTATAATCTGCTGGGTCCAAGGCTGGCCACAGTTCATTAGAGGTTGGAGACACAGCCTTGACAGCTTGGGGCTTTTCTAGCTGAGCTCTTTTCTGATTCTGTGGTAGACTGAGGAATAACCTGTGTTTTCAGGGCTGAGCGGAGCCAATTCTCTTGTCTACCTTTCATTTCCTGTGCTTAAGTGAGGTGTGTGATTTTTAATTTCTTGTTTCTGTGTGGTAGTAGGCAAGTCATGTCCCCACAAGGTGGGTCCCCCACTTCTTCAATCTGCTTTAAGCTTTTGAATCACAGCATTGATTAAGTAAGTGGGTTCAGTGTTAGCTTTGTGAATATAGGGATGGGATATGTGGAGCAGTAAGGATCAGTTTGAGTTGAAATTATAAACCTTGTGCTTCAACACTAAACATCAGAAAAGATCAGTTTTTCTTTTCCCTGACCAGGGGGTGGTACAAAGGGGCACTTGGAAAGTTATTAAGTATCACTTTATTCCCCACTTGGCTAGTAATTCTTACATGCATAACTCTCTTGGAACAGCAAAGTTCTGCCTACAAGGACACTAAATGCTTCAAAGCTACAATCATTTATCTCATGCACAGGGTATTTACCACTTTCTGCTTTATGTTATAGTTTTTATGTGAGTGCCCATCCCCTTTTAATACTAAAGTATAAGTTTCTTGAAGGCTGGGACTATGTTTTAACCTTCTTTGTAACTTTCCATTATCCATGGTGCCTTTTGCAATATCTTGTATTTATATACATGCTAAAAATTTGCCAAATGAGACTACATAAGAGTAAAACTATATGAAAGGTTATGTGGTGAAAATGTGTTTAGAGTTATGGAACAAATTTAAGGTATGCATGCATGCTTCCATCTATTTCTAACCTGTCATGAAGTGCTACCAGATATAATGCTTGGGACTGGACGTTATCATGTTGTGAATCATATTGTGAACAGGAAAGAGACAGACTATGTAAAATTGAAATCGTTACATTCTGATGGTAGTTTATTGCCAGAATGAAAGAGAAAAATGGGAAGAGAGTCAAGAAAACACTTTTGCTTGGCTTTGGTTTTAGAGATGGACAGAATGTCTGGCTCAACTTTATTTTTGCCTTCACGGATAAACTTGTACCTGAGTGTGCAGTATAATTCTCTCAATTCACAAAAGGTCAAAATAAAATGTGAGGTGATAAATCTTCATATTTATGTTAGAACTGGCCAGAACTTGAAATAATATTTTTCATTGATGATAGTGGTTCTTTAATTTGCAATGTGTTTTATGAGGTAGGTTTTGTTTTTCAAACCAAAATACTAGACTAAAGGAAATCGTTCAATAAGATGATGCAGATAGTAGTGTATCCTTTTGAATGTTTTCAAAACTTACAATAATTGTAGCATGTACCCAATAGGGTCTCATTGGGTAACTTCTGCTCTTGATACCTGACTTACAAACACAACTATAAACTCAAATATATTGGTAAAAAAATGTGGATATACTGAAGGTTTTCTGAGGAGGTGGAGAAGACTAAATTGCACACTCAACAACAAAACTTAATCCAAATTAAACGGAGCTGCTATGGAGTGTCCCACTCTCTCAAATTCATACATTGAAACCCTAACCCCAATGATATTTGGAGATGGCACCTTTAGGAAGTACTAAGGTTTAGATGAGGTCAAGAGGGTAGGCCCCACATAAGAAAAGAAACCAGAAATCTTGCTTCTGCTCTCTCTTTCCTCTATGTGGGGACCCAGAAAGAAGGCGATCACCTGCTGGGAAGGGATGATTCATTGGGGAACCAAGTTTGCCAGGACCTATCTAGGACTTCTTAGTTTCCAGAACTGTGAAAAAATGAATTATTGTAAATAAAGCCACCCAGTCTGTGGTATTTTGTTATGGCAGCCAGAGCAAATGAATAAGGAGGTGCTGTGGGTAATGATATTAGGATACTGGGTGTAATCCAGAACTGTCCTAGACACACTAGAATATATGGTAACTCTACCCATTAGCCTTCTCTCTTATTCCTGCATTGAGATCTTCTCTATTCTGATCTGAAAAAGTGTCTGAAGAAGTGGCACCATGGAGATGGAAATTGATAACATGGTGTGGTAACACTACACACTCTGTACTGTGGCTAAAATGTAAAAAATGACAGTGCCAAGAATGGACAAATATGTGGAGCAACTAGAACTCTTGTGTATTGCTGGTGGGGGAGGGGAATAGTACAAACACTCTCAAGAACTGGTTGGCACCTAACTATACCCTTATTGTGAAACCCAACAATTCAACTCCTAGGCCATTTACAAGAAGTGAATACCAAATATATTCTTAGCAGCCTACTTCATAATATACCCAAACTGGAAACAAAATATTCATCTGTATTTGTATCAACAATTCTAAGTATACTCATACAATGGAACACTACTCAGCAGTGAAACTAGAAGCAACTCAAATGTTCATCAATTGGTGAACAAAGAAACCAATATGGAATGTTGGACATTATATTATTCCATAATATTCCAACAATGGAATATTACTCAGGAAAAAGAAAATGAAAGGTGGCTGGTGTAACAATGTGGATGAATCTTAACCCTACTTCTGAGCCAAAGAAGTCAGATATGAAAAAGAATATGCTGTATGATTCCATTTGTAAGAAATTCTAGACCAGGCACGCCAATTTATAGTGGCAAAGATCAGTGGTTGCCTGGATCTGGGTAGGAGTGGGGACTGAAAAAGCACAAGGGCTACAAGGAAGGGCTCTGAAAAATTTGAGGGAGTACTGAGAACATTCTAGATCTTAACTGTGGTGGTGGTTACAAGGGTAGATAGTTGTCACAACTCATTGAGCCATAGAACCATACACCTAAAGTGGTTGTATTATATGTGAATTATATTTAAACGAAGTTGACAAAAAGAAAAAATATTGAAAATAAGTTTTGCAATTATCTTGAGAATTCCAGTTCTTCCCTTCAGCTTGTATATCCTCCTCAGAAAAATGGGTTCTGTAGTAGGAAGGCAAGCATTATGACTATTGATGTTCAAACAGTCCTCGTAATGTCTTCAGTTCATTGTACCATAGATATATTTCAGATAAATAGTCTTGAAAAGTACCATGATTTGGTGCTTGTTCTGAATTATTACCTGTAATCTGGCCTTATTCTTATATATTTATTTTCATTTGTTTATTTATCTAGGAATAGGGTTCTAAACTAAAAATTCTAAAATTTTTGTTGGCTCCAGTCATCCTATCCTTGGGACTGTTTTCCAGACCCATCTCTATCTCCTTTTCATTAAGTCTTCCATAGTCCTGGATATAAGTGCCACATAATAATAAAAGTCCAGCTTGGCAGGAACTGTGCAACAACTTAAGTGAAGATTGGTCATTAAATTATCCAAACTATAAGCTTACAACACAAGGGATGGAGACTGGCATCTGGTGGCCAGCTGTTTAGACCCCTTTTAAGACAAGACACCAGACTTTAAAGGCCTTCCAGATGAAACAAAGTATACAGGTGGCATCATTTAACTTGATGACACAACTCATCATGCTTCAGAAATTGGGTCCCCAAGAGTTTTCCATTTGAGCTGATAAAATGCCAAAAGAGAAAGTGGCTAATGGAGGGCATAGAAGGGTCTGGTTCAGTGTTTTCAGCAGGACTTGAGTCCTATAGCTGGAAGAGATCTACACCGTTACTGAACCCAGCTGTCTTCCAGGCCTGGGACTTTGTAGAAAGTTGTCAACAACAAAGCCCCTCCAGGTCACTTTTTCTTGGCCCCCTCTGAAGCTACCAGCTTTCCCCACTTTTGCTCAATGACTCCCAGCTCTCCACCCCACCCTGGGGCCACTGGGGCTGGGATGGTTTCCAATAAATGATTTCCAGGTGTTTGGTCCTTCCTTCCATAAGCTCCCTTTACACCTTGCAGCATCCATAAACAGAAGGATCATGGAGTTACTTTACCAACTGAAGTTTTTTTAAAAACCATCTAAGGGTTTTCAAAACCTGAGGCGCAGAGCTGGTACATAATATCCCCAATGATAGCTGCTGATGACAGGTTGAGAACCCACACTCCAGATCTCAAACTTTCATCCAAGGCAAATGTTCTCTACCTCACATACAGATTCAGAAGTATGCCTATATCATCCTGGGGGTGTGGCTTGAAGGATTTCAAATGAAAGGGCCTTGATCCCAAAATTTCTCCTCAGAAATGCTATTTGGGTTCCTTCTCTTTGGGTCAATTCCTGTAAATTGCAAATCACTGTGGAAGGATTTACTAAGCCTCCTGGACCAGGTTAGAACTCCTCCTTATCACCTTGGGCCATTAAGTCCTAGAGTACCCTGTCTGCTAACTGTTAATATCCCATGCTGGTGAAGACTGCAATTATAGTCAGTCCTGCTCACTAATGGACAAACCTGTCACATAGCAGCAAGTCATTCACAAAACACTGAACGAATTCTCTCAGTTGCTTGTACTTCCACAAAAATGAGCTTAATATCAAAGTTGCTTTTCTAATAATCTATGAAAACTAGTTTTTCTAAGTGTATGAAGGACAGAGGGAGGAAACGGGTTTGACTTTTAAGCAGGAGTTCAGGATCAAATACCGTAGGTTCTGTGTCATGTAATATTGGAAAAATACTGAGGCTCTCTGGGTAACAGCTTCTTCATCCTCAGATGGGAAGTATCCATTACCATACATAAGCCCTTTGAAGAATTAAATGAGATAATGTAAGTGCAATAGAAAATGGGCCATACTTACTAACCAAATTGCTAACCAAAATAGAACACATTTAAGAATTGACTGTGTGAATTACGATTCTAAATGGTATAAAATAGTGCTCCTCAAGTTTTATGTGTATGGGAATCACCAGTGTGGTAGGCAGAATTCAAAGATGAAGCTTCCAGGGGAGCCTGGGTGGCTCAGTTGGTTCAGTGTCCAACTTCAGCTCAGGTCATGATCTCATGGTTCGTGGGTTCGAGCCCCATATCAGACTCTGTGCTGACAGCTCCCAGCCTGGAGCCTGCTTCAGATTCTGTGTCTCCCTTTCTCTCTGCTCCTTCCTGGCTCATGCACTGTCTCTCTCTCTCTCTCTCTCAAAAATAAATAAAGATTAAAAAAAACTTTTTTTTAGAGATGAAGCTTCCAAACCTCCAAAAGATGTTCCACCCGGTGATAATTGTGCTTTATTGTAAGAAATATATATTTGATCTTTGTCACCATTTCTAGCACAGAACTCTTAAAACCCTTGGAATTTCCTAAATGACAAGAGCAATAAAGGGGTCTTGATATTTATAACAGACCCCTTTCAACCATACCTGAGTTATGTTAATGAAGTGATTTTGGGAAAGGGCATAAGAATGCAGGCTGATTGTCAGGAGAACCAACCATGTGATTAGAGGGCTGGTACTTTCAGCCCATCCCCCTGACCTCCAGGGAAGAAAAAGGGGCTGGAGGTTGAGTCAATTTCCAATAGGCAATTTGATCAATCATGCCTATGTAGTGAAGCCTCCATAAAACCCCAAAGCATGGGGTCTGGAGAGCTTCCTAGTTGCTGAACACTAGGGTGCCCACTTGGAGAAGACATGGAAGCTCTCACATACCTTGTCTGTGCATCTCTTTCTTCTAGTTGTTTCTGAACTACATACTTTGTTAATAAATTGGTAACTAGTTAGTAAAATATTTCTCTGAGTTCTGTGAGCTGCTGTAGCAAACTGATGGAACCCGAGGAGGAAGTCATGGGAGCCTCTGATGTAGAGCTGGTCAGCCAGAAGCACAGGTGACAGCCTGGACTTGTAATTGGTGTCTGGAGTGAGGGCAGTCTTGTGAGGCTGAGCCCTTACCCTGTGGGATATAATGCTGTCTGCAGGTAGATAGTGTCAGAATTCAGTTGAATTTGTCAGACAGCAGGTCAGTGTTCACTGAGAATTGGAGAATTTCTTGGTGTTATTGGAAAACACAGGAATCATACAGCTGAATTCCCTGGGATCTGTGAATGGGATGAGATACTACTCTGGTGATTGTGTTTTATGATATGGCAGCAAAGTTGACCTTAAGAGAGTGAGATTATCTGTGTGGGCCTCATCTGATCACATGAGCCCTTAAAAGCAAAGAGTTTCCTCGGGCTTATTGGTGGCAACACAGGATATTAGAGACATTCCAAGGGTGAGGAGGATTCAGTGTGCTGTTGCTGCTTTGAGTTAGGAGGAGGCCATGTGAGAAGTAGTGGAAGTGCAGGTGGCTTCTAGAAGCAAAGTGAGTCCTGGGTCAAGCCAGGAGGAATATGGGGATCTCAGTCCTACTACTGTAAGAAAATGGATTCCATCAACAATCTGAATGATCCTGAAGCAGATTCTTCCTTGAGACCCTCAGGTAAAAGTGGCATGGCCAATACCTTGATTTGGGACTTATAAGACTCTGAATATAAAATCCAGCTGACTCTATACGCCACCCCACCCCAACTTCTGACCTACAGAACTGTAAGCTATTAAATGGATGTTGTTTTCAGTCACTAATTGTGTGTGTGTGTGTTCATCCGTGTGTGTGTGTGCGTGTGTGTGTATTCTTTGTTTCGTTCTGTTTTTCTAGAGAACACTGATACACAAGGGTTAAGAGAAATAATGGTACATTGGAGGCATTAATAACTGTTTATTATTTTTTTTAATTTGTGACTCTACATTGCAGTAAAATCAATGGAATAATGTATGGCAGGAAGAGTTCATTGTGGATTTCCATATTTCATCCCCATTATTTGGTAACATCTGTTGGTGATGTGCTTAATTCTTTTTCCTATTCCAAGGGCGGGTGCTGGTGGAGACTCAGCAGGTTTCAATAATTACAGACTATGGAGATGATTATCATTGGCATAAGCAGCCAAATTGGGGATCAAGTCATAATCATTCTGTAAAAGGAACCTGAAAGCAATTGTGGAAGAGGACAGGCAGGAAGGAAGCACTTCTCCTGAAATCATATGAGGACCATAATGATGATGGTGTTAGTATTTCTCCTTTGAAGTCATGTCTCTGATTATCCACATCTGCCTTCCAATGGGCTTGTCAACAACTTTTGCAAACTGAAGAAACCAAGGGTTGGTTAGCAGTTCTGGATATGGATGGAAGAGTCACTTCATGTAGGAGGAAACTTGAAATGCACAGATTGAAAAATGGGAGCAATCTTGTGTGTTTTATAGATTTTGCAGCATAAGAAGTGATTTCACTACTGTCATCTTGTCTAACTTCTCTAAGTAGGGTATTGCTATCCATGTTTAGATACAAAGGCATGGAGATGTCAAGACTTGGTGTTTCTCTGTGAGAGCTTTCTCAGCAAGCCAAATGCAAAGCCTGGGTCTGTCTGGTTTTGGGAACAGTTCTTCCTCTGCAATAGCCATCTAGCTATGATATCTGTGCTTTCCAACAGGTTGCAAAATCACTGACATCTAGGGATAACAGAAACTCTTCTTTGATCTTCCCTTCTGTGGTGAGTGGAGAAACCTAATGATTAGAAACTTTTGGGGCATGGGGCTCTTCAATATTGGATCCATTGTATTGTGACTCAGGGCAGGAAGGAGGGGGTGGAGTTGGCAGGGAGGATTGGGACTGGCAAACACACAATAAGGCTAAGGTTATTAGTGCTCAAGAAATGAGGTCAGTTATGTTAGGAGCAAGATTATGAATTTTTAATGTAGACCAGACAAGAATTTTTAGAATGAAATTAATTCTGAAATGTGGTGAGGTACCTTTAATTTTACATATCCCAGCGATGCTCAAACCAAAATGCTTTCTGGGGGTCAGGATAGTAGGATAAGATAGTGGAGAATCCTGGCTACTTTGGAGAACTAGGGCATCTGGTCAAAGAAGACATCTCTAGCTGAGTTCTTAAGGACACTAATTTCCTATCCCTATCTCTAAGACCAAGTATTCACATGCTTCCCAATCATTAGGTAAGAGCTCATTTTCAGTTTTTCAGGGAACTGGAAGACCACAAGCTGTAGCCCAGGATTCTCCTCTAAGAGAGAAAAGGAGACATGCCTATGACATTAAATGGATACCCATTGCTGCAGGATTTTGCCAAACATAAGAAGGAATCTAAGAGAATTGAGGAATGAGCAGTGAGAGCTCATCAAAGAATGAAGTGGCTTAACCAGGTCAATGGTTCAAGCCTTGATTTGTTCTACTCCCCACATTGCTCACTTCCCTCCCATTCAGTGCCCCCAGTCCCTGATCTCCAACTTTATACAGCTTTGACACAATTTTCTAAAGTCTTTGAGGTTTAAACCTTGATAGGTGTCAGTGTCCACTTGGTTCTGGGAATGGTAGTAGAGGCAGTGTCCTGAGTAAATGTCTAACATTCTGCTTCTCTACTTCTTGACTAACATCTCCCCAAATTTATGTCCACCCGGAACCTCAGAATGTAGCTTTCTTAATGAAATAAGGTCTTTGCAAATGTACTTAAGTCAAGGGTCTTCAGATGAGGAGATCATACTGAACTATCCAGATGGCCCTAAATCCAATGTCAAGTGTCTTTATAAAAGACACACAGAAAGAAGTGAGACATACAGAAGAGGAGGCCAGTGATGATGGAGGCAGAGATTTGAGCGATGGGGCCATGGGCCAAGGAACACGTGGAACCATTAGAAGCTGGAAGAAGCAAGGAATGGATTTTCTCCTAGGACTTTTAGAGGGAGCATGGCCCCAGGGACACCTTGATCTCAGATTTATCACCTCCAGAACTGCGAGAGAATAAACGTCTGTTGTCTTAGGCCACCCAATTCATGGCAATTTATTATTGCAGCTCTAAAATGAGCATACTTCCTACATGGTCCTCACAGGAAGGAGTCCTGATCTTTCTGTGGGTGCCTGGGCAATGGGTAGCATCAGCTGCTGGGAGACAAACCAGCTGGAAGAACAGTGAGATAAGTCCCTTTCCAAACCATCTGGGTTCAAATAGGAAGCCCATTGCTTACTAGCTCTGTGACCTTGGAAAGTTACTTAATAACACTATGCTTCAGTTTCCATATCTCAAAGCGAGGACAATGGTAAGCTCTGCCTCACAGAATGGGTCAGGAGAGACCAGGGTATGCTATCACAACAAACGACCTCCATTTCTTAGCAGTTTATCATATCAGAGATTTTTTTTATTTCTCTGATATTCCATCTTCATGGTGGGTCCGTTGGGGCTCTGCTCTGTCTTGTCAGAAGCTCCTTATTATAAGTACCTACCTTTTTTCTATAAAGCTGAAAAAACTGTTTTGCGTTCAACCTCTAACTATTATCATCCATGTGACCTTGAAAAGCACACTTGGTGTCTCTGAGCCTCAATTCCTACATCATAAGAATTGAGATTGGATTGTAGGATTGAGGCAAGAATAAAATGTGTGAGAAACTGCTTCTTAATGGAACAGGTGGCACCTGAATGTTGTGGGTATTCATGGCAGATGGAAAAGAGGTCTCTAGAAGGTCTGGTAATCTAGCTCAGCCAGGAAGACACATGCATCAATTTTGCTTACAACTCATTGGTCAGATCAAGTCACATGACCATGTCTAACCACAGAGGTTCAGGAGGTGCTTGGAGTATTGAGAACCAGAAATAATTTGGTGAGCATGATTAGTGGCTAATCCTTAGGGCTGTTGCAAGGTTAAAATGAGTCAATAGCTGTAACACTCTTAGAACAGTGCCTGGCACAGACTAAGTGTTCAGTGATATTAAATAAGCCCTCTCCTTCCCAGAGGGCATTCCCATGGAATGGAAAAGGCAGGGTCTGGACTCACTGTGTTAAGAAACAGCAAAAGAGTCCATTCCAGCACTATTTCTGTGCCTGTGGTTCTGATACAGGGCTGTGAGGCTAACTAGCATGGGACATTTGCCATATTCTTCTTTTTTCTAGCCCTTAAGTCCTTTCCCAGTGCAATAAGAGAGTTAGAAATTATGGTGTCTTGGGGTCCTCAAACAAGAAGTGAGTCAAGCAATCCCTATCAAAATAACACTAGCATTCTTCACAGAGCTAGAACAAACAATACTAAAACTTTTATTGAATCAGAAAAGACCCCGATTAACCAAAGCAATCTTGAAAAAGAAAACAGAAGCTGGAGGCATCACAATCCCGGACTTCAAGACATATTACAAAGCTGTAATCATCAATACAGTATGGTACTAGCACAAAAACAGACACTCACATCCATGGAACAGAATAGAGTACCCAGAAATGGACCCAGAAACGTATGGCCAACTAATCTTTGAAAAAGCAGGAAAGAATATGCAATGGAATAAAAACAGTCTCTTCAGCAAATGGTGCTGGGAAAACTGGACAGTGACATACATAAAAATGAGTGTGGACCACTTTCTTACACCAGACACAAAAAGAAACTCAAAATGGATTAAAGACCTAAATATAAGCAGGAAGCCATCAAAATCCAGAGGAGAAAGCAGGCAAAACCTCTTTGACCTCGGCCACAGCAACTTCATACTTAACAAATCTCTAGAGGCAAGGGAAACAAAAGCAGAAATGAACATTGGGACCTCATCAAAATAAAATCTTCTGCATAGTGAAGGAAACAATCAGCAAAACTAAAAGGCAACCAACAGAATGGGAGACGATATTTGCAAGTGATATATCATATAAAGAGTTAGTATCCAACATCTATAAAGAACTTATCAAACTCAACACCCAAAAAGCAAATGATCCAGTGAAAAAATGGTCAAAAGACATGAATAGACACTTCTCCAAAGAAAACATCCAGATGGCTAACAGATACAGGAAAAACTGCTCAACATCATTCATCACCAGGGAAATACAAATCAAAACCACAATGAGATACCACACCTGTCAGAATGGCTAATGTTAACAACGCAGACAATAATAGATGTTGTGAAGATGTGGAGAAAGAGGATCTCTTTTGCACTTCTGGTGGGAATGCAAACTGGACCAGCCACTCTGGAAAAGAGCATGGAGGTTCCTCAAAAAATAAAAAATAGAACTACTGTACGACCCAGCAATTGCACTACTAGGTATTTACCCAAGGGATACAGGTGTGCTGTTTTGAAGGGGCACACACCCCCCAATGTTTATAACAGCACTATCGACAGTAGCCAAAGTATGGAAAGAGCCCAAATGTCCATCGATGGATGAATAGATAAAGAAGGTGTGGAATATATATATATACATACATACATACACAATGGAGTATTACTTGGCAGTCAAAAAGAATGAAATCTTTCCATTTGAAACTACATGGATGGAACTAGAGGGTATTATGCTAAGCAAAATTAGTCAGTCAGAGAAAGACAGGTATATGACTTCACTCATATGAAGAATTTAAGATATTAAACAGATGAACACAAAGGAAGGGAAGCAAAAATAATATAAAAACAGGGAATGGGGCCAAAATGGTGGAGAAGTAGGGGGATCTGTACTTCCCACTCACATCTCTCAAAGAAGGGCTGAAGTCAAAGGACTCTGAACCTCAAGAGTCTGGGAGGAAAGGAGGTGGAATTTACTAGGAAGACAGCCTCATACGGTGTGATTGTGACCTGGGGGAGATAAAAATAGGCTGGGACATGGAGGGCAGAGGGGAGAGATCCTCTTCTGAGGAGAGACAAAGGAAGAGAAAGGGCTCTGGGGAAATGTAGAACTGTATCTGGACAAAAGAAAAAACTTGGCCTGGGACAGAGAGGGATCCTATCCTATCCCCTATGCTGGAGGACAAAAGAAGTTCCCCCCAGGTTAGGCGGTACCCCAGCGGCGCAGTTGGCATCAGGAGGAACCAGTCTCTAGCTCTGAAGTGCCTGGCTTGTGGGATTACATTTCAGGCAGTATCATTAATGCTCATGGAGTGAGAGCTTGGAATGTGGCTGAGTGTGGGGCATAGGAGACAGCCCACCTGGGCTGTGCTGCAGCACAATGGGAATGGATCCAAAGGAGTGATTTCGGACACCTGATTGGAGGAGAAGGCACTGGGGGGTCGCCACTTTTCTCCCCATAACCACCAAGGCAGGGTCTCAGGGAGAGGCTGCAGGACCCACAATGGAGGCGGGACCGCCTACACCAAACCACGCCCATCTGCACTGGGTAGTTGTTGGGAGCTGGGATCCCCCAGACTAACACTGCTTCATTGCCGTGATTAACTCTAGATCAATTCTTGCTATTCAGATATATTCTCCCTTTTCTCATTCTTATCTCTCCCTTCCTCTGGGCTGGTTATTCTGGTTACAGGTTTGCTTTAACAGACATATTGTTTTAATTTTTTTAAATGATTTTTATTTATTTCTGAGAGAGAGAGCATGAACAGAGGAGGGTCAGAGAGAGAGGGAGACACAGAATCTGAAACAGGCTCCAGGCTCTGAGCTGTCAGCACAGAGCCCAACATGAGGCTTGAACCCACGAACCATGAGATCATGACCTGAGCCGAAGTCAGACCCTTAACCGACTGAGCCACCCGGGTGTCCCTGCTTTAACAGACATATTAATCTATTCTCTTGATGCATGTTCTACACATTCTTCTTTACCTTCCTTTCTCTCTTTCTCTGGAATAATCAGACTATATAGTTTCTCTAGGTAACATTATCTTCATTTCTTTCTCCTCCCCTCCTGCCGTATTCTCCTTTTTCTCTCTCTGTATTAAGTTTTTGTGTCTCTCTGTCTGGTCAATATTCATTTTCTCTTTCTCCTCACCCCTGTCATTTCTCTCTTTGTATTTGCTCTTCCATCAGCAGTGCCTCCACCCTGCTCTTTAGTTGTAGCTGGGATTTCTGGTTTTATGCTTTTAGACTGTCCTTCGTTTTATTATTATTATTATTATTATTATTGTCGGTTTGCTTGTTTGTTTGATTTGTTTGTGAGTTTGCGTGGTTTTTTTCCCTGTTTATTTGTTTGTCTGTTTTCCTTTCCAGGGCTACTTCAAGGAACAAACCAAAGCACACGTGGTGGAGAGACCAAAACATCACTACGAGTAGGGAAATAAAATAACCAAAGTCACAAGAAGAGAGACCAAGGGACACCTTTAAAAGAACCCTTCCTGAAAAGCCAGACCCTGGACAGTGTATGAACCTCCAATAATACAGCAATACTCGCAGGTGTAGAGAATATAACAAGTCTTTAAAACATACAAGAGACAGAAAGCTAGCCAAAATGATGAAATGGAAGAATTCTCCTCAAAAGAAATTCCAGGAAGAAGTGACAGCTAAAGAATTGATCAAAATAGATATGAGCAACATAACTGACCAAGAATTTAGAGCAATAGTCATAAAATTAATCGCTGGGCTTGAAAAAGGCATAGAAGACAGCAGAGACGCTATTGCTAAAAAGATCATGGATCTTAAAAATAGTTATGATGAATTAAAAAATGCCATAAATGAGATGCATAATAAAATGGAGGCAGCCATTTCATGAACTGAAGAGGGAGAGAGGAGAATAGGTGGATTAGAAGATACAATTATAGAAAAAGAAGAGGATGAGAAAAAGAGAGATAAATTGATCCAGGAGCAAGAAAGGAGAATTTGAGAACTGAGTGATGCAATCAAATGGAACAATATTCATATCACAGGAATTCCAGAAGAAGAAGAAGAGAGAGAAAGGGGCTGAAGGCATAATTGAACAAATTATAGCTGAGTACTTCCCCAATCTGGAGAAGGAAACAAATACTGAAATCCAGGAAGCACAGAGAACTCCCCTCAGACGTAACTTAAATTGATCTTCTGCACGACGTATCATAGTGAAACTGGCAAAATATAAGGACAAAGAGAATTCTGAAAGCAGCTAGAGATAAATGGGCCTTAACATACAAAGGTAGACACATCAGGGTAGTAGCAGACCTATCTACTGAAACTTGGCAGGCCAGAAAGGAATGGCAGGAAATCTTCAATGTGATGAACAGGAAACATATGCAACCAAGAATCCTTTATCCAGCAAGCCTGTCATTCAGAATAGGAGGAGGGATAAAGGATTTCCCAAACAAACAAAAATTGAAGGAATTCATCACCATTAAACCAGCCCTACAGGAGATCCTAAGGGGGACTCTATGAGGGAATTGTTGCAAGGAACACAAAGTATCAGAGACACCACTACAAGCATGAATCGTACAGAGAACACAATGACCCTAAGCCCATATTTTTCAATAATAACATGGAATGTAAGTGGACTAAATGCTCCAATCAAAAGACATAAGGTATCAGAATGGATTAAAAAAACAAGATCCATCTATTTTCTATCTACAAGAGACTCATTTTAGACCTGAGGACACCTTCAGATTGAAAGTGATGGGATGGAGAAATATCTATCATGCTAATGGAAGTCAAAATAAAGCTGGAGTAGCTATACTTATATTGGATTTTAAAGTAAAGGCAGTAACAAGAGAAGACGAAGAAGGGCATTATATAATACTTATAAGGTCTATCCATCAGGAAGAGCTAACAATTATAAATATCTATGTACCAAATTTGGAAGCACCCAAATACATAAAAAAATTAATCACAAACATAAGCAATCTTATTCATAAGAATGTGCTAATTGCTGGGGACTTAAATAGTCCACTTACAGCAATGGATAGATCAACTAGACAGAAAATCACTAAAGAAACAATGGACCTGAATGACACATTGGACCAGATGGACTTGACAGATATATTTAGAACTATACATCCTGAAGCTATGGGATTCATTTTCTTCTCGAGTGCACATGGTACATTTTCCAAGATATATCACATACTGGGTCACAAAGCAGCCCTCAATAAATATAAAAGAATTGAGGTCATACCATGTGCGCTTTCAGATCATAATGCTATGAAACTCAAAATCAACCACAGGAAAAAGTCTGGAAAACCTCCAAATCATGGAGGTTAAAAAACAGCCTACTAAAGAACGAATTGGTTATCCAGGCAATTAGAGAAGAAATTTAAAAATATATGGAAACAAATGAAAATGAAAGTACAACAATTCAAATTCTTTGGGATGGAGCAAAGGCAGTCCTAAGAGGAAAATACCTTGCAATCCAGGCCTATCTCAAGAAACTAGAAAAAGCACAAATACAAAATCTAACAGTGCGCCTAAAGGAACAATAAGCAGAGCAGCAAGAACACTCCAAACCCAGCAGAAGAAGAGAAATAATAAAGATCAAGGCAGAAGTAAACAATATAGAATCCAAAAAAACAGTTGAACAGATTAATGAAACCAAGAGTTGGTTTTTTGAAAAAAAACAAAAACAAAAACAAAGACAAAATTGATAAGCCTCTAGTCAGGCTTCTCAAAAAGAAAAGAGAGCACCCAAATAGACAAAATCATAAGTGAAAATTAATTTATTACAATCAATCCCTCAGAAATACAAGCAATTATGAGGGACTACTATAAAAATTATATGCCAACAAACTGGACAACTTAGAAGAAATGGACAAATTCCTAAACACACACACACCACCAAAACTCAAATGGGAAAAGATAGAAAATCTGAACAGATCCATAACTAGTGAAGAAATTGAATCAGTTATCAAAAAGTTCCCAACAAATAAGAGCCCTGGGCCACATGGCTTCCCTGGGAAATTCTACCAGACATTTAAATCAGAGTTAATACCCATTCTTTTCAAGCTGTTCCAAAAAATAGAAATGGAAGGAAAACTTCTGGACTCATTCTATGAAGACAGCATCACATTGATTCCCAAACAAAAGACCCAGCAAAAAAAGAGAACTACAAGCCAATATCCCTGATGAATACAGATGCAAAAATCCTCAACAGGATACTAGCAAATCAAATTCAACAGCATATAAAAAGAATTATCCACCATGATCAAGTGGGATTCATTCCTGGCTTACAGGGCTGGTGCAATATTCGCAAATCAATCAATGTGATACATTACATTAACAAAACAAAAGATAAGAGCCATATGATGCTGTCAATAGATGCAGAAAAAGCATTTGACAAAATACAGCATTCTTTTTTAATAAAAACCCTCCAGAAAGTCAGGATAGAAGGAACTTACTTAAATATCATAAAAGCCATTTATGAAAAGCCCACGTCTAACATCATCTTCAATGGGGAAACACTGAGAGCTTTCCCCCTGAGATCAGGAACACGACAGGGATGGCCACTCTCACCACTGTTGTTTAACATAGTGCTGAAAGTCCTAGCATCAGCCATCAGACAACAAAAGGAAATCAAAGGCATCAGAATTGGCAAATATAAAGTCAAACTTTCACTTTTTGCAGATAACATTATACTCTACATGGAAAACCCGACAAACTCCACCAAAAGTCTGCTAGAACTGATCCATGAATTCAGCAGTCACAGGGTACAAAATCAATGTACAGAAATCGGTTGCATACACCAATAATGAAGCAACAGAAAGAGAAATCAAGAAACTGATCCCATTCACAATTGCACCAAAACCCATAAAATACCTAGGAAGAAACCTAACCAAAGATGTAAAAGATCTGTAGGCTGAAAATGATAGAAAACTTATGAAGGAAATTGAAGAAGGCAGAAAGAAATGGAAAACCATTCCATGCTCATGGATTGGAAGAATAAATATTGTTAAAATGTCAATACTACCCAAAGCAATCTACACATTCAATGCAATCCCAATCAAAACTGTACGAGCATTCTTCTCAAAGCTAGAAGAAACAATCCTAGAAATTTGTATGGAACCACAAAAGACCCCAAATAGCCAAAGTAATATTGAAGAAGAAAACCAAAATGGGAGGCATCACAATCCCAGACTTTAGCCTGTACTACAAAGCTGTAATTATCAAGACAGTATGGTATTGGCACAAAAACAGACACATAGACCAATGGAATATAATAGAGAACCCAGAATTGGACTCACACGTGTATGGCCAATTAACCTTTGACAAAGCAAGAAAGAGTATCCAATGGAAAAAAGACAACCTCTTTAACAGATGGTGCTGGGAGAACTGGACAGCAACATGCAGAAGAATGAAACTAGACCACTTTCTTACACCATACACAAAAATAAACTCAGAATGGATGAAGGACCTGAATGCAAGACAGGAAACCATCAAAACCCTAGAGGAGACAGCAGGAAACAACCTCTTTGATGTCAGATGCAGCAATTTCTTACTTGACATATCTCCAAAGGCAAGGGAATCAAGAGCAAAAATGAACTATTGGGACCTCATCAAGATAAATAGCTTCTGTATGGCAAAGGAAACAATCAATAAAACTAATAGGCAAGCGACAGAATGGGNCTCATAAATATGGAGAACAAATAGAGGGTTGCTGAAAGGGTTGTGGGAACAGGGATGTGTTAAATGTGTAGCGGCATTAAGGAATCTACTCCTGAAATCATTGTTGCAGCATATGTTAACTAATTTGGATGTAAAATAAACAATAAATAAAATTTACAAATAATAATTATAAAATAAAATAAAATCTTTTTTAAAAAAAGTGATTCAGGGTCCATGCAGTGGATGAGGTCCTCAGGATTCTGAGGTAGGAGATGAGATTTTGAAGGATTTGCAAAGAAAAACGCAGGGGAAAAAATTCAAAGGTCAGATCTATCCTCTAACAGTCAGATTGCTTATGTGAATGACTAGCTATTCACATTTTAGAGGTTTGCAGCAGAGCCCACATCCAGAAGAGGTTGAATTCCGGATTTCTAAGTAGACCATGGACATCGTGTCATAGGGTGGGCCTCGTATGTTACCTGTCCTGCCTGGCTCCCCAAGGTGACTTACCCTTTGGCCATTTTTTGCTTTCAGTGAATAATCTCTTTGATTTCAAAAGTATTATTCACTGGATTTGAATACTTGGGCTCTCAACTTTTTTTTCCCTTAAGAATAACGTCCCTTGATTTATCTGAAGTCACATGCATGTTGATTAAGGAATAGTGGCTGTGTGTGTAGGTGCTGATCCATAAGGGAGAGACCTCAAGTTCATTTTTGAGAACTGCCGAAGAGATGCTGTTTTTATTAATCAAAGAACTACTATATGGTAGGCACTGTTCTAGGAGCTGGGGATTTGGCAGTGGTCACGACAGTCCCTTGGACTCTGGGTAGTGGTGGAGAGAGAAAGTGGGAGACACCACCCTGTATGTGGAAGTCAATGAATTCATGTGCCATTCTCTTTACACTGCCAGAGTGTCTGTTAGCCTCAAGTTTGCCTAGAATCTTGGGATTCTTTAGTGGGCTCCTCCTGCTAGAATTATGACAAATCAAGGACCTTTTAGAATTATAAATGAGAATGATTAGGCATTTATTTGTCTTTTCACTCATTTGGCAAAAAGTTCTCAACCACTTACCTTGTAAGGCAGGCTGTGTCCTGGACACTACATACAACGATGCATAAAATAAACAAAGTTCTGCTCTCTCATAATGGATGTTCCAAAGGACAGAGGCAGACCATAAAGGGAGAGTGAACAAATGCCTTATTCCATCAGTTTTAGATGTGCCTTCTTTCTTTTTAGTGTTTATTTTTGAGAGAGAGAGAGAGAGAGAACATAAGTGAGGGAGGGGCAGAGAGAGACAGGGACAGAGAATCCGAAGTGGACTCTGCACTGACAGCTGCGAGACCAATGTGGGGCTCGAACTCACAAACTGAGATCATGACGTGAACTGAAGTCAGACACTCAACCGACTGAGCCACCCAGGTGCCCTAGATGTGGGTTCTTAATGTTGGAATAGTAAGAACAGAACTAGAGAAATCTAGGCATTGTTAAATATATGCATACAAATAATATATACTGGTAAGTATTTAACAACCAGATCCACAAACAAACAAATAGGACCTTGCTTTGTAGTATTTAAGGGATTTCCATGGTGTAAGTACTTCCACCACAGCCAATTTTAAGCTACCAATGTGATGTTACTGAACATGGTGTTAAGAACAGGTACAATAATGCAACTAATGTCAAGTGCATAGAAAATAGTAAAATAATGAGGATGTTATGAATTTTGTGTATTTATTACCTTTATATATATATTTTATTTTAGAGAGAGAGACACACACACACAGAACACACACACGAGTGGGCTGTGGGGGAGACAGAGAGAGAGAGAGAAAGAACTTTAAGCAGGCTTCACAATCAGCACAGAGGCCGATGCAGAGCTTGATCCCACAACCCTGGGATCATGACCTGAATGGAATCAAGAGTTGGATGCTAAACTTACTGAGCCATACAGGTGCCCCTATTACCTTTATTTTTAGTATAATTAATTTTAAGCTTATGTAATTTAATTTTAACAACAGTTGTGTTAACAATGGGCTCACAGAGTACCTATATGTTGAAAAAATGAGGTCTCATGAGCTAGTACTGCGATCTCTAGCATGCCACCGACACATGTACACATGTATATGCACACACACATGTATGCACATGCATACATGTTTGGGGAATGATAAGTGTGCACTGACTGAAATCTCTAACTCATCTGGTGGTTGTTCTTGGCACCCTCCCATTCTATATTTAAATTTCCCTTCTTTCTTAGAAGAACCTGGGTCCCAACAATATCAATGACACATTACTTATTTGTTCAGTTCTATAATACATCTTAAAGTAGTTTTAAAATTGCTTCACCCACACCATTGAGGAAAACACACCTAATAAAAGGAATTTGTTTGTTTTCCGGCCCTCAATCCCACTCAAGATTAAGGGTGACATACTGTGTCAGAGTTATTCTGATTAGTTATCCACCCCCCATCAGTATGGTTTTTGCGTTGATTTTAAATATTTTTGGGTTTATTTGCTTTAGTTTGTATGCTGTTCTAGATTTTCTTTCCTCCATCTTATCTTTGCTGATTTAAAGTTATTTTTAAATACGTAGAAATAAACTTGCTTCTGGAAGTCAAATCTATGTTGAAGGTGTACTCAGAGAAATGCCACTCACTCCGGGACTCCCCCATCTTGTTCTCCCTCCCAGACCTCATCTTTCTCTGCTGGATTATTCCTGTGGTTCTTTTTGCATAGCTAAGTAGATACACCTTGGTTTCTTACTTCCTCTTCTTTTCCACACAAAAGATACACTTTTTGTACACTACTGTCATCATTTGACATTGTTTCCTGGAAATCACTTCACATCAATTCTTAGGGCTTCCTTTCTTTTCTTTCAGGTCATAGTACTCCATTGTGTGCATGTGTTATAGTTTATCCTCTCCAAATCTTATATTTGGGCACTGAAGTAGCTTCCAATATTTGTATTTATAAATAAAGCAATAAAACCATGTGCATATGTATTTTCATGCTGCTGGAAGTATGAAGGTATGTTTGGGATGGATTTCCAGGTGTGGGATTGGTGGGTTGATGGAGAAATGCTTCCCGCTTGGATCGTTTATGAGGTATTACCAAATCCTCTCTTGGAATTGTGTCATTTTGCATCCCCACCGGCATTTAATGAAGGTATCTGTTCCCTCCCCATAGTCTATCCTATATCTATGCTTAAAGTGAAAATTAAAAAAAATCAACAACCCACTAACGACTGGATTTGGAATCTGGGGGTGTTGGATTTGAGTCAACTCCCTGATTTTTACCACCTGTATAGGTCAGGAACTCCCCAGATACAAGCCTCATTTTCCTTATCTAGAAAATTGGGATGATGGCTGCAGGATTGAGGCAAGGATGCAATGTATCAGACAAAGCTTTTGAACCCAAGAAAAAGTGTACAAATATTGCTTATACTGTGCTTTTACTTGCTTTACATTAATCTTGATTAAGATAAGCTTCAAAAACAAGAATTCTGGCAACTCAGTGTTCCAAGTAGACAGGAATCTCCTTGTGGTTTTATTGAATGTGGACTGTGGGTCTGCCAGATAAAATCCAAGACACTGAGTTAAATTTGAATTTCAGATAAACAAGGAACAATGTTTCAGCATAATCGTGCCTCAAATATTTCATAGAAAATGCTGACACTGAAAATGTATACTGTTTTTTGTTTTGTTTTGTTTTTACCTGAAATTAAGCTGTGCATTCTGTATTTTTATTTGTTAAATCTGGCAACCCTATGATAGGGACAGGAAAATGAAGACTTCTAAGTGAAAATGTCATGCCCTTGGTGCAAGATGGCTGAAAATAAAAATTCAATGTCCATTGATGGTTGACTGGGTAAACAAAATATGGTACATACATACAATGGAATATTATTCAACTTTATTTATTTAGTTTTTAAATTAGAAAATGTTTATTTTTGAGAGTGAGAGAGACTGAGTACAAACAGGGGAAGAGCAGAGAGAGGGGGACAGAGAATCTGAAACAGCCTCCAGGCTCTTAGCTGTCCTCACACAGCCTGACACAGGGCCTGAACCCACAAACCATGAGACTGTGACCTGAGCTGAAGTCAGGTACCCAACCAACCAACCGAGCCACCCAGGCTGCCCTAGTATTATTCTACTTTAAAAAGGAGTGGAATTCGGAAACGTGCTATAACATGGATAAATCTTGAAGATATTATGTTAAGTGAACAAGTCCAGACACAAAAAGGTAAATACGGTATGATTCCACTTACATGTGGTACTTGGAAGAGTCAATTTCACAGAGACAGAAAGTAGAATGAGGTTACCAGGAGATGAGGACATGGAGGATGGACAGGAAGTGCTGAATGGGTGTGCAGTTTCTGTCAGGGATGATGAAAGCATCCTGGAGATGGATGGCAGCATTGGTTGCATAACAAGGCTCATACACCTAATGTCGCGGGACTGCACACTTAGAAATGGTTCAAATAGTAAATTTGATGTTAGGTGTATTTTACCATAATACAAAAATTACGAGGTGAGTTACTTCCCTTTTCTGGTTCTTAGTTTTCTCATTCACAAAATGGACCCCCTAGACCAGTGAGGAAAGATTGGAATAGAGTGTCCTGGCCAGCATCAGACTCATCCATGGCCTTGTTGAAAAATATGAACTCTTTCCTCACCCCACTCCTGCCTCTGGGCTTCTAATTCTGTAGGATTCTGATGATCAGGGAACCTGTCATTTTAATGAGCATATCAGGTGCGTCCTAAGCAGCAGGAGAGTCTCATTCACCAGAAGAATCTAGACACTTTAACAAGGACTCCAGGAGCTGAAATAATTAGTGGATCTCACTGAATTCCTGTATTCACACCGAGCTTCCTCCTCTGGAAGAAATATTTTTCGATGTCTTTGAAAAAAGTTCAAAGCCATTGGAATTCAACCCAAACAGAAAGTCAAAGGCTTAAATAAAATATGTCTAGGTTGATTTCCTGCCTTGGCAAAGATTTTTATTAATCCATTTTTCTCTTCTTTATCTTTCAACTTCCCTCTCATATACTTTGCATATTTCCCCCTAAAGTTTTCAACTATAACTTTGAACTTAGCTCTTTGAGAAACATGCCACACACAATATTGATCTTTGTCTTATTTGTCCCTTTTATCAGAGAAAGAATGTAATTTCCAACTAGGTGTTAATCTGTAGATTAAAGAGGATTTCAAACTGTCTTTAGAGAAAAGGTCTAGAATATTCATTACTGGAAGAAAGAAAGAACAACAGATTTGCAAACTTTCAAAAGTCACTTCTCAAAAAAAAAAAAAACCCCATTACTGCCTGCATTTTGAACTCTAAAGTTGTCTTACTGGTTCATATTAAAACACTTAATAAAAATCACTACTGTAGGGGCTTCCATGGTTCAAAATGGATAATCAAAGCAAGCTGCCCCAACCTATAAGGCCCCCCCTTCCTTGTTTTACGGGATGTAATGTTGTCTGCCCTGCCCGGTCTATCAACAAGGCTAATGAGGTCAGCCTGGGAGTAGAAATTCCAAAAGTACTGCTAATTCTGTCATCCATCAATGCAATATCAGGAAAACCCATTTATTAGGAGCTTAAATGACTCTGGGAAAAGAAGCATATGATATAATTGTTTATATTAGTCAGTGTATATAAAATAAATATTTCTCAGGGGGCGGGTGGAAGGGAAGCTGGGGAATGTTTGTAGCAAGTCAGAACTTCAATTTTAGAGACAGATTGTGCTTAAATTCTGGCTCTGCCTTTAATAACTGTGTGATTTTAAATGAGACTACTTAACTTCTTTGTAAATGATAGGTAATAATCCCTAAAATTTGCTCTGTGATTAATGCCAGAGGTACAAGAGGTAGGTAATGATTCCCTACTAAAATAACAACAGTAAGAAGAACAAAAACTAATACTCTACAGCCCCTACTCTGTGCCAGATACTGTTTCAAATGCTTCACATTTAATAGTTGAGTTTTCAGGGGTGCCTTGGTGGCCCAGTCAGTTAAGCGTCCAACTCTTAGTTTCATCTCAGGTCATGATCTCTCACGGTTCGTGGGTTTGAGCCCCGCATTGGGTTCTGCACTGACAGTATGGAGCCTGCTTCGGATTCTCTCTCTTCCTCCTTCTCTCTCTTCCCCTCCCCTGTTCATGCTGTCTCTGTCTCAGTCAAAATAAATAAATAAACAAACTTTAAAAGTTTTCTAATAATTGAATTATTCTTACAACTGTGTGAGGAAAGTTCAGTTCTTACTACTATCTAACAGGTGAGGAAACTGAGTCACACTAAGTGGATTAAGCATGCCACTAGCATGGAAATTCCCTGAGGATAAGGACTTCTGCCCTGTTCTGTCTTCTTCACTGCTGTGGGCCCAATCTTTAGAATAGTGCCTGGTGCCCAAGTAGAAGCTTCATGCAGCTCATTGAATGAATGCATACTAACACATCTGGTTTAGTTTAGAGGACTTGTCTTAAACTAGGTGCTCAATAATTGGCTAGCTCTGCCTAACCCATTGTCTGCTGTGCTCTGGTTATCTGGTATTCATTGAGTGATTACTCTATGCCATGCACAGAGCTAAGTGTTTTACATGTGTTACTTCATTGAATTCTCATTATAATTCTGTACCAGGGATACTATTAATTCTCTCATTTTTCATATGTGGACACTGAGCCCAGAGAGGGTCCAACTTGCCCAAGATCATGCTCTTGGTGAGAAGTACAGCTAGAACATAAAATCAGGTTTGTCTGATGTTTTCTGTTCTGATGTTTTCTGTTAATCATGAAGAAATTCCATACAAAGGTCTTATCTTGAGATTTAAAAAAGAAACCGGGGGCGCCTTAGTGGCTCAGTGGGTTAAGTGGGTGACTCTTGATTTTGGCTCAAGTCATGATCTCATAGTTCATAAGTTTGAACCCTGCATCAGTGAGGAGCCTGCTTCAGATCTTCTGTCTCACTCTTTCTGCCTCTCCCCACTTATTCTCTCTCTCTCTCTCAAAAATAAACATTAAAAAATTTTAAAAAGAAACCAGAACTTGACAAAGACAAGCATAGCTAAGCATTTATGGGAAAAAAATACTTAGCTACTTTTGAATTTTAAGGCAGCATATTGTCTTTGTATTTCTTTTCGCAGCTGTGCTGTGACTTCAGCCCCCTGTGCAAAGCCCTCAGTGACCACATACTCATGGTCCCTGGCGTAATGTCTAAAATCCTCAGAATGGTATTCTAGGCTCTTCACAAAGTAACCACAGCTGACTGACGTGTTGTGGGCAGTCAATAGATATTTGTTGCATGAGTGGGCATAGTCACTCAGCGACCTGATTTTGCAGTTTCCCCACATGCAACCAGATTGAATTTATGTCTGCCTCAAAAGTATTGCACTAAGAGGCTCCTGGGTGGCTCAGTCAGTTCAGCATCTGACTCTTGACTTCAGCTCAGGTCATGATCTCATGGTTTGTGGGTTCATGCCCCATGTTGGTCTTGCTTGGGATTCTCTCTCTTCCTCTTTCTCTCTGCCTCTCGCCTGCTCTCTCGCTCTCTCTCAAAATAAAATAAACTTAAAAATAAAGGTGTTACATTCACCTTGTTTCCCTCAGGGTGAGCAGGGCAGGGCCTTGGGAACAGCAGGTTTTATTAGTACTTGTTGAAAGAACGACAAATGTATAAGTCCTCAATGTTCATTCAAATGTCTTCTGATAGCAATCAAGTTCATTCATTCATTCTTTTATTTGGTATTTACTAAAATAATATATTTCAGATTCTATGCTTCATAGTAGAAATAAAGGGATGAATAAAATATTGTCCTTGTAATATACTTATTAGTGTTATTGTGAGGAAGTGCTAGCTAAATAATAAACCGTTAAAACAAGCCTGCAAAATTGAACTTAAAAAATCTTTTAAAATCCCTGAGACAGAAGCATGCATATATTGTGAGATTTTCTAGCAAGTCAGTTGTTTTGTCTTCATGATACTTCATGAAGTTTTTTTAAAGCACTTTCTGGGCAAGAATCCCTTAACTTCCAGAATGGTTGAATCAAAACCATAAAAAGAATATTTCCAGCTCTTGTACTCTGTTGATTGTATTTGTAATTACACAAAGGAGAAGAATTGCAACCAGATTCAATATTTTGGTGAAAAACCTCCTAGACATTAAGGTATATTTTTCACTATTTCACTATCATTTCACTATCCAATGATCCATCCTAATATCTGTCTCTCCATTTCTCTGTCCATCCCTCCATCCACCCATTCATCCAAACACCCAACAGTCAATCCATCCTCCATCTCATCCACCTAACCATCCCTCCAACTGTCCATCCATCTCATCCACCCAACTACCTATCTGTCCATCCATCTATTATTTTATAAAGTGAAAAATTGAGGCAAGAGAAGATAAAATGAACAATGCTTAGTGTACAATGAACTTGCAATAACCATTAGTTATCATTAGTATTAACTTAACTCAGTCAGCCTTTGCTGAGTACTGCTGATTACTGTGCTAAGTCCCAAGGATACAGCAATTTGCCCAGAGCTGAGGAGGTCTACATTCAAAAACTTACTGATAGTAAAATAAGTACAATGAGGAGAGGCATTTACACTTACTAAAGGGTCTAGAGAAGATCTAAGGACATCTACTTCTTTGAGACAATAAACTTGTTTCCCAGCAAGCCTACTAGACATGTAAGGCTTAATAGAAAGAACAAGAGTCAGAAAGTCAGGAAGATCTGCTCTTACCCTTTATTGCCTCTGTGAATCTTTGGCTTCAGTTTCTTCATTTCTGAAATAAAGACCGTCATCACAACAGTGACGGAAATAGACTTTCCCTCATTGTAATGCAGTCAAGATCACTAACAAGTCTATCATGTTGAGAAGCTTCTAGGCCTTCTGGGCTCTTCTTTGTGGCCTAATAATTGCACTTATGACTCTTGGCAAGTCTCTTCTCTTCTTCAAGTCTTAGTTTTCCTGCACATGTTAAGAGGGATTTTGCTTAAAATCTGTGTTTTTCAAACACAGAAAAGTGAACCCTTTTGGGTTCCAAACAGTTGCCTGGAGGTGACTCTCAGGCTGATGGTAGAGGGTTAGAGGTAGGGTGCCAGGGACACATACCCTTCCTCTAATTGGGAAGATTTCTTTTATTTTTTAAAAAGTATTTTTTCTAGTTAGCTTTTGCTGCTTAATTTTTAAATTATTATTTAAATTTATTTATTTAAATTCAAGTTAGTTAACATATAGTATAGTATTGGTTTCAGGAGTAGAATCCAGTGATTCATCACTTCCATATAACAGCCAGCGCTCATCCCAGCAAGTGCCCTCCTTAATGTCCATCCCAGCACCCCCACCTCCCCTCAAGCAACCCTCAGTTTATTTTCTGTATTTAAGAGTCCCTTATGGCTTGCCTCTCTGTTTTCATCTTATTTTACCTTCCCTTTCCCTATGTTCATCTGTTGTGTTTCTTAAATTCCACATATGAGTGAAATCATATATTATTTGTCTTTCTCTGACTGATTTATTTTGCTTAGCATAATACACTCTAGTTCCATCCATGTTGTTGAAAATGGCAAGATTTCATTCTTTTTCATTGCCGAGCAGTATTCCATTGTATATACATCTTCTTTATTCATTCATCTGTCAATGGACATTTGGGCTCTTTCCATAATTTGGCTATTGTTGATAGAGCTGTTATAAACATTGGGGTACCTGTGTCCCTTTGAATTAGCATTTTTGTATCTTTTGGACAAATATCTAGTAGTGCAATTGCTGGGTTGTAGAGTAGTTCTATTTTTAATTTTTTGAGGAACCTCTATACTGTTTCCCAGAGTGGCTGCACCAGTTTGCATTCGCACCAGCAGTGCAAAAGTGTTCTCCTGCAAAATTTCTTTTTAAATTAAGTTCTTCTGGTGAATATGTTTGAAAGCCACCTGATGAGACGATCTTCAAGTTGCTCTCCAGCTCACTACATAACGAATTCTGAATAAATAGATGTTAACTGGCAGCAAGAATGCAATCAATGCAATTATTTTAGTATAATTTCTAATTGTGGAGAGCATTGCATCTCAAACTTGAAGTGTGTCTAAATCATTTGCAAATCTTATTAAAATGCAGATTTTGAGCCAGTTGGCCTCTTGTCCTTTTTATTTCCCAGTATG
Organism: Crocuta crocuta; assembly: GCF_008692635.1. Taxonomy (NCBI): domain Eukaryota; kingdom Metazoa; phylum Chordata; class Mammalia; order Carnivora; family Hyaenidae; genus Crocuta; species Crocuta crocuta. Next base: position 11,003,975 of record NW_027551568.1, on the reverse strand, counting down.
CTCCTGGGTGCTACTAAGGCTACTGGGCCATGGACCATACTGAGTAGCAAACATGTAGAGCACACTTGGCTCATTGAGCTGGACAAACAGTATTTCACCAATATTTCTCAAAAATCTTCCAGCAAAAAAAGGTTTTCAGGTCAACCTTCAGTTAATTAGAAATGGCCCCAGATTCCCCTTTCTGGAGTAATTTCAGTTAATCCAGGCTCCACTGTTTTTTATTTCTAAAAAATGAGTGTATCGATTTTATGTTACTACTGTGATGCATTACTACAAACTTAGTGGTTTAAACAACACAAATTTATTATTCTATAGTTCTATAGTGCAGCAGTCCAACACAGGTCTCACTGGACCAAAATCAAGGTGTCATCAGCAGACCTGAATTCCATTCTGGAGCCTCTAGTGGAGAATCCATCTCCTAGAGGCTGTCTGCCTTCCTTGGTTTATGGCCCCCTTTCCCCATCTCCCGAACCACCAGCAGCATTTGGAGTTCTTTCCACATTTCACTTCACTTACCACCCTACCTATCTCCCTCTGCCATTTGTAGGGTCCCTTGTGATCTCATTGGTCCTACTTTGAAAATCCAGGGTAATCTTCCTATTGCAAGGTCCTTAATGTAATCATGGGTGTGAAGTCCCTTTTACCATGTAAAGTAACACATTCATAGACATTGGAGATTGGGTTGTGGACATCCTTGGGGAGCCATTTGTCAATCTCATTGAGTAACAATACATGAAACACCAATATGTTAGGGCAATTGGGAGGAAATGGTACAGATCCAAGTATGAGAGGAAGCAGTGACAGCTGAGCTTGGAAAAAGTGGACAGCTTGGATATTCATGGCCATATTCATGTCCTGAGTGAGAGACCCAGGACATCAAGCAAAGAGAACTGTCTAGGAAGAGGTGGGAAAACCACACAACAGGGGTAGCACTAGGACTGGCCTGAGGTGGATGGAAGGGAGGACAGGGGATTCCTGGAGGACAGGATGAGAAAGTGGTTGCAGATGTGAGGCAGAGAGAGCATTCTGGGAGAGATGTAACTGGATTTGGCTGGATAGCTGGGTTTTAATGGACTCTTTCAAGAAGACAGGTGACCTGTCCTCTTATCATTGGGAGAGAGGTCCCAATTGTAAATCATAATAACCAAAGTGAGAAAAGGGAGGCCTTGGCAAAGGAGGCCTCTGTGGTCACTCTAAAATGGAAAAGTAATGACATAGATAGAGATAGAAGTTGAAATTTGAAGGAAGGGGATGTGGAGAGTAAAACATATTTTCACATGAAATCACGGGTGGGAGGCTAACCAAGCACATATTTCTATTTGACCAGATGGAAGAGGAAGAGCCCATCTAAGTTAGGGCTGTGTGTTGCTCCTAAGCATCAGGCTTTCCTGTTAAGCTGCCTGCAGGGGTTTTCCTGAAAGTGTTCCAGGTGCTATAGAGCAACTGTGGACTTGAATTCCAGTTCCACCCCTCACCAGCTATGTCACCTTGCTCAGTTCACTAAATCTCTATTCTATTAAATAGAGACAATAGTATCAAACTTACATGGCTGTTGTGAGAACTAGTGAGGTCAAGCTAGAGAACATATGTAAAATCTTATCATGCTATTTGACATACAACACACGACCTTTGATATGTAACCAGAGTGTGAATACCCTTCCTTATGTTGCATGGTTACTCTTCTGTCCTTTCTGGCTTCTTCTTCACATGATTGTTCTTATAACATTTTCTTTATTCCAATATCAAGCAATTTTTGCCTGTGCAATGTATGACTTCTCTCCCCTCCACCCAGTATCACAAAGGATCGTCTAGTGAAGTCTGCAGAAGCTCCCTGTTGCTCCATGCTGGAAATCAAGATGTCTCAGCCTGTAACTTGAGGCTCATAATTGTTTCACCATGACCTTCTTTTTTTTGCTCTCTGCTTCCCAAACCCCTACTGCTCCCCAAATATGAACCTTTGACTCCACCCAACAAATACATCCTTGTTGGGGTCAGCTTTCACTCTGCCCTCCCTCCTGTCTTTAGACCTTATGCTTCTCACCTTCAGTCACACCTAGTGTCTGCCTGGAACATGTTCTCCCCTCTACAAGTCATTCCTTTTGTGATATTAGATGATGTAAGAGAAGAGGAGGAAGGGGAGAATTAACAATGAAACCAATAATGACAGGAGAAAATGTGTATGTTGTGGTGGCAGAGGGAGGTGTTGAGTGGAGGAGGAAGAGAAAGAACAGATTCAGGAAACAGGAAATTGTTATCCTAAAGGCAAGTAAGAAAAACCTTCTGTCAGAGGTGGTGAAGATTGAGTGGAGATGGGTGAGATACAGATGACTCACTCACTCACTCATTTTCAGGACAATAATCCATGTGAGAAAGGGAGGTGGAGGAAGACATCAGAACATCCAGATTCCTTGGGATGGCATGCAATGTCTACCGTTTGTCTGGCCCCTTCTTGCTGAGCAAGCCTCATCCCATAGTGCTAATCATTCTGTACCTTACCTTTCAGGAACACACAACTACTTGTAGTCTACCTCGACCATTGTTACCCACACCCTGGGTTGTATGCTTTTTAAATTTACTCATGGTCTTTTTCTCAGCCTGGAATGCTTTCCCCTGCCTTGTCCATCTCTTACCTTTTCAAATGCAGCTCCAAGAATAACATCCAAAGAGCCTTATTCAATGGAATTTGCTTCGCCTCCTCCTTTCTATAACTCAGATGGACTCTCCTAGCTCTATGCAGGCTCTGTCCCTGCCCATGTTTCTGTTGCTATAAGCATCCTACTTTCTGCACTTCCTTTATTCATGAAATGTGTGCTCTATTATTGTAAACTTTCAAGTGTAAGAACTGTGGTTTACTCATCTGTAAGTACTCAGTATCTACCTGATCCTGTAGTAAATATCTAGAAACATTTATTAAATTACATCAGATATCTTGGGAAGATTTGTTGACTTTGCAGATTGGGGGGACAAAATGAGAAGCTTTAGGTCAAAATATAGGAATGGCAATGGCTTTACTACATAAAGGTAATGGAGATAAATAGTGCAATGGGTATCATAGATATTGTTGCCTAGACCAATAGAAAAGGCTTTACTACATAAAGGTAATGGAGATAAATAATGCAAAGGGTATAATAGATCTTGTTGCCTAGACGAATAGAAAGAGTTTAATAAAAACTATGTCATGGTCCCAACCAATTAGAAGTTATAAACCAAGTATAAATGCTGATGATTTTGCATAAATCACTCTGTCATTATAATTAGGATCTAAAAGTTTTGTCATTTTAGCTGAGGCCTGAGTGATAAGAAGGGAGCCAGTGCAGTAAAAAGCTAAGAGAAAGAACCTTCTCAACAGAATAGTTTTTGTGTGTTGGTTAGCTTTTGCTGCATAACAAGTCAGCCAAAAACAGAAAACATGTATTGTTTCTCACAACTCTTTGGGGAAGGGCTGGTTTGGCTTATCTCTATGAACAGCTGGCATCATCTCTGGGACTGGAGGTTCTGGAGTGGCTCCCTTCATATGTTTAAGAGTTGGCAGAATGTTTGGTTTAGAGGTCCTCAAATGAGGTGCCTCATCTCTGCTTCAGTGCTGTCTCTTCTTCCAGTTGGCTGCTTAGGGCTTTTCCACGTTTTCTTTGGACTCAGGTTCCAAAGAACATCAGGAGAGAGAAATCCTCATCGAGCAAGTATCTGCTTATATCACATTTTTTACTGGCTGGTGGCCAAAGCAAATCACACAGCCAAGCTCAAAGTCAATGTGACAGGGAACCAAGAGAGTGAAGACAGGGAGGTACAAATCACTGGGGGACAATTTCAACAATAGTCAAACACACTTTGGGAGGTCCTCAGAGGGGATGTAGTTATTTTTGGAGATCTTCAGAGTCTGGTATGACAGATGTGAGAGGGGGTGAGTGGCATGAGGTGAGGATGGAAAGGCAGTCATGATGTAGGACCACATGCTTTCATTTGACAAGTCAATATAAGAAAAGTACTACATGTCACTTTCAGACAGATCAACTAATTACCTATGTGAGATTCAATCACCCAGTTTTCTCTTACCCCAGCAATCATGGAAGCTTTTACACAGAGGAGAGATGTTGAACCATCACATAATAGGATGGCCAACCCAGAGACACATCCAGGCCCCCAGTATTCTTTGCATGGAAGATAAATAAGCCTTTGTTGTTTTAAGCCTCAGAGTTTGGGGTGTTGATGGTTACTGCAGTATATCCCAACACTAGCTGATTAGTATGGAAATGAAAAGCATGGATCTGTTAAAGCCACGGAGATAGATGATTTTACCTGGGTAAGCAAGAGAAAGAGCAGGACTGAGTCTGGGAGAATTGCAACATTTGCAAGTAGACGGAGGCTGAGAAGTCAGCAAGAATCTGCCACCATCAAAACAAACATGTGGATGTAAACTGTGCATATCGTAACATTTTCTTCTCTAAATACATGCATAATAGAGGCTGATGGTTTTCATTTGTATAGGGCTACTCCCTATATAGGGAAACAGCTGTCACCTTTGGGTTTTTCTGAGCCAATTCTTACCTTGCAACTGGATCTACCAAGACACCAGAGTGAGGATGTGCAGATCAAAAACCAAATAGACAGGGGCGCCTGGGTGGCTTAGTCGGTTGAGCGTCCGACTTTCGCTTAGGTCATGATCTCGCGGTTCGTGGGTTCGAGCCCCGCGTCGGGCTCTGTGCTGACTGCCAGCTCAGAGCCTGGAGCCTGTTTCAGAGTCTGTGTCTCCCTCTCCCTCTGACCCTCCCCTGTTCACGCTGTCTCTCTCTATCCTAGAAATAAAAAAAAAAAAAACAAAAACAAATAGACAAACAACACTCCAACAAACAAAAACTCTTGTGTGGATACAAATCACACAGAATATTTTTGTTAGGCAAGGGCATCCTTAAAGCTGAGATAAGGGCAGAAGAAGAGGGTTCATATTGGCCATCCTTTGCATCTTCCTGTCTGTGTTTTCTTGACTTTGTCCAGTAGGCCCCTTAGAGTACACAGGCTTGTACAGCCACTGGTATCCCCAAGTACCATTCCCGCATGTGACTTCCGGATTAAAGCTGCAAGGGTTAGGAATGGGGGAGGGTGTGATTTTTGTTTCCTGGGGTCATTTGTTGCAGAAAAGTTATTTTCTATTTTCAAACGTGTCTTTGGCATGTTGTTGAATAGCTTTTCCCCTGCAGTGGATGTCTGTAAAACATAACTGCTGTCAGCATTGTAGTTTGCCATTATGATTCTCCTGGGCCTAAGGAGGCTGCCAGAATTTCTACCTTTACTAATCTCGTAGGTGGAAGATGTGCTTCCTCCTCCCTCATGTGTGTCCTAGCTATGCCATTTTCATTCTGAGAGCTGCATAGCGGGATATGGTCTAGCTCAACTATGAACCACCCAAAACCAGTTTTGCCAAGCTAGGTATCTATTCCATGTTGAACTTCACGTGGAATGCAAGTGGCAAGGGCTGATGACACTCTAGAAATGTGCCTCCCATTCTCCCCACTATGGTCCCACCTAATAAACAAATCTGGAGGATTTGGTTCTGCAGTTTGAGCTAGACTGGTCGTGCATGGGCCATTAACTGAAGATCAAGTTTTTAAACTTCAAGATTCACTTCCTTTGACCTGAACCGGCAGGAGGGCTGTTTTATCCTGCAGGTACTCCTGTGGTGAGAAAGTGCTGCAGTGAACTCTGTCTGCAGTACATTTTCTGGATCTTGTTATTTCTCTATGTGGAATATTCTCAGATGCCATACTTAGTCAGCCCTGGTTTATTCTTCCCATCACCCCAAGGATCCCAAGCTTCACTGGCCCCTCCTCTCATTGCTGTCTGAGTTGAGTGTACTTCCTCTGGGCCTCCTTGGCTATTTGGGGTCTCCTGCCTTGTGGCATTTCCCACTCTTTGCCGTAAGTACCCAGCAGGAGCTCCTTGGGTCTTCCCAGGATGCGTCCTGTATCAGGGCATCACACATAGCATCTCACGCAAAGCTCAGTCAATGTTATTGGCTTCTTTATTTTGCAGTTGAGAAAAATGGAAGTTTGCAGAAACTTGCTCAAGGTCACACACATAGTTAGTAACTGGCATTTTAGATTCACATCAAGGTAGCCAGAGTCCACATGGGCCTACCCATGACCCCATGGCTTCATATAATTAGGGACCATAGCATGCCTATCTTTGTATCCTGAGCACCAGCTATAGTGCTCAGCATGTGTAGAGAACTCTAGAAGGGACTGGCAGACTGATCATATATTGAAAGAAGCATGCAGGTCTGTCTTGTAAGGCTGCAAGTTCTTTATGAATAGGGGTTGTAGCCATTTTAGAGCTGATAACTCATCAATAACAAAGGCTCTGGCATAGAATAATATAAACAAAAAAGAATAGCAAACACAACAGTGAGCATATTTTCATATGCTGAGCACTATTGGAAGCACTTTACATCTATTATGTTTCAAATCTTGACAATAACTCTATAAGACAAGTTCTTTTATAGTGCCCCTTTTACAGATGCAGACACTGAGGCACAGACAAGCTAGGGAACTTGCTCAAAGTTGCACAGCAGGAAGATTACAGTACTGGTTTACAGTCCCAAACAGTTTATAGAAAGTAAATTTTTGTTATGAAATACATATGAAATAATGGGTGGGCAGTTTCTACATTCCGTTTGATAGCAGTATAGCTTCCTCTTTATTCCCTAGTGACCTTGAACTAAAGATTCACTAACGTGGTAACTGAGGTCTAGGACCCCTTTCTCAACTTCAGCTGGGGTTCCTGTGTGGGCATATGGTGAAGAAGAGTTTCCAGCATGGCTTTTTTCTTGTACCTTTTAAATAAAAGAGGTGAGATCAGTGCCACCCAAATTAGAAAACAATTGCCACACCTCACCTGTGGAGGGACAGGTATAGAACTAGGAAGGAAAAGAAAATTCTGGGGGTCTTGCTGTGGGTTGCATCATTTCCGGGGGGACTCAAAAAATGGCACATTCCACAGGAATCTCAAAGATGGCCCAACGCCTTTCCTTCTTGTAGTGAAGAAGGAAAATAGGGCTCAGAAAGAAGCGGACTTGGTTTCATCACATAGCAGTTGGGGAGTGTTGTCAGGAACACATTCTCTCAAGAGCAGGTCAGAGGAAAAATCTTGGTTGCGCTTGGAAGAGAAAAGCAATCAGCTTCTCTGGAAACTTGATCTGTTCCAAGCACTGTTAGCCCTGATACATACCTGATTTCATTTAATCCTCAAATAATCCTAGGAAATCTGAAAGCTCTCATTTCAGATGAGAAAATTCAAACTCTGAATCCATTTGCTCAAGCTCATGCAACTAATATATATTTGTTTGTTCTTTAATTTTTTTTTTTCTACCCAGAACAGGCACATTTATTTTTCTGTCAATAGAAGATTGAGTTAATTTAATCAGGAGCTGAGACAGATTTGGGTTTTTGTTATTTGGGTTTTGTTATTTTGCTATTGCCCTAGNTCCCCCACTATTTTTCCCCTTCTTCTCCCCCATGGTCCTCCATTAGCTTCCTCCTAGTCCACCTATATGTGCAAACATATGGTATCTGTCCTTCTCTAGAGTTTTTTAAATTTCCAAAACGAAACCATTATTTGGCATGAGACCAACTACTCAGTTACTATATTAGCCATAATAAAGAAAATTACTCCAAAGGCAATTAGTGTTGTTGTAACAAAGAAAAAGACCCCTTCATCTCCTGACTCCTTTTCTTTAATGAGTGTTTTCTTTCAAGAGCTAAACACATTGCTTCAATTTAGTTAATCTGAATGACACTCAAATACAGATGAAGCAGAGTGGCTCATTTAATCTCACAAAGCACGCAGCCCAAAAAAGCAGTTTCATGGCAGAATGACCACTCTCTCCCTAGAAGAGCTCTCTCTGTGAATCCAGAGACACCCAGGGTCCTTGGTAAGTCTGCATGCTCCAGATGTGATTTCAGCTGGAGTACAAAGTTGCGTCAGTTCCCCCCTCTGAAGACTCTTTTGCTCATCTGATGAAGGTAGGCTTGGGCAGGTGGGGGTTGAGGTCACATCTATTGCCGATCATCTGGGAGCTCCTGATTCTTTCCCATGGGTCATCTCTGTTTGGCCCCATTTTCCAGGTTGGGACAGGATGGGGAGGTGGATGTTCCTGGACTGGGCTGGTTTGCTCGAGCTTTTGCCCAGAGTATCTGGCTGAGCCAGAAATACACTCTAAGTTGCCAATTTATTGGGATCTTTCATCAGAGATGTAAACAATCTCCAAAGAAAACATGGGGGGGGGGCGCATTTAGCATCTTTGAAAGAGAAGAAAGGAAGCTTCTCTTGGCTCTTTTAGGAGTGGTGATCTGCTCCAGTTCACTGTTTGAAAATCAAGGTTCTTTTTATTTACTGAAAGAAAGAACCCCAAGTTGGCTCCACACTGTCAGCCTTGACACGGGGCTCGATCTCATGAACTGTGAGATCATGACCTAAGTCAGACGCTTAACCAACTGAGCCACCCAGGCACCCCCAAAATCAAGGTTCTTACTGGTACTATTGTACCACAGTGTCTTCGGTCAGCAAGCTGATGGAATTAGTGAAAGAATGGGATTATTCTCTGGAGGGGAAGCAGGAAGTTCAAGACATGTTTTCTCTCTACCTCATCCAGAATTTATGAAATGTTATCTTCAAATCACTTAATTTCCTTCATATCTCAGATTCCTCAGCTATCAAGAGGAAAGGATTTCATAGGCCCTTTTCAACACTCCACACAGATGTTGGTAGAGGCCAGTTTGTTCAAACTCAAAAAATATTTTGTGATTCTGGGGCACTGTATGATAAAAACGAAAAGAGATTGATATTCCCTCAATTATATGACAAACATTCACAAACCACCTACCAGGTACAGGGACTTTTTCTCAGCACTGAATCGTTACTGTGATGTTATTTTATGTATTCAGCTTATCTTGAGATGAGATCTTTAATCATGTCTAGCTCAATCTGTTGTTTGGGGCTCACTTCCTTAGGGGAATTCAAGGCCCCAAATGACACCATCTCTGCCTCTCACTTTTTATTCAATTACAATGCTCACCTGGATGATACAGAATCCTTTCTAAGCCATCAATCATAGCTGACAGGCTGGGCTGTTTTTCCCGAGCCTCATTTTTCCTTTTCAGTGAAGTCAAGTTCATGCCAAAGAGCTGCCAGGGGGCACAAATGCATCATGAGAAAATTAATCTGCAACTTTTCATTGATGACAAAGTTACGGATGACATGAGATGCATACTCACTTCTTTGTGTTCCATCTGACCTTTCACTTTGGAGGTGGTCTTGGGGCCCCATCAGCACATGCACCTCAGGTAATGAGATGTGTCATCACGTCCATTGGTGCAGTGTTTCCCTCCTACACAGCACACTTGTGTACATGCCCTGGGGTAACACACTCCCGTGGTCACATTAGGTGTGATTCAATTTTTCCTTTTCATCACATACCTGCTGTACAAAGTTGAGTACTAACCAAATTCTCTGGAATAACTCATCATTGCCACCGATGCTTTTTTCCATTAATATCATCAGCCATTCTCTGCCAGGGAAGACCCAGTCACCCATCTTGGGGCTCAGTCACATTGCTTTTCCAATTGCCTGTGTAAGTTCTTGAGGGTTACTTGTAGTACATTTGATAATCCTTTTGTCCACTCGGCTACAATTATAGTTTTATCCACGGTCTGAATTATAGATTAAGGAGCCTTACCTTTTTTGGTAAGGGTTTGCATCAGAAACTGAATTTCAGTCTTCACAATTGATCAGAGCAGACAACATTCTATGATTGCAGTACTGGCTCCAAGATACTTTTTACTCTCAGATCCTCAAGAAGACAGCACGGATGCAATCACTCATCCACTTAAGCCTGTCAGGAAGGAAATTGCTTATGAGAGGAAGGGAACTGTTACGTGAATTTCCATGATTGTGGGCCAAGACTATTACATGTCATGACTTTTCAAATATTGAAAAAAGAAAAAAAAAACCCATCCTATTATTTCTGTGGCTAAATACAACCTGCTCTTCTATTTATCCAATTCACTGAAATTGTATTTAGCTGCTTAGAAAATTGCAAGACAATCTACCAGCAAATCTTGTACTGGGTATTATGTTTGGTCTTGGGTATTGGCTCATGGTCCATACATTTGCTTTAACTCACTCTGCCAGATGGAGTTTGAAATGTCTAGGGAGCAGGGGGGGTGGAGGGAAACATTTTCAATTAGTGGTTTCATTCATCTATTCAGAGAAGGGGATAAGGGGATTGTGTCCTATGGTTTTTGCCTGTGGTGCATTTATTCCCCTTTTCAGGTAAAGTGATTCTCCCTTTTAGAAATCACCCCAGCCTCTATTCAAACATGCTAATCTGTTTCATGCTGGCCAATCAGAGTACTATGTTTCCCTGGCCACAATGACTGGCTCAGAGATGGATATATAAGCCAATCAGGGCCAACTGGGGCCTTCACTGTGATTCATATAGGGGCATTAAAAAAGAGACGTCCTACTTGCATTAGTATTGCTAAGCTGGGAGGCTGTGAGTCTAAGGTTATGGGTGGCCATTGTATTAACGATGCAAAGAGAACGTTGTTGAAATTAAGCCAGAAGAGGGATGGGGGAGGGCACAACCTTAGCCTCCTCTCTTGAGCACTGACTTCATCATCCCTGACTGGCTTGAAGCCATCCAGAGAACCCACCCTTAGACTGAGCCTTGGTTATGAATACCATACAAAATCAATTCCACCTTTTATTAACATAAATTTTATGTTTGAATTAGATTTCTGTTGCTGGCAATTGAAAGAGACATTCTTCAAAACCCTTACTAGGCACCAGGCAATCGGCCCGACACCTTTCTCTCTGTACCTTTCTTAATCCTCACAGTGTCCGTAAGCATGAGAGAACATCGTTCCCATTTTATGGTGGTTCCAAGAGGAGTTAGGAGTCAGCCATCTTCCTGGGACTACGGTGGTACCTCCAGCTTCACACTCAGGTGATAACCAGATGTGAGAGGGTTTAGGTGTGAGCTCTCTCCATGCCACAGAGCAGGTCTTCTAGGCTTACCAGGGCTCAGTCTTAGCTCAGGAAATCTAGCTAAATTGGAAATGTTATAAACATGTGAAAGCCATAAGGAAGTGGAAATGAGGCTCCCAAACTGGAAGCCCACCTCAGGGTACTGTGCCATTCTGAAAAGAAGCCAGCTTCATTTTTGGACATTGGCATTAACTTTCTCCCTGGGACTTCTATCTGACTGTTTTCACATGAAAAATGCAACCTTCTCTTTTTAAATTGAGTTGGGGCAGCCTCCCAAAATCTATCCCAAGGAGTTGCTATCAAATGAGAGGGAGAAGGAATCATTTGGAGCTCTAATTTTCTTTCCTAACTGGATTAGGACAGATTAGATTAGATTAGATCAGATCAGATCAGATTAGATTAGATAACACCATTTTCAGGGTTCCCTTAGTATCAGGAACAGATCACAACTCCATAAAAGCTCTTGGAGAGCTTGTCTGTGTCTTTTTGTGCCAACCTGATGCCATTTTTTCTAGCATTTGGCCAATAAACACTCATCTGGAAACAGGAAGTGCTCAAGTGGCTGTGTAGTATATGCAGCATATACCGCACACCCAAGTCACATATTTAAAAAAGGCAACAACGGGAACAGGTCAACAGAAACTTCTGGGTTCTGAAATCACTCTGTGTTAATTAAGAAGCTACAGACTCGGGGCACCTGGATGGCTTAGTCGGTTGAGCTTCCGACTTTCGCTCAGGTCATGATCTTGCGGTTCGTGGGTTCGAGCCCCGCGTTGGGCTCTGTGCTGACTGCCAGCTCAGAGCCTGGAGCCTGTTTCAGATTCTGTGTCTCCCTCTCTCTCTGACCCTCCCCTGCTCGCGCTGTCTCTCTCTCTCTCTCTCCTAGAAATAAATAAAACATTAAAAAAAAAACATTAAAAAAAAAAAGAAGCTACAGACTCATATACAGAGAACAAACTAGGGGTTGCCAGAGTGTGGGTGAAATAGATAAAGGGGATTAAGGGGTATAAATTTACAGTTATAAAGTAAATAAATCATGGAGATTAAAAGTACAACATAGGGAATATAGTCAATAATATGGTTATAACGTGTGTGGATTACACTTCTTATAGTGAGCACTGAGTAATATATAGAATTGTTAAATCAATATGTTGCTTACACCTGAAATTAATACAGTGTATGTTAATTATACTTTAATAAAAAAAGTAACACATTTTAGGTACATATTATGCAAATAATGATAGCTGCTTCAATATGCATGTTTTAGGCACTAGATAGTTGACATTTCCAAAAATCCTTATAATAATCTTTCAAGCTAAGGATTATTACTCCCATTTCATGAATAAGGACATTCATGTTCAGAGAAGATAAGTAACTTTCCTGAACTCCTGAAGTAAGGAAGAAGCTAGGGTTCAATCTAAGATCTCTCTGATTTCAATGCCTGATGTCTTTTTGCTTTGCAATGTGACCTTTCTACCTCAGCACTGGACTTGAACTTGACCCACCAAGTTCATTACTGAAAACAAGATTTCTACACTCAGTGTGTATACTGACAAGGACAGAAATTAATAGCCTGAGAGTTCCCAGCTGTGAATTTTATCACCCTGCCAGTTGTCAGGCTGGATTCATCTGCCTGGGCTATCTGGTCAAAGCCAAAGTCATGCATGGGCTTTGTCATTATACAGACATAGGCCAAAGTCCTGGCTCTATGCAATCTAGCTTTCTGGCCTTGGGAAGCATCTGCCCCTCTCTGGACATTGACTTCATCAACTGTGAAATGGGGTTAATCAGCTGCTTCATGAAGTTAAGGAAAGAATCAATGAGACGACGCATGAAATACTTAGCATAGGACCTGACACACTATAATAAAGAGTCTGAATCCATCTTTTGATATTTGACTGCTGACAGCACATAAGCTTCAGCCACCCTGCTTCTCTTTCTGTCACTGACGGGAACAAGCCGATAAGAAAGTCAAAGTGGTTCTCTAGAACTGATGGAAGACCCAAGCTATACAAAGCCCTGAAATCCTCACTTGGCCCTACCCTCTAACCACAATAAAAACCTCAAGCGAGTCTTCTTTTCTTGCTCTCTCAAGTCATTTTCAGACCAACATAGGAGGCTTGCTTTGATTTCCCTAGGAAGTCTCATCATGTAAATGGTAGGCCTTTACATACCATCTTAATCTGCGCACGGAATTATCAGTCTTGGCATCCGGACCAAATTCTGGGTGTGTGTGTGTGTGGGGAGCTTCTGTTTTGCAATACACAAAGTACGTTAACTATCATTGTCATCATCATCATCATCATCATCATCAAAAAGTTGATTTTTTTTTATTTTAGGGGGAACATGCATGTTAGCCAGTGAAGGGCAGAGAGAGAGAGAGAGAGACAGAGAGAGAGAGAGAGAGAGAGAGAGAATCCTAAGCAGGCTTGACTCTCAGTGCAGATCCCAAGACCCTGGGATCATGACTTAGAGTCAAAATCAAGAGTCAGATGTTCAGCTGACTGAGCCACCCTAGTGTCCCATGAGTTTTAAAATTTTATGCAAAGCCTCACTGTTAATAGTATTTAAACGAATTTATACATTTATTTGACAATAGTGATGCTGGAAGAAATGGTCAATCAAGGAGTAGGTGGGTTATCAGAAAGACTGCTGGGAAGGTTATTCATTCCAATGTGGATAGATGTGAATTGGGAATGTAGGTGGGAGGAGGTGTGGAAATTCCTGACATTTTCTCAGCAGGACCAGAAATTGAGTGAGCCAGGAATCCACTATAAGTTGCTGATGTAGTGGGAAAAATGAAAGTCAAGACTGAAGAATTGGTTTCCATTGTCACATTTGAGGGGGTTTAAAATCTGAAACTCAGGACATGATAGGAGAGGTGAAGAACCAAGAATATTGACAACAGTTAGCATATCAGTATGTGAAGCAGTCAGAGGCAGAATGTGAAATGCACAGGCTCTAATTAAGCTGAGCTGGTTGGTTCCTCCTTAATGCTCTCCCTAAACTGAGTGTATCCTTATTGCGTGCCACATTGCCTTAAAGGAAAAACAACTGGATAGATTATTTGCATTGAATTTTTCTCAGGCAATAAATGATTGACAACTTGGCAAATCAATCTCCTGAAGGTTATTTGTCCTGAATGCACCACTTCTTAAAAAGTTTCTGGGACAAGAAGTCTGACTAACTTTTCGTCTCCAGAAGTTAGACACTGAAACATCCTAAGATGACTTCAATCTGCTCCAAATCATGTGGCCAAACAGTTAACATAATGTTGTCCATTGGACAATGTTTTCTTGATTTAAGTGTTGTTGAAACACAAGGAATATAATTTAAGTTTTTAGCTAAGTCAACACAGTAATATGAGGATATTTTAAGAGCTCTGCATAAACAAAGGTATGATGTTTGGGCTGAGAATGACAGAGCCAAAAATGAAACTTGGCTGCTGCATGCTATTGTTTGTGTGCAAAAGACTCCTATTTCTTGAAACAATGAAAGGGTGTAAGTTCAAAACGAGGCAAACTCACTCTAGTAAGATCTTGCAGAGTGAGTCAGCCTTCCTGATATACAGAGGATGATCTGTTACTCAAAGGGGTTCAGGACACAAGTGTCAGGAAAAGAGAATTGTCATTACACACAGAAACCAAGCCCTCCAGGACCCTTACAACAGTGATGTGTTTCAGTAATAGACAAAAATTGCCTTAGCACCTCTTCAATAACTTGGCTTCAATGCAAAATTCTTTCTGCCTGCCTTAAGTAATTCTTAAAATGCTGGTCCACCCCAAATTGGTTCTGTGAAATTTACTTTATATGGTACGATCATAAAAATAATTATTCATGAAAGCATTACATTGGGGATATTTTTTACCCCAAAGATTTTTTTTTTCTCAGTAGAGAGAGGAAACCATTATAGAGTGTGAATTAGAGATTTTATGCTGTGAATTGCCTGGATGTTTCTTTTTTGACAATTGACTGCCTCATCATTTCCTCACCCTCCGTGGTAAAGAGATTTGTGTGCAGAGCTCTTCGATCTATCCCCCTTCTTTTCTCTCCCTTCCCTTCCTTCCTTCCTTCCTTCCTTCCTTCCTTCCTTCCTTCCTTCCTTCCTTCCTTCCTTCCTTCCTTCCTTCTGTCTCTCCTTCAACAAATAATAATTGAGGTTCTCTACTATATATCAGACTATGGCCTAAACTCAATTGTTTGGTTACACAAAATGATGAAAAACAGTTTATCATTGAATGTCTAGAAGTCAAAGAAAAATCAACCCACACGAAATCGGACAGACCTTCATTGCTTTACGGGGGGGTGCAATAGTGAAGCAATCAAGCTTCTTGCCGCTGTTTTTGGACATCCCCTCCAGCCGCAGACCTGTTGCTGTCTTTCCTTCCTAGGGACACGTCTTCAACCAGTCATCTAGTATCCCTGTTCCAAAGTCCTGATCAGATGCTGTAATCTGGCTTGGACCATCATCACCCACCAGAGAGTTCTTGCTAAATTAATCAATGGGCTATAAGTTGTTAAACCCAGAAGATATTTTTCTTTCTTTCTTTTTTTAAATTAAAATCCGATTTAGTTAACATATAATGTAACAATGATTTCAGGTATAGAATTTAGTGATTTATCACTTACATATAACACTCATTGTTCATCCCAAGAGGTGGCCTCCTTAATGTCCCTTGCCCATTTAACCCATCATCCCCTCTAGCAACCCTTAGTTTATTCTCTGTATTTAAGAGTCTCTTATGGTTTGTCTCCCTCTCTGTTTTTATATTAGTTTTATTTCCCATCCCTTATATTCATCTGTTTTGTATCTTAAGTTCCACATATGAGTGAAATCATATGATATTTGTCTTTCCTGACTGACATATTTTGCTTAGCATAATAACACTCTAGTTCCATCCATGTTACTGCGATGGCAAAATTTTATTCTTTTTGATCACCAAGTAATATTCCATTGTATATATATGCCACATCTTCTTTATCCATTCATCTGTTGATGAATATTTGGGCTCTTTCCATTCTTTGGCTAGTGTTGATAATGCTGCTTATAAACATTGGAGTGCATGTGCCCCTTTGAATCAGCATTTTTGTATCCTTTGGATAAATATCTAGTAGTGCAATTGCTGGGTTGTAGGGTAGTTCTATTTTTAATTTTTTGAGGAATCTCTACACTGTTTCCCAGAACGGCTGTCCCAGTTTGCATTCCTACCAGCAGTGCAAAAGGGCTCCTCTTTTTCTGCATCCTTGCCAACATCTGTTGTTGCCTGAGTTGTTAATTTTAGCCATTCTGACAGGTATGAGGTGGTATCTCATTGTGGTTTTGATTTGTATTTCCCTGATGATGAGTGATGTGGAGCATCTTTTCATGTGTCTGTTAGCCATCTGGGTGTCTTCTTTGGAAAAGCATCTACTAATGTTTTTTGCCCATTTCTTCACTGGATTATTTGCTTTTTGGGTGTTAAATATGATGTAATTTATAGATTTTGGATACTAATCCTTTATCTGATATGTCATTTTCAAATATCTTCTCCCATTCCGTCGATTGCCTTTTAGTTTTGCTGATTGTTTCCTTTATCATGCAGAAGCTTTTTATTTTGATGAGGTCCAATAGTTCATTTTTGCTTTTGTTTCCCTTGCCTCCGGAGACAAGCCAAGTCAGAAGTTGCTGCAGCTGACAAGAGGTTGTTGCCTGTTTTCTCCTCTAGGATTTTGATGGCTTCCTGTTTTACATTTAGGTCTTTCACCCATTTTGAGTTTAGTTTTGTGCATGGTGTGAGAAAGTGGTCCAGGTTCTTTCTTCTGCATGTCGCTGTACTGTTTCCCCAACACCATTTGCTGAAGAGGCTGTCTTTTTTTCCATTGAATATTCTTTCCTCTTTGTCAAAGATTAGTTATACAATTGTGGGTCCATTTGTGGGTTCTCAATTCTGTTTCATTGGTCTATGTATATGTTTTTGTGCCAGTACCATACTGTCTGGATGATAAAAGCTTTGTAATACAGATTGAAGTCCAGAATTGTGATGCCTCCAGCTTTGATTTTCTTTTTCAGGATTGCTGTGGGTATTTGGAATCTTTTCTTGCTCCATACAAATTTTAGAATTGTTTGTTCTAGCCCTGTGAAGAACGCTGGTCTTATTTTGACAGGGATTTCATTGAATACATAGATAGCTTTGGGTAGTATTGATATTTTAACAATATTTTTTTCTCCCAACCCATGAGTATGGAATGTTTTTCCATTTTTTTGTGTCTTCTTCAATTTCTTTCATAAAATTTCTATAGTTTTCAGTGTATAGATTTTTCACCTCTTTGGTTAGGTTTATTTCTAGGTGTTCTATGGTTTTGGGTGCAATTGTAAATGGGATTGATTCCTTGATTTCTCTTTCTGCTGCTTCATTGAAGGTGTAGAGAAATGCAACCAATTTCTGTGCACATTGATTTTATATCTGTGACTTTGCTGAATTCATGTATTGGTTCTAGCCATTTTTTGGTGAGGTCTTTTGGGTTTTACACATAGAGTATCATGTCATCTGTGAAGAGTAAAAGTTTTATTTCCTCCTTGGTAATTTGTACGCCTTATATTTCTTTGTGTTGTCTGATTGCTGAGGGTAGGACTTCCAACACTATGTTGAATAACAGTGATGAGAGTGGACATCCTTGTTGTTAAACCCAAAAGATATTTTTCAACTACAATCTCACTTGACATGAGAAGAATTCCATATCCTTGAACATTTTTTGTTTCAATGATACTATATATTCTTTGTTTTCGATATTCTTTGTAAGCTAAACTCTTCTTTCTGTCCCTTACAGATTGGAGCACATTAAATTCCATCAGAGGTCATTTTTTTAGATCATTTTATTAGTCTCTTCCTAACTTTATGGCTTCCATTTCATCATCCATATGTTGGTGACTTACACACTTATATCAGTCAAGTGTTCCCTTCCAACTCTCCACTCAATCTCTCCACTTGGGTAATTCAAAAGCATCCTATGCTCACCATGTCCAAAACCAAAACTCATTATTTCCCTTCTGCCTTCTGATTTCAGCTCCTTCCACTGTCTTTCTCTCAATGAATGGCAACAGTCTTTCCAGATGATTCAAAAATCTGAGGTCATCCTTGATAGTCCACTATTCAATCAGCAAATCCTGATTTTGTCTCCTAAATATTTCTCAAAACTGTGCACCTCTGTTGCCAACACTGCCACTCTGTTCTTCCCCCAGTGAACTCCAAACCATTGCTCAGATTGCTGCAGAAGCAACTGACTCTGAAGGAAAAACTTTCTGACCTCCCAGATGAGGTGAGATTCAAATGTTGTACATTTCATGCTGTGGCTCCCTTCTTCTTCACTTACCACAGTTTGCAAATATACATTGAAGTTTGTGATTATTTGACTAACATTTGTTTCTTCCATGACAGCTTTCCTGACTTCATTCTCATTGTATTCTCAGTATTCTAGAACTTTACCTAGGACCTAATAGTTACTTAAATATTGTTTAATATAATAGATAAAATCACTATCTCTGCCTTTGTTTGCCTGTGTGGACTTGAATGAGGTTTTTGCCTTCCTTAAGCCTCTGCTTCCTTGTTTATGAAATGAAGAAGGTTTATAATTCCTATTGTCTTAGGGTTAATATGAGGTTTACATGAGATAGTGTATTTGAAATATTTCTTATTTCAGTGTCTTGTGAAGTACTCGGGAATGGCTGCCCTCCCCCCATAGGGAATATGAATATATTATAAAGATAATTATTTTAGAGTTCATATGGAGAAAAACCCTCATCTGATTCCAAGTCCAACCCACATATGACTTAGAGTCTTTTGGGGAAAGAAAGTCTTGTTGGAAGATCAAGTGCACTTAAGATTGTCTTTAAAACATGTTGTGGGGAACTGGATATGGGGTCAAGAGGTGTTCAAACAAATTCAGAACAAGCACCACCCACGGCTGAGAAAGCAGCGTTCAGGGATGCCAGGGTTGTTCTATTGTTCAAATACCTAAGAATAGGCAAGACTTGGTCCCTAACTAACCAGTTTTGCAGAAAACTCTCAGGGATACACTGCAATTACTTTGCACATTTACGTTTCTTAACAGGCAGGCATACTTACCAGGGTCCAGTAATAGGAAGGATAGGAGGGTACTGAGTCTCACTCTTCAAGCAGCACCCAATGAGAATGGCAGAACCCTGTGCCATGTACAGCAAGAACATTGCTATTAGGAGGCGAGATGTTGTTCTTCCAACTAGGAATATGCTGTGATGCCTTCTGCTTTGAGAATTTGTCCCCATGCAGAAAGCTTCTTATGTCCTTTGCTACTAAACAATCATCATGACCTCTGACTGATTTATTGGCTCTTCTGATGATAATGTTATGATATGTTGTCCACATAGATGGGTAGACCCTCCACATTTCAGGAGCAAACATTCTGGGTGGACAGGACTGTATGTATAAAAGCACAAAGTCCAGAGGATAGAAATTCAGTGAAGAAAGGATAGCAATCTTTGGCATTAGAAGTGCAACATTCATGGGGTGCCTGGGTGGCTCAGTTGGTTAAACACTTGACTCCTAATTTTGGCTCAGGTTATAATCTTATGGTTCCTGAGTTCGAGCCTCACATGGGGCTCTGTGCTGGTGGTATGGAGCCTGCTTGAGGTTCTTTTTCTTTCTCTCTCTCTTTCTCCTTCTCTCTCTGTCCCTCCTCTGCTTGCTCTTTCTCTCTCAAAGTGAATAAATAAATGAAAAAGAAAAAAGAAAAAAATAAAGAAAAGTGCAACGTTCATGAAAGGAGCAAAGGAAGCTAAATCAGGAAAGAAAAATTTCCTGATCCAGAAATTTCTGTCTGGGAGCTATTATTTATTTATTTATATATTTATTTAATTATTTATTTATTTATTTATTTGTAGG